>NC_137638.1:226711-270297 GCF_963383615.2 Lipophrys pholis | reverse complement strand
AGACAGAGAGAGAGAGGGAGAGAGAGGGAGACAGAGAGGGAGACACAGACAGAGAGAGAGATAGAGAGAGAGATAGAGAGAGAGATAGAGAGGGAGACAGAGACAGAGAGGGAGAGAGAGAGTCAAACACGCCCTGTTAACACTGCTTCCGGTCTCTGTGTCTCTGTTCTTACCTGCATCAGGTGAGACAGCTGGTGTATGTCTCCGTACGTTGCCATGACAACAGGAATTTTCAGAGGTCTCACCGTCTCGTCCATCGTTTCCGGTCAGTGAAGAGGTAAATGTCCCTCCTTTCTCTTTTCCTATCGACTTTACCGTGACCCGGTGGACGTTACCGAGCTAAGAGCCTCCCTGGAGGACCGGGGACAGACGTTGAAGTTCTTGTGACTGTCGGATGCGCTTCCACTAGGTGACGTAATCATAATGCGACGGTGGCGAAGGTTAGTGACGTCTGTCGTGGTTCGACGTTCCCCTGAGGTTCTCCAGAGGAGAGGAGGTGAAGGAGGAGAGGAGGTGGAGGAGGAGAGGAGGAGAGGAGGTGAAGGAGGAGAGGAGGAGAGGAGGAGAGGAGGTGAAGGAGGAGAGGAGGAGAGGAGGTGAAGGAGGAGAGGAGGAGAGGAGGAGAGGAGGTGAAGGAGGAGAGGAGGTGGAGGAGGAGAGGAGGAGAGGAGGTGAAGGAGGAGAGGAGGAGAGGAGGAGAGGAGGAGAGGAGGTGAAGGAGGAGAGGAGGTGGAGGAGGAGAGGAGGTGAAGGAGGAGAGGAGGTGGAGGAGGAGGTGAAGGAGGAGAGGAGGAGAGGAGGTGAAGGAGGAGAGGAGGTGAAGGAGGAGAGGAGGTGGAGGAGGAGAGGAGGTGAAGGAGGAGAGGAGGTGAAGGAGGAGAGGTGAAGGAGGAGAGGAGGTGAAGGAGGAGAGAGGAGGTGAAGGAGGAGAGGATGTGAAGGAGAGAGGAGGTGAAGGAGGTGGAGGAGAGAGGAGGTGAAGGAGGAGAGAGGAGGTGGAGGAGGAGAGAGGAGGTGAAGGAGGAGAGAGGAGGTGGAGGAGGAGAGGAGGTGAAGGAGGAGAGAGGAGGTGAAGGAGGAGAGAGGAGGTGAAGGAGGAGAGAGGAGGAGGTGAAGGAGAGAGGAGGTGGAGGAGAGAGGAGGTGGAGGAGGAGAGGAGGAGAGGAGGTGAAGGAGGAGAGGAGGAGAGGAGGTGAAGGAGGAGAGGAGGTGGAGGAGGTGAAGGAGGAGAGGAGGTGGAGGAGGAGAGGAGGTGAAGGAGGAGAGGAGGTGAAGGAGGAGAGGTGAAGGAGGAGAGGAGGTGAAGGAGGAGAGAGGAGGTGAAGGAGGAGAGGATGTGAAGGAGAGAGGAGGTGAAGGAGGTGAAGGAGGAGAGGAGGTGAAGGAGGAGAGGAGGTGAAGGAGGAGAGGTGAAGGAGGAGAGGAGGTGAAGGAGGAGAGGAGGTGAAGGAGGAGAGAGGAGGTGGAGGAGAGGAGGTGAAGGAGGAGAGAGGAGGTGAAGGAGGTGAAGGAGAGAGGAGGTGGAGGAGAGAGGAGGTGGGGAGGAGGAGAGAGGAGGTGAAGGAGGAGAGAGGAGGTGGAGGAGGAGAGAGGAGGTGGAGGAGGAGAGGAGGTGAAGGAGGAGAGAGGAGGTGAAGGAGGAGAGAGGAGGAGGTGAAGGAGAGAGGAGGTGGAGGAGAGAGGAGGTGGAGGAGGAGAGAGGAGGTGAAGGAGGAGAGAGGAGGTGGAGGAGGAGAGGAGGTGAAGGAGGAGAGAGGAGGTGGAGGAGGAGAGGAGGTGAAGGAGGAGAGAGGAGGTGAAGGAGGAGAGAGGAGGTGAAGGAGGAGAGAGGAGGTTAAAGCAGCGTGAGACAGTTTGAGTCTTTATTCGTTCAGTTTAATCAGACGACGTCGATTCGCTGCAACAATTTAAGGAAAATCAAATATTTTCTACCATCAGATGGTTTCTGACTGAATCGTTCACAAAGAAACCCGGTTCATTAAAACAAAGTGACTCATTAAAACAAACAAAGTGACTCATGAACCAAACAAAGTGACTCATGAACCAAACAAAGTGACTCATGAACCAAACAAAGTGATTCGTTAACCAAACAAAGTGATTCATGAACCAAACAAAGTGATTCGTTAACCAAACAAAGTGACTCATGAACCAAACAAAGTGACTCATGAACCAAACAAAGTGATTCATGAACCAAACAAAGTGATTGGCCGAGCACCAAGGCGAGCAGCAGCTCGTTAGGACGGAGGTCACACGGCCGCTTCACTTCCTGGTTGAACTTTAGTGTTGTGTTGACGATGCTCGCTCAAAGTTTTGACGTGATGGAGACGACATGACGGAGATGACATGACGGAGATGACATGACGGAGATGACGTGACGGAGACAACGCAACGAAGACGACACTCGCTCAAAGTTTTGACGTGACGGAGACAACATGACGGAGACGACGTGACGGAGACGACGTGACGGAGACAACACTCACTCAAGGTTTTGACGTGATGGAGACGACATGACGGAGACAACGCAACGGAGATGACACTCACTCAAAGTTTTGACGTGACGGAGACAACGTGACGGAGACAACATGACTGAGACAACATGACGGAGACAACGCGACAGAGACAACACTCACTCAAAGTTTTGACGTGACGGAGACGACGTGACGGAGACAACACTCACTCAAGGTTTTGACGTGACGGAGACAACATGACAGAGACAACGTGACGGAGACAACGTGACGGAGACAACGTGACGGACACAACACTTGCTCAAAGTTTTTACGCGAAGGACACAACGCGACGGAGACGACATGACGGAGACGACACTCGCTCAAAGTTTTGACGTGATGGAGACGACATGACGGAGACGACATGACGGAGACGACATGACGGAGACGACATGACGGAGACAACGCGACGGAGACGACACTCGCTCAAAGTTTTGACGTGACGGAGACAACATGACGGAGACGACGTGACAAAGACGACGTGACAGAGACGACGTGACAAAGACGACGTGACGGAGACAACGTGACGGAGACAACATGACGGAGACAACGCGACGGAGACAACACTCACTCAAGGTTTTGACGTGACGGAGACAACATGACAGAGACAACGTGACGGAGACAACATGACACAGACGACGCGATGGAGACTACACTCTCAAGGTTTTGACATGACGGAGACGACACTCGCTCAAAGTTTTTACGTGATGGAGACGACATGACGGAGACGACATGACGGAGACGACATGACGGAGACAACGCGACGGAGACGACACTCGCTCAAAGTTTTGACATGACGGAGACGACGCGACGGAGACGACGCGACGGAGACGACGCGGACACTCGCTCAAAGTTTTGACGTGACGGAGAGCCCCTTTGCTTCCTCCTGGGCGTTTAGACTGTCGTCGTCATGGAAACTCAAGAAAAGCTTCAGTCACTCCAACGTCTTCCAATGAGACGTCATGACTTAAGCCCCGCCCCCTGCCGCACGGAACACCTGTGTTACAGCTTCAAATGACCCAGAAAGGAACCCTGAGGACCTCCACCCTGAGGATCTCCACCCTGAGGACCTTTATCGTGAGAACCTCCACCCCCCCCACCCCCCCCACCCCCTCACTCCTCAGAACTCAGGCAGCATCTCGTTGTAGTCCATAATGCTCAGCTCATGTCTTCGCTGTCGAACGGCGAGTGTCAGGTCTGTGGAGGCAGTGGAGGAGGCGGCGGTGGAGGTGGATGTGGAGGTGGAGGAGGCGGCGGTGGAGGTGGAGGTGGAGGATGAGGAGGAGGAGGTAGCAGGGGGTCCAGCTCTGCCTGGAGGCTCAGTCAGGGGGCTCCTAGTGAGGAGTGTGGCCTCCACCACTTCCTGACCCAGAGGAGGACTCTCAGTCAGGGCCTCCACCTCCTCCACCTCCTCCTCCTCCTCCTCTTCTGCTTCATGCTGTGGTTCCGCCTCCTCCTGGCTCTGATTGGCCGGTCCAAACAGCTGGCGGGCATGCTGCTCCAGGAAGGAGCCGACGGCGAGGGGGGACTCGAGGGGAGAGTGAGCGAGGGGGGAGGAGGAAAGCATCTCTACGCCGCCGTTGGCCACGCCCACAGCAGGAGAGAAGGGGCGGGGCTTGTAACCTCCATTGGGCCTGCGGACAGAAGGAAGCTTTAGACCAGACACACACACCTGATTCACCCAGTGAAGATCTGAGCTCACCTGCTGACGTCCGGTGGGTGGCTGTGTGTGTGTGTGTGTGTGTCCAGGTGGATCTGACTGTACAGGTGAAGCATCTCCGACTGTAACGCCTGACACAGACCACGTAGAGAAACACAACGACTCTCAGAGGACGCCAGCTCACACCTGGAACACAAACACACACAGGGGGCTTTTCCACCAGAAGGAACCAGGTTCTAGATCTGGTCCAGGGCCAGACTTAGCACCAGTTCTCAGTCTTTCCACTGTCAAAGCCCCGGACAGACAGGAGCTACGCTTATCTCTGGAGGTAACTCTGGAGGTAACTCTGGAGGTAACTCTGGAGGTACCTGGAGGTATCTCTGGAGGTAACTCTGGAGGTAACTCTGGAGGTAACTCTGGAGGTATATCTGGAGGTAACTCTGGAGGTAACTCTGGAGGTACCTGGAGGTATCTCTGGAGGTAACTCTGGAGGTAACTCTGGAGGTATATCTGGAGGTAACTCTGGAGGTAACTCTGGAGGTACCTGGAGGTATCTCTGGAGGTACCTCTGGAGGTAACTCCGGAGGTATCTCTGGAGGTACCTCTGGAGGTAACTCTGGAGGTATATCTGGAGGTAACTCTGGAGGTAACTCCGGAGGTACCTGGAGGTATCTCTGGAGGTAACTCTGGAGGTAACTCTGGAGGTATCTCTGGAGGTACCTCTGGAGGTATATCTGGAGGTAACTCTGGAGGTAACTCCGGAGGTACCTGGAGGTATCTCTGGAGGTAACTCTGGAGGTAACTCTGGAGGTATCTCTGGAGGTACCTGGAGGTACCTCTGGAGTTATCTCTGGAGGTATATCTGGAGGTATCACTGGAGGTATCTCTGGAGGTACCTGGAGGTATATCTGGAGGTCTCTGGAGGTACCTCTGGAGGTCTCAGGAGGTACCTCTGCAGGTCTCTGGAGGTACCTCTGGAGGTCTCTGGAGGTATCTCTGCAGGTACCTCTGGAGGTCTCTGGAGGTACCTCTGGAGGTCTCAGGAGGTACCTCTGCAGGTCTCTGGAGGTACCTCTGGAGGTCTCTGGAGGTATCTCTGCAGGTACCTCTGGAGGTCTCTGGAGGTACCTCTGGAGGTCTCTGGAGGTATACTGTGGCTTGGAGCCTGTCCCAAAGTCCTCGATGGTCGACTGTTTACACTTCGTGATGACCTGGTTTGAGTAAATAGGACTTTTTGCAGAGTTACGGGGCGTCTCCACCCTCTCTGGTCACCCAGTCCACTCTCTAGATGGTTCTCTCTAGATGGTTCTCTCTGTCCACTCTCTAGATGGTTCTCTCTAGATGGTTCTCTCAGTCCACTCTCTAGATGGTTCTCTCTAGATGGTTCTCTCTAGATGGTTCTCTCTGTCCACTCTCTAGATGGTTCTCTCTAGATGGTTCTCTCAGTCCACTCTCTAGATGGTTCTCTCTCTAGATGGTTCTCTCTCTAGATGGTTCTCTCTAGATGGTTCTCTCTGTCCACTCTCTAGATGGTTCTCTCTAGATGGTTCTCTCAGTCCACTCTCTAGATGGTTCTCTCTAGATGGTTCTCTCTAGATGGTTCTCTCTGTCCACTCTCTAGATGGTTCTCTCTAGATGGTTCTCTCAGTCCACTCTCTAGATGGTTCTCTCTCTAGATGGTTCTCTCTAGATGGTTCTCTCTAGATGGTTCTCTCAGTCCACTCTCTAGATGGTTCTCTCTCTAGATGGTTCTCTCTTTAGATGGTTCTCTCAGTCCACTCTCTAGATGGTTCTCTCTCTAAATGGTTCTCTCTCTACATGGTTCTCTCTCTAAATGGTTCTCTCAGTCCACTCTCTAGATGGTTCTCTCTCTAGATGGTTCTCTCTAGATGGTTCTCTCAGTACACTCTCTAGATGGTTCTCTCTTTAGTTGGTTCTCTCTCTAGTTGGTTCTCTCTCTAGTTGGTTATCTCTCTAGTTGGTTCTCTCTAGATGGTTCTCTCTCTAGTTGGTTATCTCTCTAGTTGGTTATCTCTCTAGTTGGTTCTCTCTCTAGTTGGTTCTCTCAGTCCACTCTCTAGATGGTTCTCTCTCTAGATGGTTCTCTCTAGATGGTTCTCTCAGTACACTCTCTAGATGGTTCTCTCTTTAGTTGGTTCTCTCTCTAGTTGGTTCTCTCTCTAGTTGGTTATCTCTCTAGTTGGTTCTCTCTAGATGGTTCTCTCTCTAGTTGGTTCTCTCTAGATGGTTCTCTCTCTAGTTGGTTCTCTCTCTAGTTGGTTATCTCTCTAGTTGGTTATCTCTCTAGTTGGTTCTCTCTAGTTGGTTATCTCTCTAGATGGTTATCTCTCTAGTTGGTTCTCTCCAGTTGGTTCTCTCTCTAGATGGTTATCTCTCTAGTTGGTTCTCTCTCTAGTTGGTTCTCTCTAGATGGTTATCTCTCTAGTTGGTTCTCTCTCTAGTTGGTTATCGCTCTAGTTGGTTCTCTCTAGATGGTTCTCTCTAGATCAGACATGGGCAAACTACGGCCCGCGGGCCACATACGGCCCGTTAGGCTTTTTAATCCGGCCCGCCGAACTAAAAACCTCCTTCATTTTCCCCTTTCCCTGCAATGCCCACGTTCCCCAATAGATGGCGCACTCAAAACACATTGACCGTTGTTGGAGTGGCGCGTATTTCTCTTTATTTCACTTTATTTCTCTTTATTTCACTTTATTTCACTTTATTTCTCTTTATTTCACTTTATTTCTCTTTGTTTCACTTTATTTCTCTTTATTTCACTTTATTTCTCTTTATTTCTCTTTATTTCTCTTTATTTCACTTTATTTCTCTTTATTTCACTTTATTTCTCTTTATTTTTCACTTTGTTTCTTGTCACCATTTGAGCTCTTCTGTGAACATGAGTGGACCAAAGAGAAGGACAGAGGACAGGGACGGCCGAGTCTTTAATCAGGAGTGGACCAAAGAGAAGGACAGAGGACAGGGACGGCCGAGTCTTTAATCAGGAGTGGACAACAAAAGACTTCTTCACTGAAGTCCGATCGCCGGCTGTATGTCTGATATGCTAGGAAGCTGCTGCGCTTTTCAAAGAGAACAAAATCAGCCGTCACTTTGCCGCGAAGCATGCTAACTATGCTAGCAAGCAGTCGACACAAGAACGGGCGGCTCCTGCTCAGAGGTTAGCAGCTAGTTTACAGAGGTTAGCAGCTAGTTTACAGAGGTTAGCAGCTAGTTTACAGGTTAGCAGCTAGTTTACAGAGGTTAGCAGCTAGTTTACAGGTTAGCAGCTAGTTTACAGGTTAGCAGCTAGTTTACAGAGGTTAGCAGCTAGTTTACAGAGGTTAGTTTACAGAGGTTAGCAGCTAGTTTACAGGTTAGCAGCTAGTTTACAGAGGTTAGTTTACAGAGGTTAGCAGCTAGTTTACAGGTTAGCAGCTAGTTTACAGAAGTTAGTTTACAGAGGTTAGCAGCTAGTTTACAGAGGTTAGTTTACAGGTTAGCAGCTAGTTTACAGAGGTTAGTTTACAGAGGTTAGCAGCTAGTTTACAGAGGTTAGCAGCTAGTTTACAGAGGTTAGTTTACAGAGGTTAGCAGCTAGTTTACAGAGGTTAGTTTACAGAGGTTAGCAGCTAGTTTACAGAGGTTAGCAGCTAGTTTACAGAGGTTAGTTTACAGAGGTTAGCAGCTAGTTTACAGAGGTTAGCAGCTAGTTTACAGAGGTTAGCAGCTAGTTTACAGAGGTTAGCAGCTAGTTTACAGAGGTTAGTTTACAGAGGTTAGCAGCTAGTTTACAGAGGTTAGCAGCTAGTTTACAGAGGTTAGTTTACAGAGGTTAGTTTACAGAGGTTAGTTTACAGAGGTTAGCAGCTAGTTTACAGAGGTTAGCAGCTAGTTTACAGAGGTTAGCAGCTAGTTTACAGAGGTTAGCAGCTAGTTTACAGAGGTTAGTTTACAGAGGTTAGCAGCTAGTTTACAGAGGTTAGCAGCTAGTTTACAGAGGTTAGTTTACAGAGGTTAGCAGCTAGTTTACAGAGGTTAGTTTACAGAGGTTAGCAGCTAGTTTACAGAGGTTAGTTTACAGAGTCAACAGAACCTTTTTCACCGACCAACTGCAATTCAAGAGTCAAGTACCAAGACAAGTTATTTCAAATTAGCAAAGGCTAGCAAGCCTTCCTCCGAAGGCGAGTTACGGTGGAGACAGCAGGTCTCTCGTGTCCGGAGAGCAAAGACACGTTAGAAAAGGTCCCTTTAGCACGCAGGACAGTGACTCGCCGCCTGGAACTGATTGACGCAGATCTAGTCAGCGAGTTAAACAAAAAGGCGGAGTCCTTTAGGTTCTATTCACGAGCACTGGATGAAAGTAACGACATAAAACACACCGCTCAGCTCCTCATCTTAATCCGAGGGATTAACGACAGTTTGAGATGACGGAGGAGCTATGGAGCGTGGAATCACTGAAAGGGAAAACGTGAGGAGAGGACTGATATGAGCAGGCGTCTGCTGTCATCCAGAGAACGAAGCTCCCTGGAGTAAACTCACCAATGTCACCACGGAGGGATCGTTAAGTTTAACTGGAGAACCGTCGGGCTGCTGAAAATAATCCAGGATTAAGGAAAAGAAGAAACCCTGAGCAGGATGTTGTTTCTCTTCACTGCATCGTTCATCAGGAGTCTCTGAGTCAGTCTGGATTACAGCTTCATCACGTCGAGGATCCAGTTGGAAAACTTGTTCACTTCATACGAGCGAGGACTTCATCATCCTCAGTTCATTAGGTTCCTGGAAGAACCTGATGCGGATCACCAGGACCTACTTTACCTCTCTCACGTCCGCCGGTTCAGTTTGGGGAAAGTGTTCCAACGAGTCTGGGAGCTCAGACAGGAGAGTCGCTCGTTTCTGGAGTTAATGGTGAAATGGGAGGAACCCCCGAGCTGAGCGACACGAACTGGCTGTGGACATATTTTCACACATGAAGGATCTGAAGGTGAAGCTCCAGGGGGAAGATCAGTTTGTGTACCACATGTTCACCAATGTGAGAGTCTTCAAATCCAAGATGCTTTTATTCTCCAGCTGCTTTTATTCGTCAAACAAATCTGTCGCCCATCCCCACACTAGTCGTGCAGAAAGAGGCGAAGAAATACTGCAGATGACTGGACGACCTGCTCACAGGATTCTGCCGTCGGTTCTGTGATTTTGAAAACAAGTCACTTCAACTGGTGTCCTGTCCCCTGTCACAAGACCCCGGATCAGAACCGCAGGAGCTGCAATAGGAACTGAAGGATCTTCAGTCTGACTCCGTCTCAAAGGAGAAGTTCAAGTCTCTTAGACTGAAGGACTTTTCTGCTTCACTGAACGAGACCTCGTTTCCAAACCTCCGGAGGACGCCACCGAGGACGCTGCTGTTGTTTGGCTCCACCTCGTGTGTGAGCAGACGTTTAGCGTCATGGAACTCAACCAAGCCCCTCACAGGTCCAAGTTAACAGACCAACACCTCAGATCGGTCCTGAGAATCTCCACAACAGAACTAAGTCCAGACTCTGATGCACCGGCAGGAAGGAGACCAACAACACTGTTCCACTGGAACGGGTGAGTTGTTCTGCTGTTATGAAAAAATGCAGAAGGAAAGTTTGGAAGTGGTCTTTTAATTAAGAGTAATGAGTATTTACACACAGCAGCGGTACAGGAGCCGCACATCGCTCTTAATCTCAATGATCAGCTGCAGGGAGGATATTTAAAACAGCCTATGTCCGTGTGCTTGGTAAAGAGACACGTGTTCTGTTTGGGCGTGAGGCGAGTGTGTAGAGGTCAGGACAACCCAGCCACGAGTCTGGAGGTTTAACACTAGGAGATATTAGTGAGCTTCAGTATATCGTTGTGTAATAATAAGTTTTCAGTGTTGAAAGTGATTCCATTTCTCATTAAATGTTGATTTCTTTAACTTTGCACCTTCGATTGAAACTTATTAAAAACAGATGCAGTCTTGATATTTTAATCTATTTACATTCCTCCTCCCAGTATCATGATATACTATGGAAACACCATATCTTTCATATTCCCTGAGACACACGTATGAACTGATCACAGCTTTTCTTCACATTTGAAAGACGGTTAATAAACTGGGTTGTAGTGTTCTTACTGTGCTGTGAGCTTTGAACACACTACATGGAATACTTTAGTATATCCGGCCCAAATGCTCCTGGCCCGGAACCCTCGGTCACATTTTAGAACCCATTGTGGCCCGCGAGTCAAAACGTTTGCCCATCCCTGATCTAGATGGTTCTCTCTCGATGGTTCTCTCTGGATGGTTCTCTCTAGATGGTTCTCTCTAGATGGTTCTCTCTGGATAGTTCTCTCTAGATAGTTCTCTCTAGATGGTTCTCTCTGGATGGTTCTCTCTGGATGGTTCTCTCTAGATGGTTCTCTCTATATGGTTCTCTCTGGATAGTTCTCTCTAGATGGTTCTCTCTAGATGGTTCTCTCTGGATAGTTCTCTCTAGCTAGTTCTCTCTAGATGGTTCTCTCTGGATGGTTCTCTCTGGATGGTTCTCTCTAGATGGTTCTCTCTAGATGGTTCTCTCTGGATAGTTCTCTCTAGATGGTTCTCTCTAGATGGTTCTCTCTGGATAGTTCTCTCTAGATGGTTCTCTCTAGATGGTTCTCTCTGGATAGTTCTCTCTAGATGGTTCTCTCTAGATGGTTCTCTATGGATAGTTCTCTCTAGATGGTTCTCTCTAGATGGTTCTCTCTGGATGGTTCTCTCTAGATGGTTCTCTCTAGATGGTTCTCTCTGGATGGTTCTCTCTGGATGGTTCTCTCTAGATGGTTCTCTCTGGATGGTTCTCTCTGGATCAGGGGTGTCGAACTCCAGGCCTCGAGGGCCGCAGCCCTGCACGTTCTCCATGTCTCCCAGCTTCAACACAGCTGATTGCAATGAGCAGCTCGTTATCTGGCTTTGTGCTGAATGTGGTGATGAACCATCAGGACATTCAGGGGAGGGAGACATTGAAAACGTGCAGGGCTGCGGCCCACGAGGATCTGAGTTTGACACCCCTGCTCTAGATGGTTCTCTCTAGTTGGTTCTCTCTAGATGGTTCTCTCTGGTCACTCTCTAGATGGTTCTCTCTCGATGGTTCTCTCTCGATGGTTCTCTCTAGATGGTTCTCTCTGGTCACTCTCTAGATGGTTCTCTCTAGATGGTTCTCTCTGGTCACTCTCTAGATGGTTCTCTCTCGATGGTTCTCTCTAGATGGTTCTCTCTCTAGATGGTTCTCTCTAGATGGTTCTCTCTGGTCACTCTCTAGATGGTTCTCTCTCTAGATGGTTCCCTCTGGTCACTCTCTAGATGGTTCTCTCTCTAGATGGTTCTCTCTGGTCACTCTCTAGATGGTTCTCTCTAGATGGTTCTCTCTAGATGGTCCTCTCTGGTCACTCTCTAGATGGTTCTCTCTCTAGATGGTTCTCTCTAGATGGTTCTCTCTGGTCACTCTCTAGATGGTTCTCTCTCTAGATGGTTCTCTCTGGTCACTCTCTAGATGGTTCTCTCTAGATGGTTCTCTCTAGATGGTTCTCTCTCTAGATGGTTCTCTCTAGATGGTTCTCTCTGGTCAGATTAAAGAAGAAGAGGAACCATGAAGCCTCTGATCCTCCAGCTCAGTTTTCATCTTCTACTTTAACATCCTGGCAGCAGGTAGTTTGTCATGGTTTATGGTAGTTTGTCATGGTTTATGGTAGTTTGGTAGTTTGTCATGGTTTAAGGTAGTTTGTCATGGTTTATGGTAGTTTGGTAGTTTGTCATGGTTTATGGTAGTTTGTCATGGTTTATGGTAGTTTGTCATGGTTTATGGTAGTTTGTCATGGTTTAAGGTAGTTTGTCATGGTTTATGGTAGTTTGGTAGTTTGTCATGGTTTATGGTACTTTGTCATGGTTTATGGTAGTTTGTCATGGTTTATGGTAGTTTGGTAGTTTGTCATGGTTTATGGTACTTTGTCATGGTTTATGGTAGTTTGTCATGGTTTATGGTAGTTTGGTAGTTTGTCATGGTTTATGGTACTTTGTCATGGTTTATGGTAGTTTGTCATGGTTTATGGTAGTTTGGTAGTTTGTCATGGTTTATGGTACTTTGTCATGGTTTATGGTAGTTTGTCATGGTTTATGGTAGTTTAATAGATCAGATAAAAACACTGCGCTGCCTCCACCACTATGTTGAAGACAAAACAGAGGCACGGAGACTTGAAAGTGGGCGGAGCTTTGGGTGGAGCATTGGGTGTAGCAGCGTCAGGGACACTAACCACTGTTGTTAACCTCACAGTTAACTTTAACAGCGACGTTAACTAACGGGATGACTAACCATGTTTTAAACAACACATATTTAACGGTCGGTTAGCTAACGGCGGGTTAAGGATTTAACGGTAGTTAAAGTAACTAGTTTTGATCAACCGGGCCCAGATAACCACTGCCCCTGGCCTCAGTGCAGATTGACAGACGATTAGTTGACCCACAGTATAACATTGCTGTCCATATGGGACTGGTTAGAGGTTAGCAGTTAGCTGGTTAGTGGTTAGCTAGTTAGTGGTTAGCAGTTAGCTAGTTTTCAGGTTAGCGGTACCTGCTCTGGGCCTTGGTGTCCTCCAGCAGCTTCTTCTGGTCCTGGATCAGCTGATCTTTCTTGACCAGCTGGGTCTCCAGATCTACAGTCCTCTGATTGGCTGCTTCCAGCTTCTGTCTGTGCTGCTCCTCGCTCTCCTTCAGCTGCTGGAACTCCTTACCCAGACTGCACTGCAGCATGGACGCCTCCTGACAACACAGGGATCGTGTCACAGATGCGCACTCATTGGGGGGGTTACTGGTGGTGGTGTGTGGGGGGGGGGGTTACTGGTGGTGGTGTGTGGGGGCTATGTGGTGGTGTGTGGGGGGGGGGTTACTGGTGGTGGTGTGTGTGGGGGGGGGGGGGTTACT
Source organism: Lipophrys pholis (assembly GCF_963383615.2). Taxonomy (NCBI): domain Eukaryota; kingdom Metazoa; phylum Chordata; class Actinopteri; order Blenniiformes; family Blenniidae; genus Lipophrys; species Lipophrys pholis. The sequence continues at coordinate 257,180 of NC_137638.1, read as the reverse complement.
GGTGGTGGTGTGTGGGGGCTATGTGGTGGTGTGTGGGGGGGGGTTACTGGTGGTGGTGTGTGGGGGCTATGTGGTGGTGTGTGGGGGGGGGGGTTACTGGTGGTGGTGTGTGTGGGGGGGGGGGGTTACTGGTGGTGGTGTGTGGGGGCTATGTGGTGGTGTGTGGGGGGGGGTTACTGGTGGTGGTGTTGTGGGGGGGGGGTTACTGGTGGTGGTGTGTGGGGGGGGGGGTTACTGGTGGTGGTGTGTGGGGGCTATGTGGTGGTGTATGGGTGGTGTTACCGTCCAGCTGTGTGTCTGCTCTGCATCCAGCTGCTCACTCAGAACTCGGTTTGTCTCTCTGAAGACGACAAGCTGCTGGTTCATCAGGAAGAGCTGCTGCTGTTGCTGCTCACTGCTGCTCAGCTGGGGTGGGGGGGTGGGGGGTTGGGGGGGGGGGGGGGGGGGGGTCAGTCAGGACAGTCAGTGACACTAAGACGATGACCTGCCCTCACATTTACCCCTGAGGGAAGCTCAGCCAATGGAAGGAGTCCTCACCTTGATTGACAGCTGAGTCAGTTGATGTTCAGCATTGTAAGCCTTGTTGCTGACTTTCTGAAGCTCCGCCTCCAAATCCCTCATCCTGCTCTGACACTCCTGAAGCTCACTCTGAAACAGCCAATCACAGAGCAGACAACTCATTTTACTTACTGTGTGTGTGTGTGTGTGTGTGTGTGTGTGTGTGTGTGTGTGTGTGTGTGTGTGTGTGTACCTGCAATCTCTGACCCTCCCTCTGCTCCTCCTGCAGCTGCAGCAGGAGGTGCTGGTTGTGTGTGTGCAGAGTGTGTGTGTGAGTGGAGGAGTCCTGCTGCAACTGGGTGAACCTCCTCTGCTCCTCCTGCAGACTCTCCTTCAGACAGCGGAGCTCCGCCTCCTGCACCACCAGCTGAGCCCTCTGACACACAAACACAGTTTGTTTGATGGGAAAATCCTCATCCCTTCACTTCTTCTTATTGACCCCGTTGACCTCCTGACCTTGTTGACCTCCTGACCTTGTTGACCTCCTGGACCTTGTTGACCTCCTGGACCTTGTTGACCTCCTGACCTTGTTGACCTCCTGACCCCGTTGACCTCCTGACCTTGTTGACCTCCTGACCCCGTTGACCTCCTGACCTTGTTGACCTCCTGACCTTGTTGACCTCCTGACCTTGTTGACCTCCTGACCCCGTTGACCTCCTGACCTTGTTGACCTCCTGACCCCGTTGACCTCCTGACCTTGTTGACCTCCTGACCTTGTTGACCTCCTGACCTCGTTGACCTCCTGACCCGTTGACCTCCTGACCCCGTTGACCTCCTGGACCTTGTTGACCTCCTGACCTCGTTGACCTCCTGACCCCGTTGACCTCCTGACCTTGTTGACTCTCCTGACCCCGTTGACCTCCTGACCTTGTTGACCCTGTTGACCTTGTTGACCTCCTGACCTTGTTGACCTCGTTGACCTCCTGACCTCGTTGACCTCCTGACCTTGTTGACCTCCTGACCCCCGTTGACCTCCTGACCTTGTTGACCTCCTGACCCCGTTGACCTCCTTGACCTTGTTGACCTCCTGACCTTGTTGACCTCCTGACCCCGTTGACCTCCTGACCTTGTTGACCTCCTGACCCCGTTGACCTCCTGACCTTGTTGACCTCCTGACCTTGTTGACCTCCTGACCTCGTTGACCTCCTGACCTTGTTGACCTCCTGACCCCGTTGACCTCCTGACCTTGTTGACCGTGTTGACCTTGTTGACCTCCTGACCTTGTTGACCTCCTGACCCCGTTGACCTCCTGACCTTGTTGACCTCCTGACCCCGTTGACCTCCTGACCTTGTTGACCTCCTGACCTTGTTGACCTCCTGACCCCGTTGACCTCCTGACCTTGTTGACCTCCTGTACCAGACTGAGATGTTTGACAAACACCCACAGAACGTTCCCCTCTGAGATTAAGTAATAATGAAAGGGTCCTAGACTCCACCCCTGTGGGACCGACTCCACCCCTGTGGGACTCTACCCCTGTGGGACCGACTCCACCCCTGTGGGACCGACTCCACCCCTGTGGGACTCCACCCCTGTGGGACTCCACCCCTGTGGGACCGACTCCACCCCTGTGGGACTCTACCCCTGTGGGACCGACTCCACCCCTGTGGGACTCCACCCCTGTGGGACTGACTCCACCCCTGTGGGACTCCACCCCTGTGGGAGTGACTCCACCCCTGTGGGACTCCACCCCTGTGGGACTCCACCCCTGTGGGACCGACTCCACCCCTGTGGGACTCTACCCCTGTGGGACCGACTCCACCCCTGTGGGACCGACTCCACCCCTGTGGGACTCCACCCCTGTGGGACTCCACCCCTGTGGGACCGACTCCACCCCTGTGGGACTCTACCCCTGTGGGACCGACTCCACCCCTGTGGGACTCCACCCCTGTGGGACTGACTCCACCCCTGTGGGACTCCACCCCTGTGGGAGTGACTCCACCCCTGTGGGACTGACTCCACCCCTGTGGGACCCCACAGTGAGCTGCACCAGAGTCCGGCTGGAATTCTGCCTCATTTCAACAAACGACAGAACAACGTCATGGCTGTCCTCTGAGAAGAGGAAGTGGGCGTGGCCAGCAGTTCTGAGGGATTACCATGGCGACGCTGTGCTCCTCCAGGGTGGTGGCGCTGATAACGCGGCGCAGCAGGCGGCGGTTCCTGACGGCGTGCTGCTGCCGCTTAAAGCGCTCGTACTGTAGCTGACCATGAACCAGCAGGAGCTGACTCCTGAGGGACTGAAGCTCCTCCCCCGGGGGGGGCGAGGCCTAACACACACACACACACACACACACACACACACACACACACACACACACACACACACACACACACACACACACACACACACACACACACACACACACACACACACACACACACAATAAAAATGTCACAAAGAGAAAAAATAATGACGACAATCATCTTGTCTGGAAGTGTGTGTTCACAGTAAAACATCCTCCACATGGTTTTATTAATCTGGTGTTAATCTGGCATTACACCAGAAACAGACGGATTTACGACCGAGTTGGATTGTTGCCACGGCGACTGTCAACTATGAAGCTACCAAGTCCAGGAGGAGATTATTCTGTTTGTCTCTACTGAGCATGTGCACAACTACTACATCACGTAAGCACATGCTGAAAACAATATGAGTGTTTTGTTTTGAACTGAACCGTTGCCGTGTCAACGAGTGTGACCAGAGCCTCCAGTTGGTTCACCAGGTGAGTTAGCTCCAGGTACCTAACCCTCATGCTCTGCTGTTTACCTCCAGAGAGACTCCCATCCCCCGAGCGACTTCCTGCCGACGACCTGTGAGGACAGAGACAGGACTCAGGTCAACCAGCAGGGGGCGGAGCCAGGACTGCTGCCGCATCCTCCTCTAAACTGACCAGCAAGATGAGTCAGAGCAGCACCCCCTGCTGGACACACGCTCTTTACATCACAGTGGACAGAAAATAAAAGCAGTGGTTTGAAGCTCCGGTGTAGATCAGTTCAAACTGCTATGTATACCGTACCTCTACTTCAGAGTAGCAGTAGCTACCTGCCAGTACGGAGTACATGGTAAAAGGGCTGACAGCCGCCCCAAAGCGCTTTACACAGCTCATCACATTCACTCATTGGAGGCTGTAGCTAGTAGCCCCCCGCCAGGTTTAGCTGGAGCGGAGCGTTCTAGCTTAGCAGCGCAGGTAGCTGCTAACTCTAGCCCCCCCTCAGTGGCCCCCCCTTAGTGGCCCCCGAGCAGCCGGGGGAACAGGGCGGTTGGGTGACTGCCGCTGGTTGAGAAGGACACGCTGGTTGAGAAGGACACGCTGGTTATTGGCTCCTCTATAGTGAGACACGTTAACCTAGGACAACCAGCGGCCACAGTTAGCTGCCTGCCTGGGGCCAGAGCAGGCGACATAGAGTCCCAGCTAAAGCTAATGACCAAGAGTAAACGGAGATTTAAAGGGATTATAATCCACTGCGTTGGAAACGACGTTCGCCTGAAGAAGTCTGAGGTCCTCAAAGCTAACGTAGAGTCAGTGTGCACATACCGCCGACCATTTCAGACCAAGTAGTTTTCTCTGGCCCCCCCCCCCCCCCCCCCCCCCCCTCCCAAACCTCATCAGGGACCAGATGTTTAGCCTCATCTTTTAACCGCTGGCTGTCAGGGTGGTGTCCCAGTAACTCGGTAGGCTTCATTAATAACTGGAAGTCCTTCTGGGACAAGCCTGGTCTCATCAGGAGGGACGGCATCCATCCCACGTTGGATGGAGCGTACCTCTTATCTAGAAACAGAGTTAAAAGCTTAGCTCCTCCATCCTGACGTAGCAGAGTGGGGACCAGGCAACAGAGTGGCAGTCCTACACGCCTCTCTGAGTTTCCCTCTGGGCAGTCACCAACCATAGCTAACTTAGTTAAACATCCCATAGAGACTGTGTCTATCCCTCGGACCACCACAAGTATAAAACTATCTAAACCTAGGAAAACTACTTCTAATGACTACAAAAACTTCATACGTATCAAGTGTGAAACTAGACAAAATCAAGACAAACAAATGAGATGTGGTTTCCTAAACATGAGATCTTTATCATCCAAAGCTCTTCTAGTCAATGATCTGATAACCGAACACAACATTGATCTCTTTGGATGAACAGAAACCTGCTACGTAAAGATGAGTATGTTAGTCTAAATGAAGCCTCCCCTCCAAGTCATACTAACACTCAAATAGCTGGTGGAGGTGGTGGAGGAGGGTGGAGGTGGTGGAGGAGGGTGGAGGCAGCCATCTAGAACTCTCACTTACTAATTAATATTAACCCTAAACCCAACTTTAGTTCTTTTGAGAGTCTGAGCATGACCATGCCACACCCGTCAAATAAAATAGTAAATTCTGTAGAATCTGTAATCATTTCTCGTCCTCCTGGACCTTCTTCACCTTTTCTAACTGAATTCTCTGAATTGTTGTCAGATGTAGCCCTGACTAAAGATAAGGTTATCATGGTAGGAGACTTCAATGTTCATGTTGACCTAGAAAATGATCGTTTCAGTGCAGCTTTAGATCTACACTTGACTCTCTAGGTTTCTCTCAGGTAGTAGACGGGCCTACCCAGAAACATCTCCACACCCTAGACCTTATTCTAACTTATGGTTTGAATATAGAGCATCTGACCATCTCTCCTCACTATGATTTCCTGTCAGATCACTTCTTAATAACCTTTGACTTTGTTCTAAATAGTTCTAACCCTCCGGTTAAAGCCGTGTTAACCAGGTCTCTCTCTGATAACATAGTAACTAAATTCAAGGAAAGAATTCCCTCTGCTATAGAATCAGTAGTGGATCTTCCTGACCCGTATACTGTTGCTAGCTCAGACATTGAATACCTAACAAACAGTCTGACAGATATGCTAAAAACAACGCTAGACGACATAGCTCCTCAAAAAATGAAACTGAACAAACAGGAAAAGTCCTCCCCATGGTTTAACTCATCAACCCGCCAGCTTAAACAACGCTCCCGTAGATTAGAAAGAACTTGGCGTTCAACAAAAACAGAGCTAGATTATATAGCCTGGAAGGATAGCTTCAAAACTTATAAGAAAGCTCTGAGTAGAAGTAGAACTAATTACTACTCATCCTTAATAGAGGAAAACAAAAACAACCCTCGCTTTCTTTTCAGTACTGTAGCCAAACTGACCAAGAACCAAAATAGTGTTGAGCCCACCATTCCTATCAATATATGTAGTGAGGACTTCATGAAGTTCTTTCAAAATAAAATGACAAGGCTTAGGGATACCATCCATCAAACCCTACCGTCCGTTAGCCCCATAACAGAGGAACTGGTTAAACCTAACAGTCATCTGGAATGCTTTCAGCAAATACAACTAGTCCAACTAAACTCCCTTATTTCTTCTGCTAAACCAACTACTAGCCTGTTGGACCCAATTCCTACTAGAATTCTGAAAGAGGCACTGCCACTAATCAATAATTCTATACTGGTAATTATTAACCAGTCTCTAACAATAGGCTCTGTGCCCCAATCCTTTAAACTAGCAGTTATTAAACCTCTCATTAAGAAGCCAAACTTAGACACAAGCCTTCTCTCAAACTACAGGCCCATCTCCAACCTTCCTTTCCTGTCAAAGGTTCTGGAGCAGTACTCTTTAGCTACCTGCCAGTACATAGTACCAGTACCAGTACCAGTACCAGTACCAGTACTGGATCCTGGTGTCTCACCTCCGGAGGAGGTGCTGATGAGCGTTGTTTCCGTAGACGATCAGCTGGTCCAGGACCTTCAGTGGAGAGACAGCGGCGTGCTCCTCCTCCTGCTCCTGCAGCGCCTCCTGCTGGCCGGCTGACCTCTCCAGCGCCTCCTGCAGGAGCGTCACACGTCACTTCACACATCAGACCATCAGGACCCCGGGATCAGTGAGCGCTACCTTCGTTTTTGTCCTGATGAAGAGTGTGGCGGCACGCGGCAGCGCGAGCTCAAACAGCTGCTCATACGAAGGGGCGGGGCCACCGTCCGCATGGGCGGGGCCTCCTTCCTCCTCCAGTCTGTGGGGGAAAAGGTGAGAAGGGGCGAGGGTGAGGGAGCCTGAAGACGAGGCCTCACGGCTCGGCGTGGAAGTGAGGGGGGGGGGCAGAGAGGGGTGAGGGGGCGGAGCCTCCTCAGCTTTTAATTCTGAAAACAGAAAACAGAAACGTAAACAAACGATAATATCACACACACACCTGCCAGGTGATTGGCTCACCGGCTCTGCTGATGACGTCACTCAAGCCTCCTGACTCCTGCTTTCTGATTGGCTGAAAGCCTGAAGAACCGTCCTGCTCTCTGATTGGAGGAGACTTCAACTGTGAGGATGTGAAGGAGCAGCTCACCTGGCTACTGTCCTCAGTGGGCGGAGTCACAGAGACGGAGGCTGGCAAGGGACTTTTCATACCTGCTCTCACACACACACACACACACACACACACACACACACACACACACACACACACACACACACACACACACACACACACACACACACACACACACAGTCGGTGTGCAGGATCAACACACACACACACACACACACACACACACACACACACACACACACACACACACACACACACACACACACACACACACACACACACACACACACACACACACACAACTGACGTCACCTGACAGAGAGGCGGTCCTGGTCAGTGGTGGGGCGGAGCTTGAAGAGTCAGGAGGCGGAGTGGAGAGCCCACAGTGGGAGGAGGGGCTCCATCTGACATCATCTGCCTGAAAACACACACACACACACACACACACACACACACACACACACACACACACACACACACACACACACACACACACACACACACACACACACACACACACACCAGAAGTTAACTGGGTGTGGGTGGGGCTTGGTGACTTCACCTGGGTGTGGGCGGGGCTTGGTGACTTCACCTGGGTGTGGGCGGGGCTTGGTGACAGTGACGGACAGACTGAATCTGCGGTTTTAAGAAAAGAAACAAGTTCAGTTCATTGATTCACTGATTTACTCCTCCTGCACCTGCTCCTCCCCCCGCTGCTCCTCCTCCTCCAACACCCCTGCCCCCCCCCCCCCCCCCGCTCCTCCTCCTCCCCCCACTCATCCTCCCCCTGCTGCTCCTCCCCCCGCTGCTGCTCCTCCTCCCACCCCCCTGCTGCTCCTCCTCCTCCCCCCGCTCATCCTCCCCCTGCTGCTCCTCCCCCCGCTGCTGCTCCTCCTCCTCCCCCCGCTGCTGCTCCTCCTCCCACCCCCCTGCTGCTCCTCCTCCTGCTCCACGTGACAGTGACACTGACCGGAGTTGTGAGTGCAGCAGAGGTGCAGGTGAGGAGGAGGTTGGGAGGAGGAGAACACGTCGTCCTCGCAGGACGACTCCAGCGGGTCCAGAGAAACCCGCGAGCATTCCAACACGATGTCATGGACCTCGAAGCAGCGCCACCTGCAGGCAGGAGCCGGGACGACAGTTTTAGACGGAACCAACAGGGGAGCATCAGAGAAACATCTGAATTCAGGTCCAGGTCTGGACAGGACTCACCTGGACGGGTCCAGTTCGTAGTCCTGAGTCCCTGAAACCAGCTCGGGATGAACCCGGACCTGCTGCAGCATCGGCTGTGAAAAAGAAAGACTCAGGTGAAACAACTTCAGCCAGGCAGCCAATCAGGAGACAGCAGGAGGTCCCAGGTGGTCAGTGGTGGTCTTTGGTAGTCTATGGTGGTCTGGGGTAGTCTATGGTGGACTTGTGTGGTTTATGATGGTGTGGGGTAATCTGTGGTGGACTCGGGTGGTCTATGATGGTCTGGGGTTGTCTATGGTGGACTCAGGTTGGTCTATGATGGTCTGGGGTTGTCTATGGTGGACTCAGGTTGGTCTATGATGGTCTGGGGTTGTCTATGGTGGACTCGTCTATGGTGGACTTGGGTGGTCTATATGGTCTGGGGTAGTCTATGGTGGACTCAGGTTGGTCTATGATGGTCTGGGGTTGTCTATGGTGGACTCATCTATGGTGGACTCGTGTGGTCTATGATAGTCTCTATCAGTCGATATATGGTGTGGTACGGTACGATATATGGTACGGTACGGTATATGGTACGGTACGGCACGGTACGATACGATACGATATATGGTACGGTACGGTACGATATACGGTACGGCACGGTACGATACGATATATGGTACGGTATATGGTACGATACGATATATGGTACGGTACGGCACGGTACGCTACGATATATGGTACGGCACGGTACGATATATGGTACGGTACGATATATGGTACGGTACGGTACGATATACGGTACGGCACGGTACGATACGATATATGGTACGGTATATGGTACGATACGATATATGGTACGGTATATGGTACGATACGATATATGGTATGGTACGGCACGGTACGGTACGATATATGGTACGGTATGATATATGGTACGTTACGATATATGGTACGGCACGGTACGGTATGATATATGGTACGTTACGATATATGGTACGGTACGGCACGGTACGGTATATGGTACGGTATGATATATGGTACGATACGATATATGGTATGGTACGGCACGGTACGCTACGATATATGGTACGGTACGGTACGATAAATGGTACGGTACGATATATGGTACGGTACGATATATGGTACGGTACGATATATGGTACGCTACGATATATGGTACGGTACGATATATGGTACGATACGATATATGGTACAGTACGGCACGGTACGATACGATATATGGTACGGTATGATATATGGTACGATACGATATATGGTACGGTGCGGCACGGTACGCTACGATATATGGTACGGTACGGTACAATATATGATACGATACGATATATGGTACGGTACGATATATGGTACGGTGCGGCACGGTACGATACGATATATGGTAAGGTACGATACGATATATGGTACAGTATGGTACGATACGATATATGATACGGTACGATATACGGTAAGGTACGATACGATATATGGTACGGTAAGATATATGGTACGGTAAGATACGATATATGGTACGGTAAGATACGATATATGGTACGGTAAGATATATGGTACGGTAAGATATATGGTACGGTAAGATATATGGTACGGTAAGATATATGGTACGGTACGGTAAGATACGATATATGGTACGGTACGGCACGGCACGATACGATATATGGTTCGGTACGATACGATATATGGTACGGTGCGATATATGGTACGGTAAGATACGGTATATGGTACGGTAAGATATATGGTACGGTATGATATATGGTACGGTAAGATACGATATATGGTACAGTAAGATATATGGTACGGTATGATATATGGTACGGTAAGATATGATATATGGTACGGTATGATATATGGTACGGTAAGATATGATATATGGTACGGTATGATATATGGTACGGTAAGATATGATATATGGTACGTATGATATATGGTACGGTATGATATATGGTACGGTAAGATACGATATATGGTACAGTATGATATATAGTACAGTACGGTACGGTTCTCATCCTCTGCTTTGTGCTCACTGGTTGATTAGTGAACTGGTTTATTGAAATGTGGTGCTCCACTGCCCCCTGGTGTTCAGACCAGGTGCAGACGCTCCTCTCAGGAAGAGGAGGCGGAGCTCCAGCAGGAGTTGGACGCTGCTGTTCACAATCAGAAACTGTGTCACAGGTAGGGCTTTTCCACCGAAAAGAACCAGGTTCTAGTTCAGGGCCGGTGCCAGAGCCGGTTCTTAAATGAGCACCACCAAAGAACCGGTTCTCTTTCCAGCGTTAGCGGAGCCAGTAGAGCTACGTCACTGCGTCACTCCAGAACGTGATACGTCACTGATTTCACCAATTTGACGCTGACGGGAGACGGACTGGACCAGTGGTTTAGTCCGGGTCCCTGTGCTCACCCAGGAACCAGGAGACGGACAGGACCAGTGGTTTAGTCCGGGTCCCTGTGCTCACCCAGGAACCAGGAGACGGACTGGACCAGTGGTTTAGTCCGGGTCGCTCCATCTAGTCTGACCTGAACCTCTGATGCACCAAAGAGCCAGAAGACATTACGTCTCTTGTCTCTGTTGGTGTTTGTTCACGTCCGTCCTGCTTTAGTCCAGAGCCCCAGAGTGGACATAGAGGGACAATAATAAGGTGTGAATGATCTTGGCTCTTATTTTTCACCATTCCAACATTCCAGAGTGACTTTCTGCTCCTTTCACTTTATTTCTGGACGTGTCTGAATCAAAAGCTTCAACATGGAGGAATGGAGGTGTAGAATGATAGAACTGCTCTACAGCCGTTTCCATGGTAACCTAGGTAACCACTCTGATTACAGTTCTCTTTCACATGAAGACATTAAAAGACTCATTTTAGCTCTAAAAACTCCAACTTTCATTTCCAGTAGTTTGTAGTTTGTTTAGTAGTTCCTGAGGAACCAGAAGTCTGGCTTCATTAGAAAGAAGTTCTGTGGAGCGTCTCATAGCGCAGCGCCCCCTGCTGGCTCACCCTGCTGCCTCACCCTGCTACCTCACCCTGCTGCCTCCCCCCTGCTGCCTCCCCCTGCTGCCTCCCCCCTCCTGCCTCACCCTCCTGCCTCCCCCCTGCTGCCTCCCCCCTCCTGCCTCCCCCCCGCTGCCTCACCCTGCTGCCTCACCCCTGCTGCCTCCCCCCTCCTGCCTCACCCTCCTGCCTCCCCCCTGCTGCCTCACCCCTCCTGCCTCACCCTCCTGCCTCACCCCTGCTGCCTCACCCTCCTGCCTCCCCCCTGCTGCCTCACCCTGCTGCCTCACCCCTGCTGCCTCCCCCCTCCTGCCTCACCCTCCTGCCTCACCCTGCTGCCTCACCCCTCCTGCCTCACCCTCCTGCCTCACCCCTGCTGCCTCACCCTCCTGCCTCACCCTGCTGCCTCCCCCCTGCTGCCTCCCCCCTGCTGCCTCACCCCTGCTGCCTCACCCCTGCTGCCTCACCCCTGCTGCCTCCCCCTGCTGCCTCCCCCTGCCTTGCTCAGCGGCTGCAGCTCCTCAGCCGGCGGTCAGAAGGTGAAACAAGACCAGGAGGTGGAGGTAGTTAGAGTCATGTCACCATGAAAAGGGTGGAAAATAAACTACAAAGGAAAACTGCTTCTGAATTCTACCTGACGTAGCTGACTGACAGGTGGAGCTCTGCAGCATCTCCAGAGCCGCGGCTCCACGAACACAGATTAAATGATTCCGTTCCCTCGTATTATTTCCTTCAGGGAACCACTTATTATATCGTTCCCTCAAGTTATTTTTCTTTCTTTCTCTAGAACCGCTCTGGGGCTCCGTGTTCTCTGGAGTTTACAGAAAGACGGTTCAGCCTCGCTTCCTCCTAGTAGGTAGTGATACCTCTGGAGATACCTCCAGATATACCTCCAGAGATAACTCCAGAGGTACCTCCAGAGATACCTCCAGAGGTACCTCCAGAGGTACCTCCAGAGGTACCTCCAGATAGCTCCAGAGATACCTCCAGAGGTACCTCCAGAGGTACCTCCAGAGGTACCTCCAGATAGCTCCAGAGGTACCTCCAGAGGTACCTCCAGAGGTACCTCCAGAGATACTTCCAGAGGTACCTCCAGAGGTACCTCCAGAGATAACTCCAGAGGTACCTCCAGAGATAACTCCAGAGGTACCTCCAGAGATAACTCCAGAGGTACCTCCAGAGATAACTCCGCCCCCAGCTGATGATGCGTCTGGGACCAGCGTAGCAGCAGTTCAGCTCCTGTCTGGTCGGGGCTTTGGCAGTGGAAAGACTAAGAACTGGTGCTGAGTCTGGCCCTGGACCAGATCTAGAACCTGGTTCTTTCGTATGACACGGTACAGTACTGTACAGTATGGTAAGATACGATACAATATGGTAGGATACGGTACGGTACGGGAAAGCGCAGGCATCTCTGTCGCGCGGTTCCACCGCAGACAGTACGGTTAAAATGTAGGCGGGGTTGGAACAACACGGAACAGCAGCGTCCAGCTCCTGCTGAAGCTCCGCCCCTCCTGTTACTGAGAGGAGCGCCTGCCCCTGGTCTGAACACCAGGGGGCAGTGGAGCACCACAAGCGCTCCCAGGGGTCTGCACTGACCTTGAGGACCTCCTGGAAGGTGTCCAAGTTCTCCTTCATGCTGTAGTGCAGTCTCAGGTAGGACATGAAGTTACAGGGGAACATTCCGTACAGCCGGTGGAACAGAGAGTATAGCGCCGCCTGCAGGTGGATGAGCTGCACCGCGGGGACCAGACCTGCACCAGGAGACCACGTCAAGATACTGGATCCTGTCCTACCTACCCCCTACTGTCTGACCCTCTGTACTGCCCCCTACTGTCTTACCCTCTGTACTGCCCCCTACTGTCTGACAACCTGTACGACCCTCTGTACTGCCCCCTACCGTCTGACAACCTGTACGACCCTCTGTACTGCCCCCTACTGTCTGACCCTCTGTACTGCCCCCTACTGTCTTACCCTCTGTACTGCCCCCTACTGTCTTACCCTCTGTACTGCCCTCTACTGTCTTACCCTCTGTACTGCCCCCTACTGTCTTACCCTCTGTACTGCCCTCTACTGTCTTACCCTCTGTACTGCCCCCTACTGTCTTACCCTCTGTACTGCCCCCTACTGTCTGACAACCTGTACGACCCTCTGTACTGCCCCCTACCAGGGTTTTTGTAGCTCCAGGATGCGAGGCGTCCGAACACGTCAAAGAAATCATAGATGTGTTGTTTTCCGGCCTGAGGGATCATGGGTAGGAGGGTGATCAGAACCAGGACTCCTGTGATCAGGACCACCACGTCACTGTCCGTCTGAACAAACAAACAAACAAACAAACAAACAAACAAACAAACAAACAAACAAACAAACAAACAAACAAATCATTACAACATTCAGTAACATCTCTCCTCCACCACGACTGATCAGAACACCACCCCGATCGATCAAGTTTACTGGTGAGCTGAAGTGTAATGTGATTACTTTTGTGATTACTTGCAGTATTCAAAACGTGACTAGTCACAGTGCCGATACCATCCTGTGCAGGAGATCAATAACCCGATCAGCTGGAACTGCTGGTGTGAGTGTTGGCGGGAGTTACAGTTAGCGCCAGCTACCTTGAGGCAGCGCAGCAGCGACGGCAGCAGCGGCGAGCGGCTGACCAGGTGAACCCAGGGCGGCTGCTTCTGGACCAGGTGACCCAGCAGGGTCAACGCCGCCACTCTGGATCCAGGTCTGCCCAGACACTCGTTCAGCTTCTCCAACAGAGGCTGAGGAGGCGGGGCCACAAGGTCACATGATCACAGAGAAACACCCGGCAACACCCCTCTGGCAGCCTGCTCACCTTGTGATGGCGCTCCCTGGTGGAGGATAGGAGCAGCACCGCCTGATGGGATAGGGACTCCAGGTAGAACTCCACCAGTGAGTGGAGCACAGCGCCTCCTCTGTCTGGGAGGACACATCACAGGTCAGAGCACGCCGCACGCACGCACGCACACACACTATTCAGGTACACTCACCTGAATTCAGCTGCTGGTTGACTGCTGCTCTCACTAGCTCCGCCTCCTGCAGCTCTGAACTGTCCAATGAGAGCAGGAGCTCGGGGATACTCATCTGTTCCTGGGACATCCTGCAACACAGGTACAGTTCACCTGAGGACGCCAACTACCATGGCTAACAAAGTAACGTAAATATATGTTAGCAGTGAGTTAGCAGCTGTAATGCTAACATTCAAAGTTCAAAGTAATATTTTTACAACACAATTAAACTTAGATAAACAACTTTTAAAAGTAATAGCAGAAGTTTTAAATTAACCAATAAAAAGTTCAAACAATTAAGAAGCATTTCAGTGAAATAATCGAGTAGTCTGATTACTTGAACAGATTGTGCAATCTCCACCTGTGTCGTCAGAGGTGTTGCGTAAGTCGCAGTGACGTCACGCTCAGCTAACCTCTGACAGCTCCACGTTAGCGGCTAAGCTAACGGGCCAACAGCCGTGTGTGTGTGTGTGTGTGTGTGTGTGTGTGTGTGTGTGTGTGTGTGTGTGGGTGCAGTTGTTCATGAGGTGGCGGAGCTTCGCCGCGGCGGGCGGAGGTTCCGTCCCGCTCCAGCAACAAGCGGAGAGGCTCCAGGTCAACAACAACAACAACAACAACAACAACAACAGCGGCAGCAGAACAGACGAAAACAGCCGAGTTACCTTCAGACCTGTTGCTCCACGCTGGCCTCAGGCCACGCCCCCTGCTGTAATACGACACCTGCAGCTGTCAATCAACCTGGACGCCTTCACGGACCTCCGGAGCGGCGGAAATCCAGGACCTCATTCCGAAAGCTGCTGAAGCACTCAAGGTCCTGGAAGATAATACGTCACTTCCCACACAAAGTTTATCATCTAGAAAAATAAACTTTGTAGGAGAATGTTGGTACAGGTACGACAACTTAGAACCTTGAGCAGAACATTCTGGAGACAGTTTCTATCAGGTTTTATCAGGTTCTATCAGGTTCTATCAGGTCCTATCAGGTTCTATCAGGTTCTATCAGGTTCTATCAGGTTCTATCAGGTTCTATCAGTTTCTATCAGGTTTTATCAGGTTCTATCAGGTTCTATCAGGTTCTATCAGTTTCTATCAGGTTCTATCAGTTTCTATCAGTTCCATCAGTTCCTATCAGGTTCTATCAGTTTCTATCAGGTTCTATCAGGTTCTATCAGGTTCTATCAGTTTCTATCAGTTTCTATCAGGTTTTATCAGGTTCTATCAGGTTCTATCAGGTTTTATCAGGTTCTATCAGGTTCTATCAGGTTCTATCAGGTTCTATCAGTTTCTATCAGGTTCTATCAGTTTCTATCAGTTCCATCAGTTCCTATCAGGTTCTATCAGGTTCTATCAGTTTCTATCAGTTTCTATCAGGTTCTATCAGGTTCTATCAGTTCCATCAGTTCCTATCAGGTTCTATCAGTTTCTATCAGTTCCATCAGTTCCTATCAGGTTCTATCAGGTTCTATCAGTTTCTATCAGGTTCTATCAGTTTCTATCAGTTCCATCAGTTCCTATCAGGTTCTATCAGTTTCTATCAGTTTCTATCAGGTTCTATCAGGTTCTATCAGTTCCATCAGTTCCTATCAGGTTCTATCAGTTTCTATCAGTTCCATCAGTTCCTATCAGGTTCTATCAGGTTCTATCAGGTTCTATCAGGTTCTATCAGTTTCTATCAGTTCCATCAGTTCCTATCAGGTTCTATCAGGTTCTATCAGGTTCTATCAGTTTCTATCAGTTTCCATCAGTTTCTATCAGTTTCCATCAGTTCCTATCAGGTTCTATCAGTTTCTATCAGTTTCTGTCAGTTTCCATCAGTTCCTATCAGGTTCTATCAGGTTCTATCAGGTTCTATCAGTTTTTATCAGGTTCTATCAGGTTCTATCAGTTTCTATCAGGTTCTATCAGGTTCTATCAGGTTCTATCAGGTTCTATCAGGTTCTATCAGTTCCTATCAGGTTCTATCAGGTTCTATCAGTTTCTATCAGGTTCTATCAGTTTTTATCAGGTTCTATCAGGTTCTATCAGTTTCTATCAGTTTTTATCAGGTTCTATCAGGTTCTATCAGTTTCTATCAGGTTCTATCAGTTTTTATCAGGTTCTATCAGGTTCTATCAGTTTCTATCAGGTTCTATCAGGTTCTATCAGGTTCTATCAGGTTCTATCAGGTTCTATCAGTTCCTATCAGGTTCTATCAGTTTCTATCAGTTCCTATCAGTTTCTATCAGGTTCTATCAGGTTCTATCAGGTTCTCCGTGTCTGTGAAAAGCTCTTTAGAAATACAATTTACTGAACTGAACTAAAAGTTGAGTTGAGATGATTTAACAAAGGTTCCTTATAAAATAAAGAAAGTTTAGATTTTATTTTCTTTATTTTATCATCAGAAGTGAAACACTTTAGTACATTTTTACTTTATGGCTGTAAATCCTGAGAACCGCTGCTGCTTCAGTCATGCTCTGGAGACAGACCTCCACCCTCCTCCTCCAACTCCACCCTCCTCCTCCAACTCCACCCTCCTCCTCCAACTCCACTCTCCTCCTCCAACTCCACCCTCCTCCTCCAACTCCACTCTCCTCCTCCAACTCCACCCGCCTCCTCCAACTCCTCCACCTTTCTCCTCCATGGTGTCACTCTCCTCCATGGTGTCACTCTCCTCTGTCCTCCACCTTCAGATCAGACTCTTCTCCTCCACCTCTACAGTCTCTGGTCTCTCTCAGACTCTCTCACTATTTCCATCAGTGACGACGAGCTGCTGGTCACTTTCTTTTTCTTTTATTAGTGATTCCACTACTGTGACAAAAGATAAGATCACCTCCTGACCTCCATCACCTCCTGACCTCCATCATCTCCTGACCTCCATCACCTCCTGACCTCCATCACCTCCTGACCTCCATCATCTCCTGACCTCCATCACCTCCTGACCTCCATCATCTCCTGACCTCCATCACCTCCTGACCTCCATCATCTCCTGACCTCCATCACCTCCTGAGCTCCATCACCTCCTGACCTCCATCATCTCCTGACCTCCATCTCCTCCTGACCTCCATCTCCTCCATCACTATTTCTCACTTTTTCTTTGTCTTTTCTTCCAGGATTTGGTGTCAAATGGCGGCGATCAGCTGGTTGAGATGTAAAAACATTAACGAGGCGCTTTGATTGACCATATATGGTAGAAAGTGGGCGTGTTGGGGGCGGGGCCTGAACGGTCACCTTCCAGGTGGACTGGGTCTAGAAAAGGAAAGTGTGTCAGGTGTGCGTACGCACCGTTTTATAGATCCAATGTTTTTGGGGGCACTAACATTTTTTAAAAATTGTTTTTAAATTAGTTTTTTAATACAACAATACAATTAACAATCTGGTCACTCTTCCTCCTCCTCCTCCTCCACCACCCTCTACTCTTCCCCCTCCTCCTCTTCCTCCTGCTCCTCCTCCTCTTCCTCCACCACCCTCTCCTCTTCCTCCTCCTCCCCCTCCTCCTCCTCCTCTTCCTCCTGCTCCTCCTCCTCTTCCTCCACCACCCTCTCCTCTTCCTCCTCCTCCCCCTCCTCCTCCTCTTCCTCCACCACCCTCTCCTCTTCCTCCTCCTCCCCCTCCTCCTCCTCCTCCCCCTCCTCCTCCCTGTCCTCTTCCTCCTCTTCCTCCACCACCCTCTCCTCTTCCTCCTCCTCCTCCTCCTCCCCCTCCTCTTCCTCCACCTCCCTCTCCTCTTCCTCCTTCTCCCCATCCTCCTCCTCTTCCTCCACCACCCTCTCCTCTTCCTCCACCTCCCTCTCCTCTTCCTCTTCCTCCCCCTCCTCCTCCTCCAGTGTTCTGAGTGTAGAGATCATCAGCTACATAAAAAAACATAGTTTTTATTGTGAAAAACCTTAAAAACATTTTAAAATGTGGTTTGAATCTACTTGTATCGACGATGCTTATTGGCTGGGTCGTCCTGTAAGTCCCGCCCATGTGGCTCATCAGGATTGGACAATAACATGCGTCAGTTTTGAAGCTGCCTTTCTATTGGCTGAGATAACTGGCGGGCCGAGCGTCACTGTTTGAAGGCACAAACGCAAACGTCCTCTTTTCTTTTACATTAGTGTCAGAAAAGCTGAGCCCGAACCGCTGGACTCAGAAAACCACCACGATGGACCGCGACGTCGAGGCAGTCACTGAAACTCTGCAGCGGTGAGCCCACACGACGGATTAACCCCCCGGGAGATAGCCTAGCTCCAGTGCTAACCTCCCCGTCCGTTAACACGGGCGAGCAGATAGCCTAGCTCCAGTGCTAACCTCCCCGTCCGTTAACACGGGCGAGCAGATAGCCTAGCTCCAGTGCTAACCTCCCCGTCCGTTAACACGGGCGAGCAGATAGCCTAGCTCCAGTGCTAACCTCCCCGTCCGTTAACACGGGCTAGCAGCTCCAAGCTAAAATTCACAGTCACTGCCGAACTATTCTACAAACTGCTCACTGTGAGCAGAATAAAGTCTCCCAACGAGTTTCAACACTACTAGTTTAGGTGTAAAATATAGCCAGCGCTTTGAGTGGACAGTGACCTGCTGTCAGTCCGTCACACGAACAGATGACTAAAGCTGGGTGTTCAGGGGCGTGAGCTGACATGTGGGGGGGCCGGGGGCTCCCTGAACCAGAGGGGCACCTTGTGCAGCGAGTGGATCCACCAGCTGCCTTATAGCAGTGTGAGATTAAAAAAAAGGCAACAACAAATGAATGTAGTGAGAGAGTGAGTGGTTGGAGGTGGTCAGAGGGTGAGAGAGTGAGTGGTTGGTGGTGGTGAGAGGGTGAGAGAGTGAGTGGTTGGTGGTGGCGAGAGAGTGAGTGGTTGGAAGTGGTCAGAGGGTGAGAGAGTGAGTGGTTGGAGGTGGTCAGAGGGTGAGAGAGTGAGTGGTTGGTGGTGGTGAGAGGGTGAGAGAGTGAATGGTTGGTGGTGGCGAGAGAGTGAGTGGTTGGAGGTGGTCAGAGGGTGAGAGAGTGAGTGGTTGGAGAGGGAGAGAGAGTGAGTGGTTGGAGGTGGTCAGAGGGTGAGAGAGTGAGTGGTTGGAGAGGGAGAGAGAGTGAGTGGTTGGAGGTGGTCAGAGGGTGAGAGAGTGAGTGGTTGGTGGTGGTGAGAGGGTGAGAGAGTGAGTGGTTGGTGGTGGCGAGAGAGTGAGTGGTTGGAGGTGGTCAGAGGGTGACAGAGTGAGTGGTCGGAGGTGGTGAGAGGGTGAGAGAGTGAGTGGTTGGTGGTGGTCAGAGGGTGAGAGAGTGAGTGGTTGGAGAGGGTGAGAGAGTGAGTGGTTGGTGGTGGTCAGAGGGTGAGAGAGTGAGTGGTTGGAGAGGGTGAGAGAGTGAGTGGTTGGTGGTGGTCAGAGGGTGAGAGAGTGAGTGGTTGGAGAGGGTGAGAGAGTGAGTGGTTGGTGGTGGTCAGAGGGTGAGAGAGTGAGTGGTTGGAGAGAGTGAGTGGTTGGAGGTGGTGAGAGGGTGAATGCAGTTATTCTTCTTCTTATTATGATTCTGATTACTAATGAGACCAATTAGTAATAAATACTAATTACTAAGAGGACAAATGACTAATACTAACTAATTACTACCAGGACTAATTACTAATCATTAGTACTTATTACTAATAGGGCTCATTACTAATAATTACTAACAGGACTAATTACCATTATTTACTATTTACTAATAATCACAAATAATTACTAATTACTGACTTCCTCTGTCTTTTCAACATTAATGCTATTAATCAGATCAGTTCAGAGTAATTATTATTTTCATAATTTATTGATGTTTATTTATAATAAAAATACAGAATTATTTTTGTAATTTAATGTAGACATTAAAACACTTTGGACACTCAGACACTTTACATAAAGAAACACCAATCAAGAAAAATTAAATGAGGAGTTTATGGAAAAGCAGTTTATTAATGTTGCCAATGATATGAAAATAGCTTCAAGGTTCAATAACTTTACTAACTTTACTAACTTTACTAACTTTGATAACTTTAATAACTTTACTAACTTTAATAACTTTACTAGCTCTATGATCTGAGTTGTCTGCAGCTATAACAGATCTTCATTCATCACCGCAGGAATGTGATTGGCTGTATTTGTCTAAGCTCCGCCTCTTTCCTGCAGGTCTCTGACTGTAAATCAGGAACACTCAGAGGAAAAGTACCACAGGTAGCACACACACACACACACACACACACACACACACACACACACACACACACACACACACACACACACACACACACACACACACACAGTTTAGCCTCCAGTGATAAAAAATTCAGTCAGACCGGTTCAGGGTCAGACCGGTTCAGGGTCCAGAGTCAGACCAGTCCAGAGTCCAGGGTCAGACCGGTCCAGGGTCAGACCGGTCCAGGATCCAGGGTCAGACCAGTCCAGGGTCAGACCGGTTCAGGGTCCAGAGTCAGACCAGTCCAGAGTCCAGGGTCAGACCGGTCCAGGGTCCAGGGTCAGACCAGTCCAGGGTCAGACCGGTCCAGGGTCCTGATGAGTTACTTGAAGACCTAGTGACTTGACCAGATTTAATGATGTCAGTGTTGAACTCCTGTGTCGTGGTCTGGGAGAGCCGGGTCCTGCCGGGCTCTATGAGGAGCCTGGTGAAGAGGACTAGATTAGCTTCAGGTGAGTTGAAGCAGACCCGGCTCTCCAGGACCAGGACCAGGACCAGAGCTGCTGGTCACACATCCTCTGTCTGTTCAGGTTCATTCGAGATGGGAAAGAGGCTGCCAGGCAAGGTGACCTGCTCAGAGCCGTCGAGCTCTTCAAGCAGGCCTCCTGGATCCACCAGAGCCCCAAACTGGAGAGCAGGATCCAGAAGATCCAGGAGCTGCTGGATCAGGACCACGAGGACGAGGACGAGGACGAGGACGAGTTTGTCAACGTCAACAACAGCGGCTTGATGCTCTTTAAGGAGCTCCATGACAAACTGTACGACTACCAGAGGGCCGGCGTGGCCTTCCTCTTCAGCCTCCACAGAGACCGGCGCCGCGGGGGCATCCTGGCGGACGACATGGGCCTGGGAAAAACCATCCAGGTCATTTCCTTTCTCTCGGGGATGTATGACGGCGAGCTGGTCAAACACACGCTGCTCGTCATGCCCACGTCGCTCCTCACCAACTGGAACAAGGAGTTCTCCAAGTGGACGCCCGGCATGAGGGTGAAGGACTTCCATGGCGCTGGCAAAGCAGAGAGAAACAAGAACTTGGAGAAGGTCCAGAGGAGGGGCGGAGTCATCATCACCACCTACAACATGCTCATGAACAACTGGCAGCAGCTGGCCTCTTACCAGGGCGAGGAGTTTACCTGGGACTACATGATCCTGGACGAGGCGCACAAAATCAAAACCTCCACCACCAAAACAGCCAAAAGTGCCTCTGCAGTGCCGTCCAGGAACCGCCTCCTTCTCACTGGAACTCCGGTCCAGAACAACCTCCGAGAAATGTGGGCCCTGTTTGACTTTGCCTGCCAGGGCACCCTGCTCGGCACCGCCAAGACCTTCAAGACCGAGTACGAGAACCCTATCACCAGGGCCCGAGAGAAGGACGCCACAGCGGGAGAAAAGGCTCTGGGGGCTCTGATGTCGGAGAACCTCATGGCCATAATTAAACCCTACTTTCTCCGCAGGACCAAGTCAGAAGTGCAGAGGCACTTAAAGACCCAGGCACGCAAAGGTGACCAGGACCACCCGGTCCCAAACGGTCAGATGGAGTCTGGAGCAGTCATGCCCAAACTGACCAGGAAGAATGACCTGATCGTGTGGACCTACCTGAGCCCCATTCAGGAGGACATTTACCAGCAGTTCATCTCTCTGGACCACATCAAGGAACTGCTGCTGACCACCAGGTCTCCTCTTGCTGAGCTGACCATCCTGAAGAAGCTCTGCGACCACCCCAGACTGCTGTCCGCTGGCGCCGTCGCCCAGTTGGGTCTGGAGGAAAGCCAGCAGAGCGACGAGCCCGGTGCTGACCCACAGAGCATTGCCAGGATTCCTGACAGCACCCTCATAGCGGAGTCCGGGAAGATGGTCTTCCTGTTTGCCCTCCTGCAGCACCTCAGAGAGGAGGGCCACCGCACACTGGTGTTTGCTCATTACCGGAAGGTGTTGGACATCATCCAGCGAATCCTGGGCCACCGTGGCTTCAGAGTGCTGAGGCTGGACGGCACCATAACGCAGGTCGCAGAGCGAGAGAGACTCATCTCTTTGTTCCAGAGCGACAGCAGTTACTCCGTCTTCCTCCTCACCACCCAGGTCGGCGGCGTCGGCATCACTCTGACGGCAGCAGACCGTGTCGTCATCTACGATCCCAGTTGGAACCCGGCAACGGACGCCCAGGCGGTGGACAGGGCGTACCGCATCGGCCAGACTGAAAACGTGGTCATCTACCGCCTGATCACCTGTGGCACGGTGGAGGAGAAAATCTACCGGCGGCAGGTTTTCAAAGACTCTCTCATCAGGCAGAACACAGGCGACAAGAAAAACCCCTTCAGGTACTTCAGCAAGCAGGAGCTGAAGGAGCTCTTCACCCTGGAGGACCCCAGGACTTCCTCCACACAGCTGCAGCTCCAGGCCCTGCACTCCAGCCACCGGAGGACCGACCCCCGGCTGGACCAGCACATCGCACACCTCCACGCCATGGACATGTTCGGCATCTCCGACCACGACCTCATGTTTTCTCTGGACGTCAACCATGACGAAGCCCTGGAGGACCAGGAGGAGCAGCACTACATCCAAGGACGAGTCCAGAAGGCTCAGGAGCTGATGAAGGCGGAGTCTGAGCAGCAGAAGCATCTGGCGGACAACATGGCGTCCAACACTGAAGCCGCCTGGCTCCGGCTGCAGGCCGACGTCAGCAGGTAGGCGTCCAGTCACTACCTGATCACGTCATGGTTCTTTATTCTTCTTACTTTGTTCTTGCTTATCTGGTCTGATCAGCAGGGAGAAACGGTCAAGACCCCCCAGATCCAGTCCGTCTCATCCACAACAGGACAGCAGCCGGGCCGGACCGCCACTTCGGCTCGACTCCGATTCCACTGGTTCTGGAAAGGAGGGCTCGGTTGTTGATCTGACGGAGGACAGCACCACGGAGGAGCATGCAGCGATGGAGCTTAGCCAGAGCCAGCTGGCTCCACCAGACCTGTCAGCCAATCAGGAGTCTAGTCACCTGGAGACCGCCGCTGGGTGCCACCTGGACCTGGGTCAACAGGTTTTAGAGTCCGGGTCCACAGAAGCTTCAGTCAGAGCGGACCTGGACAGAGTGAGGAGGGCAGCAGCTCATGAACAGAGACTCCTGAACCAGACTCCTCCCCGCCAACACCAGGACTCGGACAAGGACCTGAGTGCCCCCCTGTCCCCCCTGCTGATGGACCAACTCTCCTTCCTCCACACGTCTCGGTCCATCCTGGGAACCGACCGGTCCGCCATGGTCAGCTTTCAGTCCTACAGCAGCAACTTTGACCTGCAGCTGGAGGACAGCAACATGTCTTCTGGTCAGGGCGGAGCTGAGGAGGAGGAGGAGCAGAGGTTCCGGCTGGAGGACAGCAACGTGTCCTCTGGTCAGGACAGACCTGAGGAGGAGGAGGAGCAGAGGTTCCGGCTGGAGGACAGCAACGTGTCCTCTGGTCAGGACAGACCTGAGGAGGAGGAGGAGCAGAGGTTCCGGCTGGAGGACAGCAACGTGTCCTCTGGTCAGGACAGACAGGAGGAGGAGGAGGAGGAGCAGAGGTTCCGGCTGGAGGACAGCAACGTGTCCTCTGGTCAGGACAGACCTGAGGAGGAGGAGGAGGAGGAGCAGAGGTTCCGGCTGGAGGACAGCAACGTGTCCTCTGGTCAGGACAGACCTGAGGAGGAGGAGCAGAGGCTGCTGTCTCGGCTGCAGATGGAGGGCAGCTTCGACGTCAGCAGGTCTCTTTCTGAGAAGATCCACCTGGAAGTTTCTGAGAGGAGCATGGAGGACGGCCACTCCCACAACACGGAGACCTCCATGGACGGATCCATTGTGGGAGTAAAGAAAAGAAGAGCTGCTATTATTTATGACAGTGAGGAAGATGAGGACCATGAAGATGGGGACCTACACAGCTCCTTCCAGGTCCTCCAAGCCTCCACACCCAAATCGGTCACCTCCTCAGGACCCCAGTCCAGGAGGAGCGTCGGAGGAGGCGCATCAGTGGCTTCACACCGGTCACTCCTCGAGTCCATCATCCAGGACCTTGAGGAGGAGGAGGAGGAGGAGGATTACAGAATGTGTGGACAGAAACTGGACTGATGAGGACATTCTGCTTTCCTGTGTTTTTATCTTCATTTGCTCTCCCTCTCTCTGTCTGTCTCTGTCTCTCCCTCCCTCTCTCTGTCTGTCTCTCTCCCTCTCTCTGTCTCTCTCTCTCTCTCTCTCTCTCTCTCTCTTTTTAAAAAAAACTATTTCATGTTTTCTCTAATAAAATAAAAGAGACCAGTTTAGGTCAAACTTGTATTTTACTTTGGTAACTCAGACCAGCTCTGAGGTCTGGACTCGTGTCTTTATCACGGTTCTTGTGGTCAAGTGTCTTCTGGTTGTTGTAATGGTTTTCACTGTTTGTGTTTGTCCCCCAGAGTGCTTTACACTGTTAATCACATTCACCAACTGTCTTCCGGCCCAGTTTCTCTTATTGTGAAGTCTTCCGGTCACTACCTCTCTTCCGGTCCAGTTTCTCTTATTGTGAAGAGTCTTCCGGTCACTGTAACTCTCTTCCGGTCCAGTTTCCTCCTTTCCTGGTGTTAGTCTCGCAGCTCCGCTCGGATTAAATTGAGGCAGACATCTTGGCTCGAACGGCGGGTCGAGCCGCGGGTCGTCCCCGGAGATCAGGCGCCATGAGCCGGCTGAGGCAGTGAGAGGCTCCCGGCCGGAGAGCATGAAGGAACGCGGACACAACACTACTACACACACCGAGGAGAGGCCGAGAACCAGGCGGGGTAGCAGGGAGCAGAACCCGGGGACCAGGAGAACCAGGCGGGGCAGCAGGGAGCAGAACCCGGGGACCAGGAGAACCAGGCGGGGCAGCAGGGAGCAGAACCCGGGGACCAGGAGAACCAGGCGGGGCAGCAGGGAGCAGAGTCCGGGGACCAGGACCAGAGCCCAGGGACTGAGCAAGACACCGAGCTGGACAAGATGAAGACCGCAGGACTGCTGGAGGTCTGCTGCCTGATGCTGCTGCTGCCTGGACAGGAAGGCAGAGGTAAGGGGTCGCTGATGACGTCACTGTGCTGTCATCGTTGCGTGTCTGTGGAATTCAGACTTGCTGATGTCATGGAGACCAACGACCAGGCAGGGGAAGGAGGGGGCGTGGTCTAATGTGTCTGGACATGACAAACCGCTAAGCCCCACCCACTGAGGGGACGTTCAGTCTAGACATGAGGGGGTCAAGAAGGGATGAGGAGGACATGAGGGGGTCAAGAAGGGATGAGGAGGACATGAGGAGGACATGAAGGGATGAGGCAATAAGGAGGACATGAGGGGGTGAAGAAGGGATGAGGAGGACATGAAGGGGTGAAGAAGGGATGAGGAGGACATGAAGGGATGAGGAGGACATGAGGGGGTGAAGAAGGGATGAGGAGGACATGAAGGGATGAAGAAGGGATGAGGAGGACATGAAGGGATGAGGAGGACATGAGGGGGTGAAGAAGGCATGAGGAGGACATGAGGAGGACATGAAGGGATGAGGCAATAAGGAGGACATGGGGGGTGAGAGGATGAGGAGGACATCAGGGGGTGAAGAAGGGATGAGGAGGACATGAAGGGATGAGGAGGACATGAGGGGGTGAAGAAGGCATGAGGAGGACATGAGGAGGACATGAAGGGATGAGGCAATAAGGAGGACATGGGGGGTGAGAGGATGAGGAGGACATCAGGGGGTGAAGAAGGGATGAGGAGGACATGAAGGGATGAGGAGGACATGAAGGGTTGAGGCAATAAGGAGGACATGAGGGGGTGAGAGGATGAGGAGGACATCAGGGGGTGAAGAAGGGATGAGGAGGACATGAAGGGATGAGGAGGACATGAGGGGGTGAAGAAGGCATGAGGAGGACATGAGGAGGACATGAAGGGATGAGGCAATAAGGAGGACATGGGGGGTGAGAGGATGAGGAGGACATCAGGGGGTGAAGAAGGGATGAGGAGGACATGAAGGGATGAGGAGGACATGAAGGGTTGAGGCAATAAGGAGGACATGAGGGGGTGAGAGGATGAGGAGGACATCAGGGGGTGAAGAAGGGATGAGGAGGACATGAGGGGGTGAAGAAGGGATGAGGAGGACATGAGGGGATGAGGAGGACATGAGGGGGTGAAGAAGGGATGAGGAGGACATGAGGGGGTGAGGCAATAAGGAGGACATGAGGGGGTGAAGAAGGGATGAGGAGGACATGAGGGGGTGAAGAAGGGATGAGGAGGACATGAGGGGGTGAGGCAATAAGGAGGACATGAGGGGGTGAAGAATGGATGAGGAGGACATGAGGGGGTGAAGAAGGGATGAGGAGGACATGAAGGGATGAGGAGGACATGAGGACATGAAGGGTTGAGGCAATAAGGAGGACATGAGGGGGTGAGGAGGACATGGGGTGAAGAAGGGATGAGGGGGTGAAGAAGGGATGAGGAGGACATGAGGGGGTGAAGAAGGGATGAGGAGGACATGAGGGGGACATGAAGGGATGAGGCAATAAGGAGGACATGAGGGGGTGAAGAAGGGATGAGGAGGACATGAAGGGATGAGGAGGGGATGAGGGGATGAAGAAGGGATGAGGAGGACATGAGGGGGTGAAGAAGGGATGAGGAGGACATGAAGGGATGAGGAGGACATGAAGGGGTGAAGAAGGGATGAGGAGGACATGAAGGGATGAGGAGGACATGAGGAGGACATGAAGGGATGAGGCAATAAGGAGGACATGGGGGGGTGAAGAAGGGATGAGGAGGACATGAAGGGATGAGGAGGACATGAAGGGATGAGGAGGACATGAGGGGGTGAAGAAGGGATGAGGAGGACATGAGGAGGACATGAAGGGATGAGGAGGACATGAGGACATGAAGGGTTGAGGCAATAAGGAGGACATGAGGGGGTGAGGGGATGAGGAGGACATGAGGGGGTGAAGAAGGGATGAGGAGGACATGAAGGGATGAGGAGGACAAGAGGGGATGAGGCAATAAGGATGACGAGGGGATGAGGAGGACATGAGGGGGTGAAGAAGGGATGAGGAGGACATGAAGGGATGAGGAGGACATGAAGGGATGAGGCAATGAGGAGGACATGAGGGGATGAAGAAGGGATGAGGAGGACATGAGGGGATGAGGCAATGAGGAGGACATGAGGGGATGAAGAAGGGATGAGGAGGACATGAGGGGATGAGGCAATAAGGATGACATGAGGGGATGAAGAAGGGATGAGGAGGACATGAAGGGATGAGGAGGACATGAGGACATGAAGGGTTGAGGCAATAAGGAGGACATGAGGGGGTGAGAGGATGAGGAGGACATCAGGGGGTGAAGAAGGGATGAGGAGGACATGAGGGGGACATGAAGGGATGAGGCAATAAGGAGGACATGAGGGGATGAAGAAGGGATGAGGAGGACATGAGGGGGACATGAAGGGATGAGGCAATAAGGAGGACATGAGGGGGTGAAGAAGGGATGAGGAGGACATGAGGGGGTGAGGCAATAAGGAGGACATGAGGGGGTGAAGAAGGGATGAGGAGGACATGAGGGGATGAGGCAATAAGGAGGACATGAGGGGGTGAAGAAGGGATGAGGAGGACATGAGGGGATGAGGAGGACATGGGGGGTGAAGAAGGGATGAGGAGGACATGAAGGGATGAGGAGGACATGAGGGGGTGAAGAAGGGATGAGGAGGACATGAGGAGGACATGAGGGGGTGAGGCAATAAGGAGGACATGAGGGGGTGAAGAAGGGATGAGGAGGACATGAGGGGGTGAGGCAATAAGGAGGACATGAGGGGGTGAAGAAGGGATGAGGAGGACATGAGGAGGACATGAGGGGTGAAGAAGGGATGAGGAGGACATGAGGAGGACATGAAGGGATGAGGAGGACATGAGGACATGAAGGGTTGAGGCAATAAGGAGGACATGAGGGGGTGAGAGGATGAGGAGGACATCAGGGGGTGAAGAAGGGATGAGGAGGACATGAGGGGGACATGAAGGGATGAGGCAATAAGGAGGACATGAGGGGATGAAGAAGGGATGAGGAGGACATGAAGGGATGAGGCAATGAGGAGGACATGAGGGGATGAAGAAGGGATGAGGAGGACATGAGGGGGACATGAAGGGATGAGGCAATAAGGAGGACATGAGGGGATGAAGAAGGGATGAGGAGGACATGAAGGGATGAGGCAATGAGGAGGACATGAGGGGATGAAGAAGGGATGAGGAGGACATGAGGGGGACATGAAGGGATGAGGCAATAAGGAGGACATGAGGGGGTGAAGAAGGGATGAGGAGGACATGAGGGGATGAGGCAATAAGGAGGACATGAGGGGGTGAAGAAGGGATGAGGAGGACATGAGGGGATGAGGAGGACATGAGGGGGTGAAGAAGGGATGAGGAGGACATGAAGGGATGAGGAGGACATGAGGGGGTGAAGAAGGGATGAGGAGGACATGAGGAGGACATGAGGGGGTGAGGCAATAAGGAGGACATGAGGGGGTGAAGAAGGGATGAGGAGGACATGAGGGGGTGAAGAAGGGATGAGGAGGACATGAGGGGGTGAAGAAGGGATGAGGAGGACATGAGGACATGAAGGGATGAGGAGGAACTTGTCTCTCAGGTTGTCCACATAATGTAAAGAACACTTGAAGTGACATCCATAAAAAACATTTAGTCTGTAAAACATCTGGTTCATATGTCTTCTATCTGTCCTTCACTGTCTCTGTTCTGTGCTGTCCTTCAGAGTCTCAGCAGACGGAGACGCTCTCTTCCTATCAGCTGATTGTCCCTCGACGAATAGGAGGTCGGCTGAGGAGGGACATGGAAGGACTGCCGCCCAATCAGGTACTGGCTAATGCTAATGCTAACAGCTCAGCTCATCAGACTGATGGAGGCTCTGACTGCAGGGTTGATCAAAACTAGTTACTTTAACTACCGGTTAAATCCTTAACCGACCGTTAGCTAACCGACCGTTAAATATGTGTTGTTTAAAACATGGTTAGTCATCCCGTTAGTTAACGTCGCTGTTAAAGTTAACTGTGAGGTTAACAACAGTGGTTAGTGTCCCTGACGCTGCTACACCCAATGCTCCACCCAAAGCTCCGCCCACTTTCAAGTCTCCGTGCCTCTGTTTTGTCTTCAACATAGTGGTGGAGGCAGCGCAGTGTTTTTATCTGATCTATTAAACTACCATCAACCATGACAAACTACCATAAACCATGACAAAGTACCATAAACCATGACAAACTACCAAACTACCATAAACCATGACAAACTACCTTAAACCATGACAAACTACCATAAACCATGACAAACTACCAAACTACCTTAAACCATGACAAACTACCATAAACCATGACAAACTACCAAACTACCTTAAACCATGACAAACTACCATAAACCATGACAAACTACCTGCTGCCAGGATGTTAAAGATGAAAACTGAGCTGGAGGATCAGAGGCTTCATGGTTCCTCTTCTTCTTTAATCTGACCAGAGAGAACCATCTAGAGAGAACCATCTAGAGAGAGAACCATCTAGAGAGAACCATCTAGAGAGAACCAACTAGAGAGAACCAACTAGAGAGAACCAACTAGAGAGAACCATCTAGAGAGAACCATCCAGAGAGAACCAACTAGAGAGAACCATCTAGAGAGAACCATCCAGAGAGAACCATCTAGAGAGAACCAACTAGAGAGAACCATCTAGAGAGAACCATCCAGAGAGAACCATCTAGAGAGAACCATCTAGAGAGAACCATCCAGAGAGAACCAACTAGAGAGAACCATCTAGAGAGAACCATCTAGAGAGAACCAACTAGAGAGAACCATCTAGAGAGAACCATCTAGAGAGAACCATCCAGAGAGAACCAACTAGAGAGAACCATCTAGAGAGAACCAACTAGAGAGTGGACTGAGTGACCAGAGAGGAAAATAATAAGAACGAGGGAACCAGATCATTTCATCTCTGGATTAATGAAGGCTGAGGTCTGCATGAGCAGCAGGGGGCGCTCCGCTATGAGACGCTCTACAGAACGTCTTTATAATGAAGCCAGACTTGTTCTCCGTGGAAACGAGGCTCTTAAAGCTGCAGAGCAGCAAATATGAGGGGATGGCTGGAGGCCACATTGGGGAAAAATATAGTAACTCTCTGTGTCCAGTTAGTAATCTGAGGTTACTAGTTAGTAT
>NC_137638.1:163292-226511 GCF_963383615.2 Lipophrys pholis | reverse complement strand
CCTCTCTCCTCCTCCTCCTCCCCTGCCTCCTGCTCCTCCTCCTCTCTCCTCCCCCTCCTCCCCTGCCTCCTGCTCCTCCTCCTCTCTCCTCCTCCTCCTCCCCTGCCTCCTGCTCCTCCTCCTCCTCCTCTCTCCTCCTCCTCCTCCCCTGCCTCCTGCTCCTCCTCCTCTCTCCTCCTCCTCCTCCCCTGCCTCCTGCTCCTCCTCCTCTCTCCTCCTCCTCCTCCCCTGCCTCCTGCTCCTCCTCCTCCTCAGAGTCGAAGGCTGCTCCTGAAGTCTGTTTCAAAGACATCAACAGGATGGGTGATCGTTTTGGGAACTGTGGAAACCAAAACTACGGCTACAAGAAGTGTGAGAGCAGGTGAGAGGGAGTCCTGCAGGAGACGCCCTACACCCTACACCCTACACCCTACACCCTACACTCTACACCCTACACCCTACACCCTACACCCTACACCCTACGCCCTACACCCTACACCCTACACCCTACACCCTACACCCTACACCCTACACCCTACACTCTACACCCTACACCCTACGCCTCCATACAAACGCCTGTCTGTCTCCATAGAAACGCCCTTTGCGGGAAGCTGCAGTGCTCCAACATCCAGAAGGTGACGGTGTTCAGCATACAGCCGTCCATCATCAGCACCACCATCGGTGGAGTCAGTGTTATGGTGTTGACTTCATGCTGGGATCAGACGTCCCCGACCCGGGGATGGTCAGGGAGGGAACCAAGTGTGGAGACAACAAGGTGAGGAGGGGCAGGGGGAGGGGCAGGGGGAGGGGCAATGGGAGGAGGAGGGGGAGGGGGAGGGGCAGGGGGAGGGGCAATGGGATGGGAGGGGCAGGGGGAGGAAGAGAGACAAGGGGAGGAGGAGGGGCAATGGGAGGGGAGGGGCAATGGGAGGAGGAGGGACAAGGGGAGGGGCAATGGGAGGGGGAGGGGCAATGGGAGGAGGAGGGACAAGGGGAGGGCAATGGGAGGGGAGAGGGGAGGGACAATGGGAGGGGAGGGACAAGGGGAGGGGCAAGGGGAGGAGGAGGGGCCAATGGGAGGGGGAGGGACAAGGGGAGGGGCAAGGGGGGAGGAGGGGCAAGGGGAGAAGCTGTTGATGTTTTCGTCGTCTTCTCTCTTCAGGTTTGTATGAACTTTGAGTGTCGCAGCGCCGACGTCCTGAACTACGACTGTGACGTGGAAAACAAATGTCACAGACATGGGGTGAGTCTGTCTCTTGTCTCTCATCTGTCTGTCTCTCCTGTCTGTCTCTCACCACTCTTGCCTGTCTGTCTCTCCTGTCTGTCTCCAGGTGTGTAACAGTAACAGAAACTGTCACTGTGACGACGGTTGGGCTCCGCCCTTTTGTGATCTTCGTGGTTACGGCGGAAGTGTGGACAGCGGTCCAACCTGGAACGGTAGGTGAAGCCTGTGTCTGAGGGGTGGGGCCTGTGTCTGAGGGGTGGAGCCTGTGTCTGAGGGGTGAAGCCTGTGTCTGAGGGGTGGAGCCTGTGTCTGAGGGGTGGAGCCTGTGTCTGAGGGGTGGAGCCTGTGTCTGAGGGGTGGAGCCAGTGTCAGAGGGGTGGAGCCTGTGTCTGAGGGGTGGAGCCTGTGTTATGAGGTGTGTGTGTTCCTCAGATAAGGACACGTCGCTCAGAGACGGCCTCCTCGTCTTCTTCTTCCTCATCCTGCCGCTGCTCGCTCTGGTTGCGTTTCTTTTCCTGCACAGGACGAACTTGCAGAGACACTTTGGACTGAACCGCAGGAAGAGATCTGAGACCTACCAGTCAGTGACACACACACACACACACACACACACACACACACACACACACACACACACACACACACACACACACACACACACACACACACACACACACTCCCCTGTCTTCTCTCTCCTCTTCAGAGCGGACACTGCAACAGGAGCCAATCCCAACAGGCCACCTCTTAGAGCTCCACCTCCACAGGTTGCCCGTGGCAACGACATTGCAAGAGATGGGGTAACCTGTGTGTGTGTGTGTGTGTGTGTGTGTGTGTGTGTGTGTGTGTGTGTGTCACTGACTGTGTTCTCTCTGTCCAGCATCACGTTCAGCTACTTCCTCCACAGGCGGTAAAACTCACCACACACACACTCATTGTTACTGCAGCAGGACGGTTTGTATAACTGTGTGTGTGTGTGTGTGTGTGTGTGTGTGTGTGTGTGTGTGTGTGTGTTCAGGTGGTGGAGACCAGTACAACCGCTCCCTCGTACGCTCTGAGGCCTCCTCCTCCTCCTCTGTAAGAACTTTTCCTTCCATCTGCTGTTCTACCACTTTCAATGTGTCCAAACTGATCGGTTCTGATTGGTTCTGATGTTCTCTTCAGGAAACCCAAACCTGCTGTGTCACAGCCGCTGGTGCCTCAAAGACCGGCCCCCGCTCCACCGGTTTAACCAGCAGAGAAAACCTCACACCTGGAGTCAGTGGGACAACACCTGGAGTCAGTGGGACAACACCTGGAGTCGTTCTGACAACACCTGGAGTCAGTGGGACAACACCTGGAGTCAGTGGGACAACACCTGGAGTCAGTGGGACAACACCTACTGCGCCAGGCTGCATCAGTCAACCAAATCAGCCAATCACATTTCACCACTGTTCCCAACCTCCACCAGGCTACAGCAGCAAACACACACTGACACAGAAGGGGGCGGAGCTTTGAGGTTTTTCGTTTTCCTTGTTTCTGAAAAGACAACAAAAATAACTGATGCGCTGTGTGTGTGTGTGTGTGTGTGTGTGTGTGTGTGTGTGTGTGTGTGTGTGTGTGTGTGTGTGTGTGTGTGTGTGTGACGGATGATTTTCATCCAGTACTTTACTCATCTGAGAATGTAATCGGTAAAAATCCCTGGGGGGTTACGTGATACTCTGTGGTTACCATGGCAACACAGTTTGTCTCCAGGTTTTAATAAACATTCTTCAAAATGAGTGTGACTGTTGATTGATCCCAGTGCTCTGATTGGCTCCTCCCATTAATCAGAGCCCAGTCCACCAGAGGTCTGTACTAGGAACCTTAGACCTGTACTAGGAACCTTAGACCTGTACTAGGAACCAGAGGCCTGTACTAGGAACCAGAGGTCTGTACTAGGAATCTGAGGTCTGTACTAGGAACCAGAGGCCTGTACTAGGAATCTGAGGGCTGTACTAGGAACCAGAGACCTGTACTAGGAACCAGAGGCCTGTACTAGGAATCTGAGGGCTGTACTAGGAACCAGAGGCCTGTACCAGGAACCTGAGGCCTGTACTAGGAACCTGAGGCCTGTACAAGGAATCAGAAGCCTGTACTAGGAACCTTAGACATGTACTAAGAACCTGAGGCCTGTACTAGGAACCTGAGGCCTGTACTAGGAATCAGAAGCCTGTACTAGGAACCTTAGACATGTACTAAGAACCTGAGGCCTGTACTAGGAACCTGAGGCCTGTACTAGGAATCTGAGGCCTGTACTAGGAACCTGAGGCCTGTACTAGGAACCTTAGACATGTACTAAGAACCTGAGGCCTGTACTAGGAACCTGAGGCCTGTACTAGGAACCTGAGGCCTGTACTAGGAACCAGAGGTCTGTACTAGGAACCTTAGACATGTACTAAGAACCTGAGGCCTGTACTAGGAACCTGAGGCCTGTACTAGGAACCTGAGGTCTGTACTAGGAACCAGATCAACACATCCAGGATCTCTGTTTCCTGGTTGACTGATCCTGATCACCGTTCCTACCAAGCAGGTTCTCAACTCTCTGGTTCAACCCAGACCAGGTGTGAGCGTTCACAATAAAAGGGGCGGAGCTTGCAGCGTCTGACCAATCACAGAGGGAGAAACCCTGCAGAGCAGTTTACAGATTACTGAAGGAGCAGTTAATCTCTGAGATTATGAAGAATTCAAACACATCCGACAGGAGGAGTTCTGGTTCCATAAATTCATGGTTCTGCAGTTCTGTCAGGTGTGATCATGAACCTCATTATTCCAGATAAACAGACCTGGAACAAGTCAAGAACCAGAACCTCCTTCAGAGCCTCAGAGACCAGGATTTATTTTATTATGTCTAAAGATTGTTCTAGATTAATTTCTCCTCTCCTCTCTGCTGCAGCTCAGAGCTGAACCTGCCCACCAATCACCATCATTTAAGAATGGGCGGGGCATTTCCCAAGAGATCTGATTGGTCAGGAGGCGGAGCTCTGACCTCTTATCTAGAACATAACCTGCTCCGGAGCAGGTTAGACTTTCAGCGTCAGTTACCAGGTGATTTATCCTGGTGAGAAGTGAACCAGCGTCATAGTACAGAAAACCAGAGTTAATCCTGAAGTTATCTGGATAAGAGAAAACCAGAGTTAATCCTGAAGTTATCTAGATTAGAGAAAACCAGAGTTAATCCTGAAGTTATCTGGATAAGAGAAAACCAGAGTTAATCCTGAAGTTACCTAGATAAGAGAAAACCAGAGTTAATCCTGAAGTTACCTAGATAAGAGAAAACCAGAGTTAATCCTGAAGTTACCTAGATAAGAGAAAACCAGAGTTAATCCTGAAGTTATCTGGATAAGAGAAAACTAGAGTTAATCCTAAAATTACCTGGATAAGACAAAACCAGAGTTAATCCTGAAGTTATCTAGATAAGAGAAAACCAGAGTTAATCCTGAAGTTATCTAGATAAGAGAAAACTAGAGTTAATCCTAAAATTACCTAGATAACACAAAACCAGAGTTAATCCTGAAGTTATCTAGATAAGAGAAAACCAGAGTTAATCCTGAAGTTATCTGGATAAGAGAAAACCCAGCTTCGTAGTCCAGGCCACTGGTCGACCAGAGGATCAGAACCTGGTCTGTCTAGGAGTTCGGGTCAGGGTCTGGAGTTACATCGCTCATGTTCCGACAGGTAACAACAAACACGCAGTCTCGTGCTCAGCTCGTCACGTGTCTAACCCAAATTTCACTTCGCGCGCGGGGCATCCTCCATGTTTTACTGGAAGGAGCGGATCTGCGTCATGACGTCATCGCTGCGTCAGTACGTCACCCGCGGGCCTGCACGCTGCGTGCGGGCTGTCGTCATTGAACCGGGAGCGGAGCCGAACCCGGACCCAGAACGGAGCCGCACCTTTCTCAGGTCAGTACCGGGATTGCGGGGCCGCGGATCGGACTGGAGCCGTGTGAGGAACCGCTGAAGCCGCACGGTGGCCCGGAGCCCGGTGTTAGCACGCTGCTCGCCTTGTTAGCACACCGCGGGCTCGAGGAGGTCATCCGGGAACGAGCGTCGGTAGCCCGTCAGACCTGAGCAGAAGTCCCCGCTCCCCGGTGGCCTGTGTCCGGATGAACGTTCAGTGAACGTCAGGCCTCTATAGGACGTCTTTTAACGTCTCCGGGTTAGCAGCCGTTAGCGCCTCATGCTAACGGCTGCTAACCCGCCTCATTACATAACGTGTGGTTAGCCCGGAGGCTAACGGGGGCGTGTCGGTGACTTTGACCGGCGGTCGGTGGTGTTAGTCGGGGAAACCTTCACAGATGTTTCCGCTAACCGGAGTTATTTTAGGGAACCAGGACTCGTGAAAGGACACGGTGAGTAACAGAAGAATTGACCAATGAGTGAGCAGGAACTGATGTGTCATCCAATGCGAGGGCTCGAAAGGCGGGGCCTGTGTGAGGGAGGGGCAAGGGCGGGGGGCTGGGCGTGGAGGCCGGACAAGGTCAAAACAGAGTCCAGCTGCAGGACGGGAGGACACCGGAGACACAGCGGGGTGTCCTCCTCCTGCAGGACAGATACTGCGGGGCGTCCTCCAGTCTGCTGTCTGTCCCTCTTGATTGGTTTCCTCACTCTCTTGTTTCTCTCAGAGTCTCGGTGGACAGACGGACTTGGCACAACGGTGTGGGACTAATTCTCCCTGCGGAGGAAGTGCTGAGGACGCTGTAACGACTCTGAGGACACTGTTAGGACACTGAGGACGTCCCGCCAGCGAGCGGCCATTGGAGGACTGCTCATGCATCGGTTCAGGACTTGTGCGGCGCGGTTGCGCCCGCTCACCGCCTCGCAGGCGGCGCAGACTGTCAGTCAGCAGCGGCCAATTACAGCCGCCTCCTCGGGAGGCGGCAGGACGTTTCAGCCAATCAGGTGCTACACGGCACCGGTGGCCTCGGAGCCGTTCCTGAATGGAACCAGCTCCAACTACGTGGAGGAGATGTACTTCGCCTGGTTGGAGAACCCCAAGAGTGTTCACAAGGTAAGCAGCTGTGGAGCCCCCTGCTGGTGTGGCGGTCCTTCATGGTCCTGAAGGGTCCCAGGCAGAGGGGTCCGACAGGTCCCGAACCGCCATCAGTCTAAACCATCAGTAAGCCTCCATCAGTCTTAACCTCCAGTCCTGCTCTAATGGTGACTCAGCAGGACTCAGACCTGCTCTAATGGTGACTCAGCAGGACTCAGACCTGCTCTAATGGTGACTCAGCAGGACTCAGACCTGTTCTAATTAGGGCTGAACGATTAACTGCATTTGTGATAATATCGCGATATGATGAAAAGAGATTTTCTAATCGCAAGGACTGCGATTTGACTGATCACGTGATCTGCTCACCTGCAGGGCAGGCTCATGGTTTTTAGGGACGGATCCGATCCGGGATCGGGTTCTATTATCAACGTAATTCACAGATCAGATATTTCCGATCCAGCCTGCGGAGGTTCCTGATCCATGAATTCCGTTGATATTAGAACCCGATACTGGATCGGCCTGGTCTGCTTCATGATCCTGGTCTGCTTCATGATCCTGGTCTGCTTCATGATCCTGGTCTGATCCATGATCCTGGTCTGCTTCATGGTGCTGAAATGATCCCCAGTGTTTCCCTGCTGCTGCTCTGCTCGCTGGCTGCAAACTGTGGACTGGATTTCCTGAAGGGAGGCGGGTCTCAATGAGACCAGGAGGAATGAGGCAGGAAATCCATTCCACAGTTTGCAGCCAGCGAGCAGGCTAGGGAAGTAGCACGGTGCTATCCAACTTTTCATGGCAACATGTTGCTGATTGGACGGATTTTACACTCAGACCACCGCAAAGCAACACAGCAACCTGGACGTTAGCAAAGCAACGTGGATGTTAGCAAAGCAACGCAGCAACGTGGACGTTAGCAAAGCAACGCAGCAACGTGGATGTTAGCAAAGCCGTAGTCCAGCAGGGCGGCGCTCTGCAGCCAGACCTCAGCGTTTTCAAACTCCAGCTCTGGGAGGAGAACAGCTCTGACATCAGAACAATGAGCAGCAGCATTAGTATAGTGACCCAGCCTGGTTTAGGGCTTTGATCTTTAATGTCCAGGGCAGCATTAGTATAGTGACCCAGCCTGGTTTAGGGCTTTGATCTTTAATGTCCAGCGCAGCATTAGTATAGTGACCCAGCCTGGTTTAGGGCTTTGATCTTTAATGTCCAGGGCAGCATTAGTATAGTGACCCAGCCTGGTTTAGGGCTTTGATCTTTAATGTCCAGCGCAGCATTAGTATAGTGACCCAGCCTGGTTTAGGGCTTTGATCTTTAATGTCCAGCGCAGCATTAGTATAGTGACCCAGCCTGGTTTATGGCTTTGATCTTTAATGTCCAGGGCAGCATTAGTATAGTGACCCAGCCTGGTTTAGGGCTTTGATCAGCACAATGGACCAGCTTGTTGTGATGAACCTTACTAGACTGCAAGGCACAGTACTTAGTAAGTTTATCTTCTACTTCAATTACAGTAGTAAACTTACTGTCTTTCATATGAATACATGCTTCATGTGACTTTATCTTAACATGAGCCGAGCTTATAAGAAAGAACAATTTATGTAGAATAAATCTGATAGTTTATTATAATACACATTGATTTATTGTGTTTGTTGAAAAATACATGAGAAGAGAACCTTGAAAAAATAATCCCATATTAAATCGCAATATTGAGGAAAAAAATAGCAACTTGATTATTTTCCAAAATCGTTGGTTCTAATGGTGACTCAGCAGGATTCTGACCTGCGTTAAAAGTGACTCAGCACGTGTTGGAGAACCGCAGTAGAGCTCTTCAGGTGTGACTCGTGGAACCATGTTGGCAATCTGGTCAGTAAACGCCTCCCTTTTTCCTAGTCTTGGGACGTGTTTTTTCGAAACGCCAACGCCGGTGCCCCCCCGGGCAGCGCCTACCAGTCTCCTCTGGGCCTGGCGGCGGCGTCCACCCTGGCGTCTCCTCAGCTCAGCTCGCTGGTCGGAGCTCAGCCCAACGTGGAGAAGCTGGTGGAAGATCATCTGGCAGTGCAGTCTCTGATCAGAGCCTACCAGGTAACACACACACACACACACACTGCAGGTAACAAACAGTTCCCGGTGTCCTTGACGACAGTCCTCATCAGTGTGTAAGGTAACAAAAAAACACCAGGTGGTTGTGTTACAGTGTCGTGTTACACCAGGTGACTGTGTTAGTGTTGTGTTACACCAGGTGGTGTTGTGTTACACCAGGTGACTGTGTTAGTGTTGTGTTACACCAGGTGGTGTTGTGTTAGAGTGTTGTGTTGTGTTACAGTGTTGTGTTACAGTGTTGTGTTGTGTTACACCAGGTGATGTTGTGTTACAGTGTTGTGTTACAGTGTTGTGTTACACCAGGTGATGTTGTGTTAGAGTGTTGTGTTAGAGTGTTGTGTTGTGTTACAGTGTTGTGTTACAGTGTTGTGTTACAGTGTTGTGTTGTGTTACACCAAGTGATGTTGTGTTACAGTGTTGTGTTACAGTGTTGTGTTGTGTTACAGTGTTGTGTTACAGTGTTGTGTTACAGTGTTGTGTTGTGTTACACCAGGTGATGTTGTGTTACAGTGTTGTGTTGTGTTGTGTTACACCAGGTGATGTTGTGTTACAGTGTTGTGTTGTGTTACAGTGTTGTGTTGTGTTACAGTGTTGTGTTACAGTGTTGTGTTACAGTGTTGTGTTGTGTTACACCAGGTGATGTTGTGTTACAGTGTTGTGTTACACCAGGTGATGTTGTGTTACAGTGTTGTGTTGTGTTACAGTGTTGTGTTACAGTGTTGTGTTGTGTTACAGTGTTGTGTTGTGTTACAGTGTTGTGTTACAGTGTTGTGTTACAGTGTTGTGTTGTGTTACACCAGGTGATGTTGTGTTACAGTGTTGTGTTACAGTGTTGTGTTACAGTGTTGTGTTGTGTTACACCAGGTGATGTTGTGTTACAGTGTTGTGTTACAGTGTTGTGTTACAGTGTTGTGTTGTGTTACACCAGGTGATGTTGTGTTACAGTGTTGTGTTACAGTGTTGTGTTGTGTTACACCAGGTGATGTTGTGTTACAGTGTTGTGTTACAGTGTTGTGTTGTGTTACACCAGGTGATGTTGTGTTACAGTGTTGTGTTACAGTGTTGTGTTACAGTGTTGTGTTACACCAGGTGATGTTGTGTTACAGTGTTGTGTTACAGTGTTGTGTTGTGTTACAGTGTTGTGTTGTGTTACACCAGGTGATGTTGTGTTACAGTGTTGTGTTACAGTGTTGTGTTACAGTGTTGTGTTGTGTTACACCAGGTGATGGGTCACCACAGTGCAGGTCTGGACCCTCTAGGAATCAACTGTGTGAACTTTGACGATGCTCCTCTCAGTTCAGGATTCCAGAACGTTGGTGAGACGCTGCTGAGCATCCACTGGACTAACTGCTACTCCTCTCCTCTCCCCTCTCTTCTCCTCTCTCCTCCCCTCTCTTCTCCTCTCTCCTCTCTCCTCCCCTCTCGTCTCCTCTCTCCTCTCTTCTCTCCTCCCCTCTCTTCTCCTCTCTCCTCTCTCCTCTCCTCTCTCTTCTCCTCTCTCCTCTCTCCTCCCCTCTCGTCTCCTCTCTCCTCTCTTCTCTCCTCCCCTCTCTTCTCCTCTCTCCTCTCCTCTCTCCTCTCCTCTCTCCTCTCTCCTCTCCTCTCTCCTCTCCTCTCTCCTCTTCTCTCTCCTCTTCTCCCCTCTCTCCTCTCTCCTCTCCTCTCTCCTCCTCTCCTCTCTCCTCTCTCCTCTCTCCTCCTCTCCTCTCTCCTCTCTCCTCTCCTCTCCTCTCTCCTCCCCTCTCTCCTCTCTCCTCTCCTCTCCTCTCTCCTCCTCTCCTCTCTCCTCTCTCCTCTCCTCTCTCCTCTCCTCTCTCCTCCTCTCCTCTCTCCTCTCTTCTCTTCTCCTCTCTCCTCCCCTCTCTTCTCCTCTCTCCTCTCCTCTCTCCTCTCCTCTCTTCTCTTCTCTTCTCTTCTCTTCTCTTCTCTTCTCTTCTCTTCTCTCCTCTCCTCTCCTCTCCTCTCCTCTCCTCTCCTCTCTCCTCTCTCCTCTCTCCTCTCCTCTCTCCTTTCTATTCTTTCCTCCTTCCTCTCCTCTTCCTCCTCTCTGCTCCTCACCTATTTGCCTCCACCTCCTCCTTCTGCTGCTTGTTTGGTTGTCTCTTCCTCTTCACCTCCACCTGCTTTACTTCCTCCTCCACCTCCTCCTCCTCCACCACCTCATCCTGCTGCTCCACCCCCCCTCCCCCCCCCAAATAGATCCGGGGGCACCATGTGGCCCAGTTGGACCCTCTCGGCATCATGGACGCTGATCTGGACTCGTGTGTCCCCACTGACATTATCACCTCCTCCGACAAGCTGGGTGAGGAGCCGACTCCCCTCTGCCCACTGCTGCTGCACACTGGAGGGAGGGGTGGAGGGAGGGGTGGAGGGAGGGAGGGAGGATAGAGACAGAATTACGTCTGTCCCCTCAGGGTGTCTCCATGTTTCCATTCTGTGTCACTCAGACTTCTTCAGGTCAGCTGATGGTGGGTTGTATTCCAGTACAAGAGTAATCAGAGTACTATGTTGTCTTACAGTAGTTTGTCTTCAATGAAAGTATTTCCGATCCAGCCTGCGGAGGTTCCTGATCCAGGAATTTCCGTTGATATTAGAACCCGATACTGGATCGGCCTGGTCTGCTTCATGATCCTGGTCTGATCCATGATCCTGGTCTGATCCATGATCCTGGTCTGCTTCATGATCCTGGTCTGATCCATGATCCTGGTCTGATCCATGATCCTGGTCTGATCCATGATCCTGGTCTGATCCATGATCCTGGTCTGATCCATGATTCTGGTCTGATCCATGATCCTGGTCTGCTTCATGGTGCTGAAATGATCCCCAGTGTTTCCCTGCTGCTGCTCTGCTCGCTGGCTGCAAACTGTGGACTGGATTTCCTGAAGGGAGGCGGGTCTCAATGAGACCAGGAGGAATGAGGCAGGAAATCCAGTCCACAGTTTGCAGCCAGCGAGCAGGCTAGGGAAGTAGCACTGTGCTATCCAACTTTTCATGGCAACATGTTGCTGATTGGACGGATTTTAGTCTCACAACACCACAAAGCAACGCAGCAACGTGGATGTTAGCAAAGCAACGCAGCAACGTGGATGTTAGCAAAGCAACGCAGCAACGTGGATGTTAGCAAAGCAACGCAGCAACGTGGATGTTAGCAGAGCCGTAGTCCAGCAGGGCGGCGCTCTGCAGCCAGACC
Organism: Lipophrys pholis; assembly: GCF_963383615.2. NCBI lineage: Eukaryota > Metazoa > Chordata > Actinopteri > Blenniiformes > Blenniidae > Lipophrys > Lipophrys pholis. The sequence goes on along the minus strand of NC_137638.1, from coordinate 215,012 downwards.
TCAGTGTTTTCAGCCTCCAGCTCTGGGAGGAGAACAGCTCTGACATCAGAACAATGAGCAGCAGCTCCTCCAGGCTGTCAGCAGGCGATTCACACCTCCGTGAAGCTGCGTCCTACTCCACACTAACTCCCTGGAAATAGTCCCGATGGTTGGAGCTGCGTTAGAGCTGGAAACATTGTGTTGCTGCTGCCTTGCTCAAGGGTTTCCCCAGGGATTAATAAAGTGATAGAACTAGTTTATTATGAGATGATGACGTCACGCAGACCCCCACATTGTCCACATGGAACAAAGATACTTTGTACTGCTTCCTTTACTGTCCTGATACTAAGCTCAAGTTGTCTTTAGAGAGAATACATGTATACATTAGTACATTTCATACTTTACTGTAGAGAGGAGTTGATTACAGCCTCATATAGAATCAACAATAATGATAATAAAGCAAACAGAACTCTATCAGAGTAGTATCGGTATCAGCAGATATCCAAATCCAGGAATCGGGATCGGATCAGAAGTGAAAAACCGTGGGATCGGCGCTTCCCTAATTGTAGCTGCTTGTACCTGTAGCTGTGCCTGTAACTGCTGTGGCATTGTAGTTGGTTGTACCTGTACCTGTAGCTGCAGCTGTACCTGTAGCTGCTGTGGCATTGTAGTTGGTTGTGCCTGTACCTGTAGCTGCAGCTGTACCTGTACCTGTAGCTGCTGTGGCATTGTAGTTGGTTGTACCTGTACCTGTAGCTGCAGCTGTACCTGTAGCTGCAGCTGCAGCTGTACCTGTAGCTGCAGCTGTACCTGTAGCTGCTGTGGCATTGTAGTTGGTTGTACCTGTACCTGTAGCTGCTGTGGCATTGTAGTTGGTTGTGCCTGTACCTGTAGCTGCTGTGGCATTGTAGTTGGTTGTGCCTGTACCTGTACCTGTAGCTGCAGCTGTGCCTGTAACTGCTGTGGCATTGTAGTTGGTTGCAGCTGTACCTGTACCTGTAGCTGTACCTGTACCTGTAGCTGCTGTGGCATTGTAGTTGGTTGTGCCTGTACCTGTAGCTGCAGCTGTACCTGTACCTGTAGCTGCTGTGGCATTGTAGTTGGTTGTACCTGTACCTGTAGCTGCAGCTGTACCTGTAGCTGCAGCTGCAGCTGTACCTGTAGCTGCAGCTGTACCTGTAGCTGCTGTGGCATTGTAGTTGGTTGTACCTGTACCTGTAGCTGCTGTGGCATTGTAGTTGGTTGTGCCTGTACCTGTAGCTGCTGTGGCATTGTAGTTGGTTGTGCCTGTACCTGTACCTGTACCTGTAGCTGCTGTGGCATTGTAGTTGGTTGTACCTGTAGCTGTAGCTGCAGCTGTACCTGTACCTGTAGCTGCTGTGGCATTGTAGTTGGTTGTACCTGTACCTGTAGCTGCAGCTGTACCTGTAGCTGCTGTGGCATTGTAGTTGGTTGTACCTGTACCTGTACCTGTAGCTGCTGTGGCATTGTAGTTGGTTGTGCCTGAACCTGTAGCTGCAGCTGTACCTGTAGCTGCAGCTGTACCTGTAGCTGCAGCTGTACCTGTAGCTGCAGCTGTACCTGTACCTGTAGCTGCTGTGGCATTGTAGTTGGTTGTACCTGTACCTGTAGCTGCTGTGGCATTGTAGTTGGTTGTGCCTGTACCTGTAGCTGCAGCTGTACCTGTACCTGTAGCTGCTGTGGCATTGTAGTTGGTTGTGCCTGTACCTGTAGCTGCAGCTGTACCTGTAGCTGCTGTGGCATTGTAGTTGGTTGTGCCTGTACCTGTAGCTGCAGCTGTACCTGTACCTGTAGCTGCTGTGGCATTGTAGTTGGTTGTACCTGTAGCTGCAGCTGCAGCTGTACCTGTACCTGTAGCTGCTGTGACATTGTAGTTGGTTGTACCAGTAGCTGTAGCTGCAGCTGTACCTGTAGCTGCTGTGGCATTGTAGTTGGTTGTACCTGTACCTGTAGCTGCAGCTGTACCTGTACCTGTAGCTGCTGTGGCATTGTAGTTGGTTGTGCCTGTAGCAACACCTGTAATTGCTGTGACATTGTAGTTGGTTGTACCTGTACCTGTAGCTGCAGCTGTACCTGTACCGCTTGTTGTGGGTGAGACGGCTGCAGGTGACTAACGGTGTTTCTGGGTGTTTCTCCCTGTGCTGCCCTCTGCTGGTGACCAGACCTGACCGTGTTTAAGGACAGGCTGAGAGTCCTCACGGTGGGAGGTACGAATTCCTAGTTAGTTCGCAACACTTTCCTCTGCAGCATGCAGGTCCAGGACCCGGTCCAGGTCCAGGCCCAGGTCTGGTCCTGGACCTTACAAAGATGAAGCCCCGCCCACTCATCCAGCTGAAGCAATATGGAGCAACTACTGCACTCAGAGCACTTGTCATAGTATTTCGTCTTGCTTCCACAGAAAGTCATCGCTGCTCAATCAGTGAAGACGACAGGACATATTTTAATAATCCCATTTGGATCATCATTAGACTACCGGGGTCAGACTACCGGGGTCAGATTACCGGGGTCAGATTACTGATTTGATGTTCTGACAGCGAATGTTTCCATGTACGTTCAGAGAAGTTACCACTTAATTGTAACCACAGGATTATAGTCAGATTACTGTGCTTAAATTATTGTCCTCAGTACTATTGTAATCAGATTACAGCACGAGTTCCTCTGGTCATGACTTAGACCAGTGAGCAGGGGACACCGTCCTGCAGGACCGCTGAAGGACCAGAGAGGGTCACTGCTGCTGCAGAGGAAACCTACACACACACACACACACACACACACACACACACACACACACACACACACACACACACACACACACACACACACACACACACTCACACACACACCGTGTGTAAAGTTTCTCAGCTTCTTGTGACGCTGTGTTTCAGTCAGACTGCCTCTCAGAGATTAGCTACAGACGGTGTGTGTGTGTGTGTGTGTGTGTGTGTGTGTGTGTGTGTGTGTGTGTGTGTGTGTGTGTGTGTGTGTGTGTGTGTGTGTGTGTGTGTGTGTGTGTGTGTGTGTGTGTGTGTGTGTGTGTGTGTGTGTGTGTGTGTGTGTGTGTGTGTGTGTGTGTGTGTGTGTGTGTGTGTGTGTGTGTGTGTGTGTGTCCTCTTCTTTTACCATCACGTCTGAGGAAAGGAAGGAGGAGCTCTGCTTTCTGATTGGCCTGCTGGGCTGTTTCTTGTGTTGTGATTGGCTGAGGCAGCTGGTAATCTGTTGGCAGGTTGTGTTGGCAGGCAGGAGTTTATTTCCCCGTCCAGCCTCATCGCTGCCTCCTGGTGTCTGAATGGTGAAACAGGCGGGATGTCGGCTCGCTCACCCGCTTCCTGTCGGCTCCTTGAGTCAGTCGCCAGCCTGCAGGGCCGTGCTGATTGGACGATCTGGACTCGACTCATATTTTAAAAAAACCCAAAACATAAACCTTCATCCGAAGCAGCATGGCGAGCGCTATCTGTGCTAACAGCACTAACTGCTAACTTTGCTAATGGTGCAAACGCTGTAAAGTGCTTTGTGGCGACTCACGCAGTTGAAAACGCTGCTAACGGAATGGTGCTAACGGCATCAATCGTACTATTAGCACTAATTGCTAACTGTGTTAGCGGTATCAGTCGTGCTAATAGCACTAACTGCGCTAACAGTACGGCACTTTGACCACTCATCATGGTCCCACCCTTCCTGCTGCATGTGTCCATGTGTCCATGTGTCCATGTGTCCATGGTTATGTGGAATAACACATTCATTACTCATTTGCATAGACTGTCCCACCCACTAACCTATCCACTGTCCCACCCACTAACCTATCCACTGTCCCACCCACTAACCTATCCACTGTCCCACCCACTAACCTATCCACTGTCCCACCCACTAACCTATCCACTGTCCCACCCACTAACCTATCCACTGTCCCACCCACTGACCTATCCACCGTCCCACCCACTAACCTATCCACTGTCCCACCCACTAACCTATCCACTGTCCCACCCACTGACCTATCCACCGTCCCACCCACTAACCTATCCACTGTCCCACTCACTAACCTATCCACTGTCCCCCCCACTAACCTATCCACTGTCCCACCCACTAACCTATCCACTGTCCCACCCACTAACCTATCCACTGTCCCCCCACTAACCTATCCACTGTCCCACCCACTAACCTATCCACTGTCCCACCCACTGACCTATCCACTGTCCCACCCACTGACCTATCCACCATCCCACCCACTAACCTATCCACTGTCCCACCCACTAACCTATCCACTGTCCCACCCACTGACCTATCCACCGTCCCACCCACTGACCTATCCACCGTCCCACCCACTGACCTATCCACTGTCCCACCCACTGACCTATCCACTGTCCCACCCACTAACCTATCCACTGTCCCACCCACTGACCTATCCACCGTCCCACTGACCCACTGTCCACCCACCATTCCATTGACTCACCGTCCCACTGACCCACCGTCCCACCCACCGTCCCACTGACCCGCCGTCTCAACCACTGAGCCACCGTCCCACCCACTGACCCGCTGTCTCAACCACTGAGCCACCGTCTCACCCACTGTCCCATGAGACGGTGGGTCTCATCCACTGACCCACTGTCCACCCACCGTCACACCCACTCATCCACCGTCTCGCCCATTGATCCACCGTCCCACTAATCCACCGTCCCACCCTCTAACCTATCCACCGTCCCGCTGACCCACGATCTCACAGACTGACTCACCGTCTCACCCACCGTCCCACTGATCCACCGTCTCACCCACTGTCCCACTGATCCACCGTCTCACCCACTGTCCCACTGATCCACCGTCTCACCCACTGTCCCACTGATCCACCGTCTCACCCACTGTCCCACTGATCCACCGTTCCACTGATCCACCGTCTCACCCACTGTCCCACTGACCCACCGTCCCACCGACCCACTGACCCACCGTCCCACTGACCCACCGTCCCACTGACCCACTGACCCACCGTCCCACTGATCCACCGTTCCACTGATCCACCGTCTCACCCACTGTCCCACTGACCCACCGACCCACCGTCCCACTGTCCCACTGACCCACTGACCCACCGTCCCACTGACCCACCGTCCCACTGACCCACCGTCCCACTGACCCACTGACCCACCGTCCTACTGACCCACCGTCCCACTGACCCACCGTCTGACGCACCGTCCCACTGATCCACCGTCTTACCCACTGACCCACCGTCCCACTGATCCACCGTCTCACCCACTGACCCACCGTCCCACTGATCCACCGTCTCACCCACTGTCTCACTGATCCACCGTCTCACCCACTGACCCACCGTCCCACCGTCTCACCCACCGTCCCACCCACTGTCCCACCCACTGACCCGCTGTCTCAACCACTGAGCCACCGTCTCTCCCACTGTCCCATGAGACGGTGGGTCTCATCCACTGACCCACTGTCCACCCGCCGTCTCACCCACCGTCTCGCCCACTAATCCACCGTCCCACCCTCTAACCTATCCACTGTCCCACCCATTGACCTATCCACCGTCCCGCTGACCCACGATCTCACAGACTGACTCACCGTCTCACCCACTGTCCCACTGAGCCACTGTCTCACCCACTGACCCACCGTCCCACTGACCCACCGTCTGACCCACCGTCCTACTGACCCACCGTCCCACTGACCCACTGACCCACCGTCTGACCCACCGTCCTACTGACCCACCGTCCCACTGACCCACCGTCCCACTGACCCACTGACCCACCGTCTGACCCACCGTCCCACTGACCCACTGTCCTACTGACCCACCGTCTGACCCACCGTCCCACTGACCCACCGTCCCACTGACCCACCGTCCCACTGACCCACTGACCCACCGTCTGACTGTATGTGACAGACTGTTCCTGACTTCTGTGTTGTCGTCCCTCTGCACCGTTGGGTCCGGCGGTTGTCACGGTGTTGGTCTCCTTCTCGTCCGGCGGTGCATCTTGGGACTTCAGGGTTTTACGGACTGGAGGAGTCGGACCTGGAGAAGGTCTTCCGCCTCCCGACCACGACCTTCATCGGAGGCTCGGAGAGCGCTCTGCCGCTGAAGGAGATCATCCGCCGCCTGGAGGTACAGACACCCGGCCGTGTGAGCCGTCGCCACAACGATGTTGCCAAGGAGACGTGAGCTGATGCTGCTCTGTGTCTCCAGATGGCGTACTGTCAGCACATCGGCGTGGAGTTCATGTTCATCAACGACCTGGAGCAGTGTCAGTGGATCCGGCAGAAATTTGAGACTCCCGAAGTCATGAAGTTCACTCTGGAGGACAAGAGGACTCTGCTGGCCCGCATGATCCGGTCCACCAGGTAGGTGGGGCGGGGGCGGGGGCGGGGCGGGGGGGGGGGGGGGGGGGGGGGGGGGGGGTGATTGACTCCTGTAGAGTGTCCAATGTTACTGTGTGTGTGTGTGTGTGTGTGTGTGTGTGTGTGTGTGTGTGTGTGTGTGTGTGTGTGTGTGTGTGTGTGTGTGTGTGTGTAGGTTTGAGGAGTTCCTCCAGAAGAAATGGTCAGCTGAGAAGCGTTTTGGTCTTGAAGGTTGTGAGTCTCTGATTCCTGCCCTGAAAACCATCATCGATTATTCCTCAGACAACGGAGTGGAGAACGTCATCATGGGCATGCCCCACAGGTAGCTCACTCTCTCACTCACTCACTCACTCACTCTCTCACTCACTCACTCACTCACTCACATCACTCACTCACTCACTCACTCACTCACTCACTCACTCACTCACTCACTCTCACACACACACACACACACACACACACACACACACACACACACACACACACACACACACACACTCACCTCACACTCACTCACTCACTCACTCACTCACTCACTCACTCACTCACTCTCACACTCTCACACTCACACTCACACTCACACTCACACTCACCTCACACACACTCACTCACTCACACACACACACACACACACACACACACACACACACACACACACACACACACACACACACACACACACACTCACTCACTCACTCACTCACTCACTCACTCACTCACTCACTCACTCACTCACTCACCCCACCTCACCTCACCTCACCTCACCTCACCTCACCTCACCTCACCTCACCTCACCTCACCTCACCTCACCTCACCTCACTCCTCACTCACTCACTCACTCACTCACTCACTCACTCACTCACTCACTCACTCACTCACTCACTCACTCACTCACTCACTCACTCACTCACTCACTCACTCACTCACTCACTCACTCACTCACCCACCCACCCACCCACCCACCCACCCACCCACCCACCCACCCACCCACCCACCCACCCACCCACCCACCCACCCACCCACCCACCCACCCACCCACCCACCCACCCACCCACCCACTCACTCACTCACTCACTCACTCACTCACTCACTCACTCACTCACTCACTCACTCACTCACTCACTCACTCACTCACTCACTCACTCACTCACCCACCCACTCACTCACTCTCTCTGTGTTTCAGAGGGCGTCTGAACGTTCTAGCTAACGTGATCCGTAAAGAGTTGGAACAGATCTTCTGCCAGTTCGACTCCAAACTGGAAGCTGCTGACGAGGGTACCTGCACAGCCTGCTTCCTGTCCACACCGTGTCACTTCCTGCCCACACCGTGTACACTCTGTGTCACCTCCTGTCCCTCAAGCCGCTGTGTGTCCTCAGGGTTCTGGAGATGTGAAGTACCACCTGGGGATGTACCACCGGAGGATCAACCGGGTGACGGACCGGAACATCACCCTGTCTCTGGTGGCCAACCCGTCCCACCTGGAGGCCGTGGACCCCGTGGTCCAGGGCAAGACCAAGGCCGAGCAGTTCTACTGCGGAGACAACGACGGCAACCGGGTCAGTCTCTCAACCTGTTACCATGGCAACAGGCCGTCCACAGCCGGCTCCAACCGGCACTTCTTAATCTTGTCAAATGGTCGTGTGTGTGTGTGTGTGTGTGTGTGTGTGTGTGTGTGTGTGTGTGTGTGTGTGTGTGTGTGTGTGTGTGTGTGTGTGTGTGTGTGTGTGTGTGTGTGTGTGTGTGTGTGTGTGTGTGTGTGTGTGTGTGTGTGTGTGTGTGTGTGTGTGTGTGTGTGTGTGTGTGTGTGTGTGTGACTCAGTGTGTGTGTGACTCAGTGTGTGTGTGTGTGTGTGTGACTCAGTGTGTGTTCAGGTGTGACTCAGTGTGTGTGTGACTCAGTGTGTGTTCAGGTGTGACTCAGTGTGTGTGTTCAGGTGATGTCCATCCTGCTGCACGGAGACGCAGCGTTCGCCGGTCAGGGCATCGTGTACGAAACCTTCCACCTGTCCGACCTGCCATCCTACACCACGCACGGCACCGTGCACGTGGTGGTCAACAACCAGGTAACTAGGACAAGCCGCTGGCGCTGCCGCTGGCGCTGCCGCTGGCGCTGCCGCTGGCGCTGCCGCTGGCGCGCGCCACCTGAGCTGGCAGTCACCCTGCACTCGTTGTCCACAGATCGGATTCACCACTGACCCCCGCATGGCGCGCTCGTCTCCGTACCCGACCGACGTGGCCCGGGTCGTCAACGCCCCCATCTTCCACGTCAACGCCGACGACCCCGAGGCCGTCATCTACGTCTGCAAGGTGGCGGCGGAGTGGAGAGCCACCTTCCACAAGGACGTGGTGGTGGACCTGGTCAGTGAGGGGGCGGGGCCTGTACCTGTACGACTGCACACGGGGCTTTGGTTGTGTTGTCGGCCCTTCTGGGCCACCGTAACAAAACAAACAGCAGAAGGTGCAAGGATAAATAAAAACTACAAGAATAAATAGAATAGTGCAGACATAACAACTGCACGGTCCCCAGGGGGTATTTACAGGACAGGGGGGGTAAAGCAGCCCTTCAGGCTTTGATGGTGTTTGAGGCGTTCAGGGCAGCAACGGCTCTGGGGTAGAAACAGTTTTTTAGTCTGCTTGTTTTTGTCTTTATTGCCCTGAAACACCTCCCTGGAGGCAGAAGTTCAAAGAGGTGATGACCGGGGTGTGGGGAGTCCCTGAGGACAGTGTGGACTCTGCTGAGGACAGTGGACAGTGTGGACTCTGCTGAGGACAGTGTGGACTCTGCTGAGGACAGTGTGGGCTCTGCTGAGGACAGTGGACAGTGTGGACTCTGCTGAGGACAGTGTGGGCTCTGCTGAGGACAGTGGACAGTGTGGACTCTGAGGACAGTGTGGGTTCTGCTGAGGACAGTGGACAGTGTGGACTCTGCTGAGGACAGTGTGGGCTCTGCTGAGGACAGTGGACAGTGTGGACTCTGCTGAGGACAGTGTGGGCTCTGCTGAGGACAGTGGACAGTGTGGACTCTGAGGACAGTGGGTTCTGCTGAGGACAGTGGACAGTGTGGGCTCTGCTGAGGACAGTGGACAGTGTGGACTCTGCTGAGGACAGTGTGGACTGCTGAGGACAGTGTGGACTGCTGAGGACAGTGTGGACTGCTGAGGCAGCGGGGGTTGGGATGGGGGAGGACAGCCAATGAGCTCTGGGTGGTGGTGACGACCCTCTGGAGCCTCTTCCTGTCTGCTGTGGAGCAGCTGGAGAACCACAGCCAGACGACGTAGCTCAGCACCGACTCCACCGCTCAACAAGAGCTCCGGGTTTAGGTTCTGGACAGTTCTGAGGTTCTGGACAGTTCTGAGGTTGTGGCCGGGTTGGTGTCTGCAGGTGGGGTACCGGAGGATGGGTCATAACGAGATGGACGAGCCCATGTTCACCCAGCCGCTGATGTACAAACAGATCAAGAAGCAGAAACCCGTCCTGCAGAAATACGCTGAGAAGCTGATCGCCGAAGGAGCCGTGAGCCGCCAGGAGTACGAGGTAACGCACTTCCTGTTCCTGCCCTCCACCTGACCGGCCAGCAGCCAATCAGCACACTGCGTCTGTCCGCAGGAGGAGATAGCCAAGTACGACAAGATCTGTGAGGAGGCGTACGCTCGCTCCAAAGACGAGAAGATCCTCCACATCAAGCACTGGCTGGACTCCCCATGGCCCGGTGAGTGGAGGCGGAGCTACTCCTCCTGACTCCTCCTCCTCCTGCTGACTCCTCCTCCTCCTGCTGACTCCTCCTCCTCCTCCTCCTCAGGTTTCTTCACTCTGGATGGACAGCCGAAATCCATGAGCTGCAGTTCAACCGGACTGACTGAAGAAAACCTCAACCACATCGGTCAGGTGGCTTCGTCTGTTCCTGTGGAGGACTTCACCATCCACGGAGGTGAGAGCCCCACCCCCGGACCTCCACCCCCTGACCTCCTCCTCTCCTCCACCCCCTGACCACCTCCTCTCCTCCACCCACCTCCTCTCCTCCACTCCCTAACCCACCTCCTCTCCTCCACTCCCTGACCTCCTCCTCTCCTCCACCCCCTGACCACCTCCTCTCCTCCACCCACCTCCTCTCCTCCACTCCCTAACCCACCTCCTCTCCTCCACCCCCTAACCCTCCTCCTCTCCTCCACCCCCTGACCTCCTCCTCTCCTCCACCCCCTGACCTCCTCCTCTCCTCCACCCCCTAACCCTCCTCCTCTCCTCCACCCCCTGACCTCCTCCTCTCCTCCACTCCCTGACCCTCCTCCTCTCCTCCACCCCCTGACCTCCTCCTCTCCTCCACTCCCTGACCTCCTCCTCTCCTCCACCCCCTGACCTCCTCCTCTCCTCCACCCCCTGACCTCCTCCTCTCCTCCACTCCCTGACCTCCTCCTCTCCTCCACCCCCTGACCTCCTCCTCTCCTCCACTCCCTGACCTCCTCCTCTCCTCCACCCCCTGACCTCCTCCTCTCCTCCACCCCCTGACCTCCTCCTCTCCTCCACCCCCTGACCTCCTCCTCTCCTCCACCCCTGACCTCCTCCTCTCCTCCACTCCCTGACCTCCTCCTCTCCTCCACCCCCTGACCTCCTCCTCTCCTCCACCCCTAACCCTCCTCCTCTCCTCCACCCCCTGACCTCCTCCTCTCCTCCACCCCCTGACCTCCTCCTCTCCTCCACCCCCTAACCCTCCTCCTCTCCTCCACCCCCTGACCTCCTCCTCTCCTCCACCCCCTGACCTCCTCCTCTCCTCCACTCCCTGACCTCCTCCTCTCCTCCACCCCCTGACCTCCTCCTCTCCTCCACCCCTAACCCTCCTCCACCCCCTGACCTCCTCCTCTCCTCCACCCCCTGACCTCCTCCTCTCCTCCACCCCCTGACCTCCTCCTCTCCTCCACCCCCTGACCTCCTCCTCTCCTCCACTCCCTGACCTCCTCCTCTCCTCCACCCCCCAACCCTCCTCCTCTCCTCCACTCCCTGACCTCCTCCTCTCCTCCACTCCCTGACCTCCTCCTCTCCTCCACCCCCTGACCTCCTCCTCTCCTCCACCCCCTAACCCTCCTCCTCTCCTCCACTCCCTGACCTCCTCCTCTCCTCCACCCCCTGACCTCCTCCTCTCCTCCACCCCCTAACCCTCCTCCTCTCCTCCACTCCCTGACCTCCTCCTCTCCTCCACTCCCTGACCACCTCCTCTCCTCCACCCACCTCCTCTCCTCCACCCCCTGACCACCTCCTCTCCTCCACCCACCTCCTCTCCTCCACTCCCTAACCCTCCTCCTCTCCCCTACCCCCCTGACCTCCACCCTCTGACTTCCTTCTCTCCACCACCAGGTCAGAGCCGCATCCTGAAGGCTCGAGCAGAGATGGTCCGGAATCGAACCGTGGACTGGGCCCTGGCAGAGTACATGGCATTCGGCTCGCTGCTCAAGGAGGGAATCCATGTCCGACTGTCAGGACAGGATGTAGAGCGGGGCACCTTCAGGTAACTGACCCCGCCAGGTAACTGACCCCGCCAGGTAACTGACCCCGGATGTTCAGGTGACTGATGAAGTCTGGGGTTCTGGTGTGGGTTCTGTTATGGGGATCTGGTCAGGTGACTGACGGGGTCTGGGGTTCTGGTGTGGGTTCTGTTATGGGGATCTGGTCAAGTGACTGACGGGTTCTGGTGTGGGTTCTGTTCTTGGGTTCTGGTCAGGTGACTGACGGGTTCTGGTGTGGGTTCTGTTCTTGGGTTCTGGTCAGGTGACTGACGGGTTCTGGTGTGGGGTTCTGGTCAGGTGACTGACGGGTTCTGGTGTGGGTTCTGTTCTTGGGTTCTGGTCAGGTGACTGACGGGTTCTGGTGTGGGTTCTGTTCTGGGGTTCTGGTCAGGTGACTGACGGGGTCTGGGTTCTGTTCTCAGTCACCGCCATCACGTCCTCCATGACCAGAATGTGGACAAGAGGATCTGCATCCCAATGAACCACCTGTCCCCGGACCAGGCGCCGTACACCGTCTGCAACAGCTCGCTGTCCGAGTACGGCGTCCTGGGTGAGTCCGCCATAGCCCCGGTGTGGTTCTGACCCGATGTGTCCTGGTTCTGATCCGGTGTGTCCTGGTTCTGACCCGGTGTGTCCCAGGCTTCGAGCTGGGCTTCGCCATGGCCAGCCCCAACGCCCTGATTTTGTGGGAGGCTCAGTTTGGAGACTTTCACAACACGGCCCAGTGCATCATCGACCAGTTCATCTGCCCCGGCCAGGCCAAGTGGGTGAGGCAGAACGGCATCGTGCTGCTGCTGCCGCACGGCATGGAGGGCATGGTGAGTACACGACTACACACTGAGGACACCTCACCTAGCTGCTCACTGAGGACACCTCACCTAGCTGCTCACTGAGGACACCTCACCTAGCTGTAACGTGAGGACACCTCACCTAGCTGCTCACTGAGGACACCTCACCTAGCTGTAACGTGAGGACACCTCACCTAGCTGCACCGTGAGGACACCTCACCTAGCTGCTCACTGAGGACACCTCACCTAGCTGCTCACTGAGGACACCTCACCTAGCTGCTCACTGAGGACACCTCACCTAGCTGTAACGTGAGGACACCTCACCTAGCTGCTCACTGAGGACACCTCACCTAGCTGCTCACTGAGGACACCTCACCTAGCTGTAACGTGAGGACACCTCACCTAGCTGTAACGTGAGGACACCTCACCTAGCTGCACCGTGAGGACACCTCACCTAGCTGCTCACTGAGGACACCTCACCTAGCTGTAACGTGAGGACACCTCACCTAGCTGTAACGTGAGGACACCTCACCTAGCTGTAACGTGAGGACACCTCACCTAGCTGCACCGTGAGGACACCTCACCTAGCTGCTCACTGAGGACACCTCACCTAGCTGTAACGTGAGGACACCTCACCTAGCTGTAACGTGAGGACACCTCACCTAGCTGTAACGTGAGGACACCTCACCTAGCTGCTCACTGAGGACACCTCACCTAGCTGTAACGTGAGGACACCTCACCTAGCTGCACCGTGAGGACACCTCACCTAGCTGCTCACTGAGGACACCTCACCTAGCTGTAATGTGAGGACACCTCACCTAGCTGTAACGTGAGGACACCTCACCTAGCTGTAACGTGAGGACACCTCACCTAGCTGCTCACTGAGGACACCTCACCTAGCTGCTCACTGAGGACACCTCACCTAGCTGTAACGTGAGGACACCTCACCTAGCTGTAACGTGAGGACACCTAGCAGGTCTGCGGTCCCTGTTGTATGACGAGTTTCTGGTTTTTGTTTTCAGGGTCCAGAACATTCTTCAGCTCGTCCTGAGAGATTCCTGCAGATGTGTAACGACGACCCAGATGTGATGCCTGTGAGACACACACACACACACACACACACACACACACACACACACACACACACACACACACACACACACACACACACACACACACACACTTGCTGTTGAAGGACTTCCTGGTCTGCCAGCCTTATGACTCTGTGTGTGTGTGTGTGTGTGTGTGTGTGTGTGTGTGTGTGTGTGTGTGTGTGTGTGTGTGTGTGTGTGTGTGTGTGTGTGTGTGTGTGTGTGTGTGTGTGTGTGTGTGTGTGTGTGTGTGTGTGTGTGTGTGTGTGTGTGTGTGTGTGTGTGTGTGTGTGTGTGTGTGTGTGTGTGTGTGTGTGTGTGTGTGTGTGTGTACAGGTGTTGTCGGAGGACTTCCCGGTCCGCCAGCTGTACGACTGTAACTGGATCGTGGTCAACAGTTCTTGTCCTGGAAACTATTTCCACGTCCTGCGTCGACAGATCCTGCTGCCCTTCAGGAAGCCGGTAAGACCAGGACCCAGGATATCTGTTACCTGGATTAACATACCAGGATATCTGTTACCTGGATTAACATATCAGGATATCTGTTACCTGGATTAACATATCAGGATATCTGTTACCTGGATTAACATACCAGGATATCTGTTACCTGGATTAACATATCAGGATATCTGTTACCTGGATTAACATACCAGGATATCTGTTACCTGGATTAACATATCAGGATATCTGTTACCTGGATTAACATATCAGGATATCTGTTACCTGGATTAACATATCAGGATATCTGTTACCTGGATTAACATACCAGGATATCTTGAGCCGCTGTTCCACCACAGTACTCTGTTCCACCACAGTACTCTGTTCTACCGCAGTACTCTGTTCCACTGCAGTACTCTGTTCCACCGCAGTACTCTGTTCCACTGCAGTACTCTGTTCCACCGCAGTACTCTGTTCCACCACAGTACTCTGTTCCACCACAGTACTCTGTTCTACCGCAGTACTCTGTTCCACCGCAGTACTCTGTTCCACCACAGTACTCTGTTCCACCACAGTACTCTGTTCTACCGCAGTACTCTGTTCCACCGCAGTACTCTGTTCCACTGCAGTACTCTGTTCCACTGCAGTACTCTGCGGAGTGGGCGGAGCAGCAGGTTACTGTACAGTAAGGCTCACCCAGGACCAACTCTGTCTCACGGTCCACCACAGAGAGGACGGAGACACGTCCAGAGAAGAACTTGGAAGCTGCTGGAGGACGTCCTCGTTGTTCTCTGGGACTCAGGTTAAACTTTCTTTGAAGCTCCGCCCCTCCTGTTACTGAGAGGAGGAGCTTCTGCTGAAGCGAGAGAAAGAGACAACCAGAGTTAATCCAGAAGTTAATCCAGAAGAGAAATCAGCTTCGTACTACAGACCTGTGGACTCACAGAACCCGACTCCAGTGACCGTACCTCATGTCAGACTGTTTGTTTTCCAGCTCATCGTCTTCACCCCGAAGTCTCTGCTGCGCCACCCGGAGGCGAGGGGGAGCTTCGACCAGATGCTGCCTGGTAACACGGCAGACCTGTGAAGCTAATGCTAATGCTGCCCAGTAACACTGCAGACCTGTGAAGCTAATGCTAATGCTGCCCAGTAACACGGCAGACCCCTGAAGCTAATGCTAATGCTGCCCCGTAACACGGCAGACCTGTGAAGCTAATGCTAATGCTGCCCAGTAACACGGCAGACCCCTGAAGCTAATGCTAATGCTGCCCAGTAACACTGCAGACCTGTGAAGCTAATGCTAATGCTGCCCAGTAACACGGCAGACCCCTGAAGCTAATGCTAATGCTGCCCCGTAACACGGCAGACCTGTGAAGCTAATGCTAATGCTGCCCAGTAACACGGCAGACCCCTGAAGCTAATGCTAATGCTGCCCAGTAACACTGCAGACCTGTGAAGCTAATGCTAATGCTGCCCAGTAACACGGCAGACCCCTGAAGCTAATGCTAATGCTGCCCCGTAACACGGCAGACCTGTGAAGCTAATGCTAATGCTGCCCAGTAACACGGCAGACCCCTGAAGCTAATGCTAATGCTGCCCAGTAACACTGCAGACCTGTGAAGCTAATGCTAATGCTGCCCAGTAACACGGCAGACCCCTGAAGCTAATGCTAATGCTGCCCCGTAACACGGCAGACCTGTGAAGCTAATGCTAATGCTGCCCAGTAACACTGCAGACCTGTGAAGCTAATGCTAATGCTGCCCAGTAACACGGCAGACCCCTGAAGCTAATGCTAATGCTGCCCCGTAACACGGCAGACCCCTGAAGCTAATGCTAATGCTGCCCAGTAACACTGTAGACCCCTGAAGCTAATGCTAATGCCCCCCAGGGAGCCACTTCCAGAGGCTGATCCCTGACGGAGGTCCAGCCTGCGAGCGTCCGGAGGAGGTGAAGCGGTTGATCTTCTGTACGGGGAAAGTTTACTATGAGCTGACCAAAGAGAGGCGGAGCCGCGGCCTGGAAGGAACCGTTGCCATCGCCCGCATCGAGCAGGTACCTGTCCCCTCTGGTTCTGACTCGGGGACCCAGTGGGCGGGGCCTCAGAACTCACCTGTGTCCCTGTTCCTCCTGCAGCTCTCGCCGTTCCCATTCGACCAGGTGAAGGCGGAATCGGAGCGGTTCTGTAACGCGGACCTGGTCTGGTGTCAGGAGGAGCACAAGAACCAGGGTTACTACGACTACGTGAAGCCTCGGATCAGAACCACCATCCAGAGAGCCAAGCCTGTCTGGTAACACACACACACACACACACACACACACACACACACACACACACACACACCGCCCCCCTCAGCTCAGGTGGCAGGTTGTGACTCCGCCCACTCTGTCCTCAGGTACGCAGGTCGAGGCCCGGCGGCCGCTCCAGCCACCGGGAACAAGAACACACACCTGGTGGAGCTGCGGCGCTTCCTGGACACGGCCTTCGGCCTGGAGGCCTTCAGAGACCAGGAGTGACCGGCAGCACCTGAACGCACCGTCACCCTGTCACACACACACACACACACACACACACACACACACACACACACACACACACACACACACTCCGTACTACTTTATTACTCTCAGCTGCTCCTCATCAGACCCTCGTCCCTCCCGCCTTCATTCTTCAAGTTTCTTTAGCGTCATTAGCGCTCCTCATGACGGCTATGGGAGGAGCTACTTCTTTCTTTGCTCTCCTCTGCCTTTCAGTTAGTTACCATGGCAACGCTTCCCACGGGGTGTCACTTTTTATTTTAGTCACCATGGCAACGCTTCCCACAGAGGTGTCAGTCTGATGTTGGAGGTCACTGTATGAAGAGCAAACACCCCGCTGTCATTGGATTAACCCCCACCCTCACCCCGATACCCCCACCCTCACCCCGATACCCCCACCCTCACCCCGATACCCCCGCCCTCACCCCGATACCCCCGCCCTCACCCCGATACCCCCGCCCTCACCCCCACCCTCACCCCGATACCCCCACCCTCACCCCGATACCCCCGCCCTCACCCCGATACCCCCACCCTCACCCCCACCCTCACCCCGATACCCCCACCCTCACCCCCGTGCCAAAGCGGAGGCAGCGTGTGGTGTTTGCCACGTTCGTGGTGTGTTGGCGAGCGGCGACAAAGAAAATGATTTATTTATTTTCGTAAGAGGACAGAAGTTCTCTTCATGTTTCTGCTTCATCAATAAAGAAAAGTGAACAACGAGCTCCAGCACCAAGTTTGATTTCTTTATTTTTTGGGGGGAGGGGGGGTAGTTAATGATTCAAAAATCGTTAATGCAAAAATCATTGGGTTAAATACTGCATTTGTACTGGGTTTATAGTTCTACCTGTACTGGGTCTATAGTTCTACCTGTACTAGGTCTATAGTTCTAGTTCTACCCGTACTGGGTCTATAGTTCTAGTTCTACCTGTACTGGGTCTATAGTTCTACCTGTACTGGGTCTATAGTTCTACCTGTACTAGGTCTATAGTTCTAGTTCTACCTGTACTGGGTCTATAGTTCTACCTGTACTAGGTCTATAGTTCTAGTTCTACCTGTACTGGGTCTATAGTTCTACCTGTACTAGGTCTATAGTTCTAGTTCTACCCGTACTGGGTCTATAGTTCTAGTTCTACCTGTACTGGGTCTATAGTTCTACCTGTACTAGGTCTATAGTTCTAGTTCTACCTGTACTGGGTCTATAGTTCTACCTGTACTAGGTCTATAGTTCTAACTGTACCGGCTCTATAGTAATAGTTATGTTTGTACCGGGTCTATAGTTCTAGTTGTAACTCTACTGGGTCTATAGTTCTAGTTCTAACTGTACCGGCTCTATAGTTCTAGTTCTAACTCTACTGGGTCTGTAGTTCTAGGTCTAACTGTACCGGGTCTGTAGTTCTAGTTCTAACTCTACTGGGTCTGTAGTTCTAGTTCTAACTGTACCGGCTATATAGTTCTAGTTCTGTTTGTACCGGGTCTATAGTTCTAGTTCTAACTGTACCTGCTCTATAGTTCTAGTTCTGTTTGTACCGGGTCTATAGGTCTAGTTCTAACTGTACCGGGTCTATAGTTCTATTTCTGTTTGTACCGGGTCTATAGTTCTAGTTCTAACTGTACCGGGTCTATAGTTCTAGTTCTAACTGTACCGGGTCAGTAGTTCTAGTTCTACCTGTACCGGGTCTATAGTTCTAGTTCTGTTTGTACCGGGTCAGTAGTTCTACCTGTACCGGGTCTATAGTTCTAGTTCTGTTTGTACCGGGTCAGTAGTTTTACCTGTACCGGGTCTATAGTTCTAGTTCTGTTTGTACCGGGTCTATAGTTTACGATCAGTCGGCCATGTTTGTTACTAGGCTGAGTAGGAGCTCATGGAAAAGTGCCAGAGTCTGAAAAACCCCAAAAGAGTCAGAGAGAGGCGGGAGCGCAGTGTGAGCCGTTTTCCTCACCGGGACGGTCCGGAGAGGCGGGGATAAGTAAAGCGTCGTGAAGCATCATAGCCGCTCCGCCCTCACGGTCCCGCCCGAGTATTAAATGTAACTTCTCTCTGAACATGTCCGTCACTGAGGAGCGGGAAGAGTCTGACTGTTGATTGGTTAAAGTTAGAGCCACTCAAACACACCGCCTTCACTGATTGGTTTGCTGCAAATCCGCCCCGCACGTGTTTTGTATAAGTTGGAGATCCGCCCCCGGACTGTCCTCACTTCCTCCGTGAAGCCGCCGGGACCGTGTGCAGCTCCACCCGACCAGAACCTCCAGACATGGCTCTGCCCAGAGTTTACTTCGACATCACCGCCAGCGGCGGCGCCATCGGCCGCATCGTGATGGAGGTAAGCGGGAACGGATTCACTGTTGTGGTGGCTCGGATCTCCGCGTGAAGCTCCGGTCCCCGGTCCCCGGTCCCCGGAAGCTGCTTTGTGGGGCTCTGCTCGGCCCCGGGAAGCATTCTGGGAAACCGGTTTGAGAGGGCGGATCCGGTTTCCTGTTCAAACACGTTTGAAACCCGTGAACCGACATGTAGAGATGATCCGGTTCCAATGAATCGTTCAAAACACATGAGTCACTTTACTGAACCGTGACTCAGTCATCACGTCTTGACTGGTTCACCGAGTCATTGACTGGTTCACCGAGTCATTGACTGGTTCACCGAGTCATTGACTGGTTCACCGAGTCATTGACTGGTTCACCGAGTCATTGACTGGTTCACCGAGTCATTGACTGGTTCACCGAGTCATTGTTGCTGCAGAGCGGAAGTCTAACGTCTGTTATGCTGCTGGAGCTGATTGCTTCACTAGAGTCGCCCTGTGGGGGTAACTGCGCTCTCTCTGCTCGGGGCTGCTCTCTCTCTGCTACGCTCTCTCTCTCTACTCGGGGCTGCTCTCTCTCTGCTACGCTCTCTCTCTCTGCTCGGGGCTGCTCTCTCTCTGCTACGCTCTCTCTCTCTGCTCGGGGCTGCTCTCTCTGCTGCGCTCTCTCTCTCTGCTGCTCTCTCTCTCTCTCTGCTGCGCTCTCTCTCTCTCTCTGCTGCGCTCTCTCTGCTGCTCTCTCTCTCTCTCTGCTCGGGGCTGCTCTCTCTCTGCTCTCTCTCTGCTGCTCTCTCTCTCTCTCTGCTCGGGGCTGCTCTCTCTCTGCTGTTCTCTCTCTGCTTCTCTCTCTCTCTCTCTCTGCTCGGGGCTGCTCTCTCTCTGCTGTTCTCTCTCTCTCTCTGCTCGGGGCTGCGCTCTCTCTGCTGCTCTCTCTCTCTCTCTGCTCGGGGCTGCTCTCTCTCTGCTGCGCTCTCTCTCTCTCTCTCTGCTGCGCTCTCTCTCTCTCTCTGCCGCGCTCTCTCTCTCTCTCTCTCTGCCGCGCTCTCTCTCTCTCTCTGCCGCGCTCTCTCTCTGCTTCGCTCTCTCTCTCTCTGCTGCGCTCTCTCTGCTGCTCTCTCTCTGCTGCTCTCTCTCAGTAGTTTGAGGAGGAGACCAGACGGGTACAAAATAAAGTTTAACTCTTAAAGCAAAGCAGCACAAGCTTTATTCTTTCAGCAACACTTGGACTGTGTGTGGGGGTGTGTGTGGTGAAGCTCCGCCCCTCACCGGGGGAAGCTCCGCCCCTCACCGGGGAAGCTCCGCCCCTCACCGGGGAAGCCCCGCCCCTCACCGGGGGAAGCCCCGCCCCTCACCTGAGAGTCTGAATCTGCTCAAGGACCGTCGGCTTCGTCAAGCTGGTAGAAACCAGGTTAAGATGTGACTGTAGCCTGTTTTGTGTTGCGTTTAATGTGGTCCCCGATAATTAGTTCCGCCCTTTGAACATTAGGTATTTATTGATGCTCGTGAAACATTTAGAAATTTGTAAAAAGACTGGTACACCCCGAGTCGGGTTTCCCACCACTACTGACAGGTGGCGCTCTGTCATCACGTCTGGTTCTGCAGCTTCGCTCTGACGTGGTTCCCAAGACGGCGGAGAACTTCCGGGCTCTGTGCACCGGAGAGAAAGGCTTCGGCTTCAAGGGAAGCGGCTTCCACAGAGTCATCCCCCAGTTCATGTGTCAGGTGAGTCCTGAACCTGGTCCAGACTGCAGGCAGGTGACCACACTGCTGTAATGAGTGTTTTGCACCTGCAGGGCGGCGACTTCACCAACCACAATGGAACGGGAGGAAAGTCCATCTACGGGAACAAGTTTGCTGACGAGAACTTCCAGCTGAAGCACACCGGGGCTGGGATCCTGTCCATGGCCAACGCCGGGCCGAACACCAACGGCTCGCAGTTCTTCCTCTGCACCGCCAAGACCTCCTGGTACGTCTGTCCTGGTCTCTCACTGTGCCCTGCTCCTGGTCTCACTGTGCCCTGCTCCTGGTCTCACTGTGCCCTGCTCCTGGTCTCACTGTGCCCTGCTCCTGGTCTCACTGTGCCCTGCTCCTTGTCTGCAGGCTGGATGGGAAGCACGTGGTGTTCGGCAGCGTGGTCGAGGGGATGGATGTGGTGAAAAAAATCGAGGGATACGGAAGCCAGAGCGGGAAAACCTCAGCGAAGATCAACATCGCAGACTGCGGACAGCTCTGAGCTCCGAGCAGTCTTCCTGCTCGTCCTGTAGCCCCGCCCCCTTTAGGCCCCGCCCTCAACACATTTTAAATCTTTTGGTGTCAAAGGATCAGTCATTCCGCCTGTCGGGTTTATTTTCTTCAGTTTTTTTTGTTTAAAACTGAACTTCCTCTTTCAATGTGTTGTTGACATTTTTTCTTTTTTGTTACTGAACGTTTTGGAATAAATGACTGAAACAAAGTGCGAGTGTTTATTGCCAGCAGGGGGCGCTGCTGTACTCAATCCAGAGCCATGGAGGGGTCAGAGGTCAAGCCACTCACAGTTCCAACTAATGGAAGGACAGTCTTGGTGTTTCCTCGTTAACGTTCCTGAGTTCAGTGTGAGGGACAGTTTGTCTGTCCACCTGGTGTCTCCTGGTAAAGCAGTTTGACCTTTGACCCGACTAACGCTGCTTCAGTTCCACTGAACATGTTCGAGTTGTTCAGGCTGAACTGTGTGGAGGCGGAGCTTCAGCTGATTAAAACACCTTATTGGCTACTTCCGTTCTGACGTCTCGGTTTCACTCTGTTTTTCTTCCTGCAGGACACAACGGGCCGCGCCCTGACCGCGGGGCCGCGCCTGTCACGCTGACGGCGGGAGCGCACATTCACTGCAGATCCGACGTGCGCGTGCAAGGCGCGCATTGGTCTCTCGAGCTGTCAGCCGTTGATCTCACCGTGGCCGCGGAGAGGGGCGGGTCAGGCGGTGTCGTCTCTTTAAAACCTCCGCGGCTCGCTCCGAGACGAGAATCAAACGCACCGTGGAAACGCTCGTCTGACCGGTGAAATGACCGCGGCTGTGATTGGCTGAGCGGCCTGTCGGTACGAGCCGTCGGCCTCGCCGGTTGGCTGGCAGTGACTTGATCCCGCCCACCGGGACCGTTATATAAAACTAACCCCCCCCCCCGCTCCATCTTTTCTCGGACCCTTGCGGACGCCGTGTCCCGTGACAGCCTCCTGTTCCTCCTCGTTCCCTGCAGCCCGCTGACATGGCCAAGCCCCGAGTCTACTTCGACGTGACGGCGGCGGGAAAGCCCCTCGGCCGCATCGTGATGGAGGTGAGGGGTGTGCGCGGTGCCCCGGGGCCGGGCTGCAGTACGACTGCGCTCCGGTTCTACGTCGACCGTGAGCATGTGTCCGCGGCCCGTGTCCCGACAGTCACCGGGCTGGGAGGGTCAGGCGCTCCCTACGGAACCGCACCGGGAGCCGCTCCCTACGGAACCGCTCCCGGTTCCGCTGCGGCACGCCGGCTAACAGGCTAATGCTAGCGGACCGTGACGCGCCGCGTCGCTCTTTGTTTTACAGTAAAGCGCGGGAAACTTCAAAGGAAAAACGGCTCGTGAAACCTCGCGCACTTTTAGTGCAGGTCTGCTTGTAAAGCCGAGGACTGTGGGTTTAGTGCGAGAACCGGGGTTCTAGAAAGTGGAGGAGGTTGTGACTGCACTGCCGCTCCTGCCATTTTGAGTCGCTCCTCCATTACGAGACGCTGCGCTTCAGCCCGGCCTGCAGCGCGCGCACACACACACACACCCACCCCGACCCCGCATGATGAATAAAGTGACAGGGCTTAACTTGGTTAATCGGGTGACTGGAATCTTCATTGGAGTCGGTTCAACACACATTTTATAAAGTAGTTTATTTCAGTTTGAAGTTCAGTAAAATCTGGCAATTTTGTACTGCAGTACTTCACGGTGACGTCATTGTGGCTCCTCCTGCTGGTGAACTGCCCTCCAGTTAGGGACGGATCCGATCCGGGATCGGGTTCTATTATCAACGTAGTTCACAGATCAGATATTTCCGATCCAGCCTGCGGAGGTTCCTGATCCAGGAATTCCGTTATTAGAACCCGATACTGGATCGGCCTGGTCTGCTTCATGATCCTGGTCTGATCCATGATCCTGGTCTGCTTCATGGTGCTGGTCTGCTTCATGGTGCTGAAATGATCCCCAGTGTTTCCCTGCTGCTGCTCTGCTCGCTGGCTGCAAACTGTGGACTGGATTTCCTGAAGGGAGGCGGGTCTCAATGAGACCAGGAGGAATGAGGCAGGAAATCCATTCCACAGTTTGCAGCCAGCGAGCAGGCTAGGGAAGTAGCACTGTGCTATCCAACTTTTCATGGCAACATGTTGCTGATTGGACGGATTTTACACTCCGACCACCGCAAAGCAACACAGCAACCTGGATGTTAGCAAAGCAACGCAGCAACCTGGATGTTAGCAAAGCAACGCAGCAACGTGCAGTGTTGGCAAAGCAACACAGCAACCTGCAGTGTTAGCAAAGCAACACAGCAACGTGCAGTGTTAGCAAAGCAAACCAGCAACATGGATGTTAGCAGAGCAACGCAGCAACGTGGATGTTAGCACAGCAACGTGGATGTTAGCAAAGCAAACCAGCAACATGGATGTTGGCACAGCAACGTGGATGTTAGCAAAGCAAACCAGCAACGTGGATGTTAGCACAGCAACGCAGCAACGTGAATGTTAGCACAGCAACGTGCAGTGTTAGCAAAGCAACACAGCAACGTGCATTGTTAGCAGAGCAAACCAGCAACATGGATGTTGGCAAAGCAAACCAGCAACATGGATGTTGGCACAGCAACGTGGATGTTAGCAAAGCAAACCAGCAACGTGGATGTTAGCACAGCAACGCAGCAACGTGAATGTTAGCACAGCAACCTGCAGTGTTAGCAAAGCAACACAGCAACGTGCAGTGTTAGCAAAGCAAACCAGCAACATGGATGTTAGCAGAGCAACGCAGCAACGTGGATGTTAGCACAGCAACGTGGATGTTAGCAAAGCAAACCAGCAACATGGATGTTGGCACAGCAACGTGGATGTTAGCAAAGCAAACCAGCAACGTGGATGTTAGCACAGCAACGCAGCAACGTGAATGTTAGCACAGCAACGTGCAGTGTTAGCAAAGCAACACAGCAACGTGCATTGTTAGCAGAGCAACCATGCAGTGTTAGCAAAGCAACGCAGCAACATGGATGTTAGAAGAGCAACGCAGCAACGTGGATGTTAGCACAGCAACGCAGCAACGTGGATGTTGGCACAGCAACGTGCAGTGTTAGCAAAGCAACGCAGCAACGGGCAATGCTTGCCCATATAATTTTTATTTATTTAATTTTTTTATTGGGTTTCCAGCATTTTATAGATTCTCCTCAAGGTACATCAAACCCGGTTTTCTTTTTCTTAATCCATCTAATATAAATTTATGAAAACAAAAACTTCAAAATTGACAATGGAAACAAACTAAAACAAAAATATATTAGACACAAAAATATCTTGACTTTTATTTTCGATTTTTTTCTGAAGCGCATGAAGGTTTTGTTCATGTTCCCTTCAATGGCCCTGATACTCCCCCGTCAGGTGGTTCATTGGGAGATTATAGTGAGCAAAACTGCGAACCTGAAAATATCTGAATGAGATTGTGGAAGATCAAATTTAGCTTTAAGAGTTTCAAAAGAAATAAACCTTATCAACAAAGA
Source organism: Lipophrys pholis (assembly GCF_963383615.2). Classification (NCBI taxonomy): domain Eukaryota; kingdom Metazoa; phylum Chordata; class Actinopteri; order Blenniiformes; family Blenniidae; genus Lipophrys; species Lipophrys pholis. Next base: position 190,301 of record NC_137638.1, on the reverse strand, counting down.
GTTGTTAAAATGAACCAAGCCCTTATCCCTCCACAAAGAGAAAACTGAATCAAGAGTTGATCATGAAAATAAATGGTTTTCACAGATAAGTGGGGAAGCAGAGACGATATTAAATTGGCGTCTGAACTGTCTCCATATCTTTACTCTTTACAATCAGATTGGAGGTGTAGTTAGTAGTTAGTTAGTAGTTTAAGGTGGCACAGATCAAAGCTTCAATCTGACACCAGTCGGTTTTAGGGAAGTTATACCACATGGGTTTTTGGGATATTAGCCCCCCAATAATATAGCAACAAGTTTGGTAGTGCAAGGCCTCCGTCTTTTCTAGCCCTTGTAAGACCGAGTGTTTTTCCCTTGAAATGTTCCTATCAAGTTTTATGAGAAACGATTTAGGGAGAAATATCAGCAAACATTGGAAAAGGAATAGAATTCTGGGAACAACATTCATTTTAACTTCATTCTTCCCAAGAGGGACAGGGGGAGAGTGTTCCAACGCTGGAGGTCTGATTTGACCGTTTTCATGATATCTTTGCAGAATGAGGTGAGATCTGGTGAGATGTTGACGCCTGGATAGCGGAAGTTGCAATGGGCTAATCTTAAAGGTAGCATTTGGCCTGGGACCTTTTCTGCAGCGTCATTGAGAGGAAAACATTCACTTTTAGTAAAGTTTAACTTGTAACCTGAAAGACCCAAATGTTTGTAGAATTTTAATGATTTCTTTGATAGAAACAGGATTTGATATGTAGAGCAGAAGGTCATCAGCATAAAGCGAGACTCTGTGCTCAATTCCGTTTCTACAGGTACCAGTAATATGTGAAGAGCTCTTAATGTTCATGGACAGAGGTTCAGTCTGCCGGGGGGCAGCCCTGTCGGCAGCCACGCATCCAGGGGAAATGTTTGGACCGGGTGAAGTTGGTGGTCACACTTGCAGTAGGTGCGCTGTATAACAGCCCAACCCATGAAATATATTTTAGACCAAAACCAAATCTGTTGAGAACTGAGAATAAATATTCCCACTCCACTCGGTTAAAAGCCTTTTCTGCGTCCATTGATACGACCATTTCATCTTCTTGTGTGTGGGACCCTGACAGTAGAATATTGAGTAGCCAACAGATATTTGAAGATAGTCACCTTCCCCTTATGCAGCCAGTTTGGTGAGTGGACATGATGTTTGGGAGGGAGGGGTCCAGACGGCTGAGCTCAGCGTTAAGCACCATGATGGGTCTCCAGCTGCTACTTTCTTCCAGGTGTTTATTGGGGATAAGTGAAATTGAGGCTTGTGTTAAATCTGAGTGATAAACTGAGATGATGCTTGTTGTTTATTTGTCAATGCCAGGAGCCGACCGGCCCCGTCTGTCACTGTGTTCATAGTGTGTACTCTCTGGGTGACTGAGAAGTCGCTCTGCTTTGTTGGTGTAAATGATGTCAAATTGAGTTTGGAGCTCCAGTCTCTCTGTTCTTAGGGTAGAATGAGCAGATCAGGAATGCTGCTTATCAATTAGCCAAATTGCTTCCAGTAGTTCTTGTTCCTCTTCGCTGTCCCTGTTTGTTTCGTCTGGCGCAGTAGGAAATAATCTCACCACGTATTACTGCTTTAAAGGTTTCAAATAAAGGCGAAGGAGAAGTAGATTCTGATTTATTAGTCTGAATAAGGACATTTTTTCAGAAACAAATTTGCAAAATGTGTGGGAGGATAACAACCCTGTGTTCAGACGCCACCTTGGCTGATTTTCACTTTTAGGAATAAGATGTATGTCTAGCAGGAGAGGGGCGTGATCTGAAATGACTTGTTGAATATTCACAGGATTTGAACGCAGGTAATACGATTTCATCTAAAAAAATAAATAATCAATGCCAGAGTGACTCTGATGAACATGTGAATAAAATGAAAACTCTTTAGTGGTTGAAACGCCTCACATCCACACAACCTACTTGATCCAGAGGTGCAGGAAGTACTCTCGCCATATTTGATGGAATCATGTTTTTAGATTTTGATTTATCAAGGGTAGGATCAATTACTAAATTGAGAGGTCTCCCCCAAAAATGAAGTGGTGTGTGTTGGGACCAGGATTAAGAGAGAATAGGGCCGTATTAAAACCAGGACAGTCCCGGTCTGGAGCGTAGACCGAGGTCAGAATGACAGCCGTCTGCAGCAGCTTGTTAACAACAATAACAGAACGCCCAGTGAGGTCAGATCAGATTCATTCAGGTGAGAACTGGAGTCTTTTATGTATTACAATTGCTGTGCCTCCTGAGAATAGAACAGAATGAACAGAATGCCTGTTATTGTCCCTTGTACAGGTCCAGTGAGATTAAAAACAACTCCAGTGACAGTGCAGCAGTTAAAAAGAGCAGAATATAGTGCAGGAAGGAGGGTGGGGGGTGTAGGGGGTAAGGTGCACAGTCCAGTCCTGTGAACAGTACAGAGTATTTACAGGAAATAAATAAAACCTATAAAAATGATATTGCACATTATGGGGTAATCTGTAAAGTCAGTGCATACGAGAGTTCACAGTGGTTATGGCTTTGGGGAAAAAACAGTTTTTGAATCTGTTTGTTTTTGATCTCATGACCCTGTAGCGCCTTCCCGAGGGCAGCGGGTCCAACAGGTCCGAGCCACTATTATAAAGCTTGAATGAAACTCCTGTCCAACCCAGGGCTTCTGCAGCCTGCTGGGGTCACATAGGGTCACGTGGGCTTCCTGAAGGAGCGCTAGTCCTGATTGTAGGTGTTTAAGGTGTGAGAAAACTCTTGGTCTTTAAATAGTTCCACCAAGTCCTCTCACATTCCAGTTTGTAAACAGAATGGAACCCGGCCCTTCCATCTGATTCCAGTCTGTCATTTCTCTTATGAATGTTTGTCTTTGACAGGATGAAATAAAGCATCATCCAAATAGAGCAAAGATAGAATACCATCAACACTGTAACAGAGTAGGTGAGTTGTTAGAACATAGACACAAACAAAAACAACATAAATAAACAAATAAAAAACAAGAAATATAAACCCCACATGTATGAACTAGAACTGATGTCCAAACTTGACATCAGAGAAAACATGAACTTACACACTTGTCCTAAACTCATCTAAGAAGAGAGACAGAGAGAGACAGAAAGAGAGAGACAGAAAGAGAAACGATAGATGAGCTTGTAGGAAAACCTGCTGTGCTGTGGCTTGCTTCCCTGAAGTAATAACCAGTTCTTACACACACTGCTTCTTTGCAACTGTGTGGCTGAAAACCTCAAAGATTCTGATGGTATGTCCCTGGTACGAGGCGTCTCGTACCTGATGGTATGCCCCTGGTACGAGGCGTCTCGTACCTGATGATATGTCCCTGGTACGAGGCGTCTCGTACCTGATGGTATGCCCCTGGTACGAGGCATCTCGTACCTGATGGTATGTCCCTGGTACGAGGCGTCTCGTACCTGATGGTATGTCCCTGGTACGAGGCGTCTCGTACCTGATGGTATGTCCCTGGTACGAGGCATCTCGTACCTGATGGTATGTCCCTGGTACGAGGCGTCTCGTACCTGATGGTATGTCCCTGGTACGAGGCGTCACGCTTCTTTTTTGCCCACTGCAACACCCGCTCCTTGTGGATGTACTTGTGAAAATGGACGATGAAGGGTCGGGATCCGTGGGGCGGCTTCGGGTCCGAGGAGAACAGCTCTGACATCAGAACAATGAGCAGCAGCTCCTCCAGGCTGTCAGCAGGAGATTCACACCTCCGTGAAGCTGCGTCCTACTTAGGGGCAGAACATTTCCGGAAACTTTCCATGGGAAGTAAAGCTGGGGAAATTAGGAAATATTCCAAATTGGAAACTTTCCATGGGAATTAAGGGGATTTATGGGAATTAACTGGAAATTGGGGGTAATTTAAACAAACTATCATAAGCAAACATCCATGTAAAATAATACAATCAAAGAACATGACATTTCAATAGATTTATTTGAGTAGAACTTGAACAATGAAGAATTAATTGTTTTAATGAACAACAAAAACATGAACTCCCCCACCCAATCAAAAAGTAAACTGCAAACTTGCATTAAATCTGATTGTTTTAGCCAAGATTATGCTACAATATATTTCCCCAACTATATTTAAGTTCCCTGTTGAGGGCCAACCTTCAGTTTTTTAAATTTCTGTTTTATTCCCATTCATTCTCATGGAAAGTTTCAAACTTTGAAAATTCCCGGAACTTTGCAACCCGAGTCCTACTCCACGCTAAACTCCCTGAAAATAGTGCCAATGGTTGGAGCTGCGTTAGAGTGGGAAACGTGTTGCTGCTGCCTTGCTCAAGAGTTTCCTCAGGGATTAATAAAGTGACAGAACTAGTTTATTATGAGATGATGACGTCACGCAGACCCCCACATTGTCCAGAAACTTCTCACATGTTGAGTTTGAGGTTTGATTTCCACTGGATGTGAGGAACCTGAACGAAACATTGATCACATGGTTCCACCGCACTTTCTGTGCCGGGACGGGTTTTTGCGTGGTACCGCTTAAAAAGTTGTGGATGGTACGGACCACCGGCTCCGATTTGCCGTCCCCCCTCCGCTGAGGTACTGAGCAATGAGGAAGAGTGTGTGAGGAGGAGCTACAACGCAGCTGTCTGCTGATTGGTCAGTGATGATCGCCACTCTCTACTTGCCTGTGATCTTTAACTCTTTCATCGTCCATAAACCTTCTGTTGTTGTTTACATACGCCGCTTTGCTCACTGGTTGATTTGTTAACTGGTTTATTGAAACATCAGCGCGCGACATAACATTTAACGAGGTGCAGACGCTCCTCTCAGTAACATGAGGGGCGGGGCTTCAGCAGGAGCTCCTCCTCTCAGTAACATGAGGGGCGGGGCTTCAGCAGGAGCTCCTCTTCTCAGTAACTTGAGGGGCGGAGCTTTAGCAAGAGCTCTTCCCCTCAGTAACAGGGAACAACCAGCAGACGGGTCTGGGTACCGTACCTCCCGCTCCGGCCGTACTGCAGTGGGACTGCGGCTTATTGATCCTGTTTTATATTGGTACTCACACACTGCTCACACTGACGGTCTTGGTTCTGGTTCTGAAGTTGAACTGGGTTGGTCCGCTCACTGTCGGTCTTGGTTCTGGTTCTGCAGCTACGTGATGACGTGGTTCCCAAGACGGCGGAGAACTTCCGGGCTCTGTGCACTGGAGAGAAAGGCTTCGGCTACAAGGGAAGCGGCTTCCACAGAGTCATCCCCCAGTTCATGTGTCAGGTAAGAGGGTGAGGGAGACTGGGTGTGTGAGTGAGGGGGTGAGGGTGTGCGAGGGTGACTGGGTGTTTGGGTGTGTGAGTGTTTGGGTGACTGGGTGTGTGAGTGTTTGGGTGACTGGGTGTGTGAGTGTTAGGGTGACTGGGTGTGTGAGTGAGGGTGACTGGGTGTGTGAGTGTTTGGGTGACTGGGTGTGTGAGTGAGGGTGACTGGGTGTGTGAGTGTTTGGGTGACTGGGTGTGTGAGTGATTGGGTGACTGGGTGTGTGAGGGGTTAGGTGTGTGAGTGAGGGTGACTGGGTGTGTGAGGGGTTGGGTGTGTGAGTGAGGGTGACTGGGTGTGGGAGGGGTTGAGTGTGGGAGGGTGACTGGGTGTGTGAGTGATTGGGTGACTGGGTGTGTGAGGGGTTGAGTGTGGGAGGGTGACTGGGTGTGTGAGGGGTTGGGTGAGGGAGGGTGACTGGGTGTGTGAGTGATTGGGTGACTGGGTGTGTGAGGGGTTGAGTGTGGGAGGGGTTGAGTGTGGGAGGGTGACTGGGTGTGTGAGTGATTGGGTGACTGGGTGTGTGAGGGGTTGAGTGTGGGAGGGTGACTGGGTGTGTGAGGGGTTGGGTGAGGGAGGGTGACTGGGTGTGTGAGGGGTTGGGTGAGGGAGGGTGTATCAGTTGACAACACCTAACCAGTTAAAGCGTTTCCACGGCAGCAGCAGACACACTGACACCATGTAGTTAGTCTGCCGGGCCACAGGGGGCGCTGTGGCTTGTTTTTGCATTGAAACCACACAGACACGTGCAGGGAACAAAACGTACACATGAACAAAATGTAGAGATGCAACATTCTAGTGACTGATGAGGAACCAGATGAGACCAGGGAGAGTCTCAACTATTAACCTACTGATCTGGAGGATAAACTAGAATACCACCAGTCAAACCGTTGTAGGGAGTGGGTTAGGGTTTAGAGGTCATGACCCCTACCTGCCATGCAGGAGACCAGGGTTCAAGTCCTGGTCAGTGCATTCATTTATTTAGACATGTTTTGTTAATTTTAAAGACGCTCCTTTGTTTATTGTTTTTATTTTCAATTCTCCATTCCTCAGTATTTTTCCACAGCACAAGAGGTTAAAATCAAAATCTGCAGTGTTTCTTCGGTGGGAAACGGGTCCAAATGGCTGAGTATTGAAGGTCATGACCCCTGGAGAGTGAAAATGGAACCGTTTCCATTTGTTTGGCTGCGATTGATCGAAATGAAGTGTTGAATATTGATATTATCTGTTTCCCTCCTCGTTAAGTCAGAGCTGATAATTATTGTGAGAAATCATTAATGTGACCAGTGTCTTCCACACATGAGTATCAATAATAATAATAATATATAACTTTTCTTTTCCAGAGTTTTTAATTGAAGTGTTTCTGATCTGAAAACAAGGTTTAGGAGAAAATCTCACAAAATTACTAGTAACGGTTCATGTTCATTAATAAAAAATAGTTTCAGAAGTCAAAACCGTTGCGCAACACAATCAAAAATAATGAGAACTATTTACACTTTAAACTGATATCGGCCAACGCGGCTCCCGCTAACACGGAAGTAGTGATTTTCATAAAAAATAACTTTTTTACTCACTACGATCAGATATTTAACGTCCTGGTTCAGTGGAGACCGGCTGCCACCGCTCACCGGCAAATCTTGTGAATTGTCGTGACGTGGTTACTAGTTATCGTAACTTTTCCGAAGGGTTGTTTGGAGTTTTGTCAATACGCGGTCACAGCCGAAGCATTGACAGTCGGCCATTTTTATACCAGCGCCGCTTGTGGCGGAGGGCTGTGGTGCGTCTTTAGAAGACATGGGTCACACTTTGGCGGGGCGGCGTCAGGGACGCTAACCACTATTGTTAACCTCACAGTTAACTTTAACAGCGACGGTAACTAACGGGATGACTAACCATGTTTTAAACAACGCATATTTAACAGTCGGGTAGTTAAGGATTGAACCAGCGGTTATGGCTTAACCAGTGGTTAAAATAACTCAGTTTTGATCAACCAGGCCCGGCAGAACAACCAGCTGGAAAGTCTCATCAGTAGAGACGTGAACGCAGCCGCCTCTGAGCTCTGTAGATAGTCCCGCTCTATTGTTTGGCTCTACAGAGGCTTCATAGGCCTGTACTAGGAACCTGAGGCCTGTACTAGGAACCTGAGGCCTGTACTAGGAACCTGAGGCCTGTACTAGGAACCTTAGGCCTGTACTAGGAACCTGAGGCCTGTACTGGGAACCTTAGGCCTGTACTAGGAACCAGAGGGCTGTACTAGGAACCTGAGGTCTGTACTAGGAACCAGAGGCCTGTACTAGGAACCTGAGGTCTGTACTAGGAACCTGAGGGCTGTACTAGGAACCAGATCAACACATCCAGGATCTCTGTTTCCTGGTTGACTGATCCTGATCACCGTTCCTACCAAGCAGGTTCTCAACTCTCTGATTCAACCCAGACCAGGTGTGAGTGTTCACAATAAAAGGGGCTGAACCTGCCCACCAATCACCATCATTTAAGAATGGGCGGGGCATTTCCCAAGAGATCTGATTGGTCAGGAGGCGGAGCTCTGACCTCTTATCCAGAACATAACCTGCTCCAGAGCAGGTTAGACTTTCAGCGTCAGTTACCAGGTGATTTATCCTGGTGAGAAGTGAACCAGCGTCATAGTACAGAAAACCAGAGTTAATCCTGAAGTTATCTGGATAAGAGAAAACCAGAGTTAATCCTGACGTTATCTAGATTAGAGAAAACCAGAGTTAATCCTGAAGTTATCTAGATTAGAGAAAACCAGAGTTAATCCTGAAGTTATCTAGATTAGAGAAAACCAGAGTTAATCCTGAAGTTATCTAGATTAGAGAAAACCAGAGTTAATCCTGAAGTTACCTGGATAAGAGAAACCCAGAGTTAATCCCGAAGTTATCTGGATAAGAGAAATTCCAGGGTGGTATTACAGGCCTCGGATCAGTTCACCATGTGAGTTGATCAGAGGAGGGGGAGGGGCTCCATCTCGTCAGACTAAAGTTACTTTATTCAGATTGAGGGGCGCCTCAGACTAAAGTTACTTTATTCAGATTGAGGGGCGCCTCAGACTAAAGTTACTTTATTCAGATTGAGGGGCGCCTCACATGGTAACTTTCTATTGATTGTCTGACCAGGTGAAACATTGAAGCTCCAACCTCATGACTTAGATTGTTGCAACACCGTCTACCAGGAACACGTGTGTGTGTGTGTGTGTGTGTGTGTGTGTGTGTGTGTGTGTGTGTGTGTGTGTGTGTGTGTGTGTGTGTTACAAATAGCAGCTCAGACCAATGTGGGACACTAAAGGAGGTCATGGTGGATCCAAGGTTCTTGTTGATCTGGTGTTAGAGGTTGGAAGCTGTGCTGTAATGAGTGTTTTGCACCTGCAGGGCGGCGACTTCACCAACCACAATGGAACGGGAGGAAAGTCCATCTACGGGAACAAGTTTGCTGACGAGAACTTCCAGCTGAAGCACACCGGGGCTGGGATCCTGTCCATGGCCAACGCCGGGCCGAACACCAACGGCTCGCAGTTCTTCCTCTGCACCGCCGAGACCTCCTGGTACGGGGGGGGGGGGGGGGGGGGGGGGGGGGGGGCTGTCCTGGTGGGGTCCTCTATCGTTCTTGTCATCTCGTTATGGTTCCTCCATTGTTCTCTTGTTCAGGAGTGACAGCCAGAGGAACGTTGTGGTCATGGTTCTCTGAGTGACATGTTTACAGACGACTTAAATAATACCAACTGAGCTATTGATTATAGGAGAGCTATTGATTATGGGAGAGCTATTGATTATGGGAGAGCTATTGATTTTGGGAGAGCTATTGATTATGGGAGAGCTATTGATTATAGGAGAGCTATTGATTTTGGGAGAGCTATTGATTATGGGAGAGCTATTGATTATAGGAGAGCTATTGATTATAGGAGAGCTATTGATTATGGGAGAGCTATTGATTATAGGAGAGCTATTGATTATAGGAGAGCTTCAGGCTCATGATTTCAGTTAGTGGATCAAAGAGCTGCAGGCTGACGGCCCTGATGTAGAACTGCTGCAGGTCTTGGTGAGCTGTTGGATTCCTGATCAATTATCAATCATTAGTGCTTCTCTGGTGGTCTCACTGTGCCCTGCTCCTGGTCTCTCACTGTGCCCTGCTCCTGGTCTCACTGTGCCCTGCTCCTGGTCTCTCACTGTGCCCTGCTCCTGGTCTCACTGTGCCCTGCTCCTGGTCTCACTGTGCCCTGCTCCTGGTCTCACTGTGCCCTGCTCCTTGTCTGCAGGCTGGATGGGAAGCACGTGGTGTTCGGCAGCGTGGTCGAGGGGATGGATGTGGTGAAAACTATCGAGTCTTACGGAAGCCAGAGCGGGAAAACCTCAGCGAAGATCAACATCGCAGACTGCGGACAGCTCTGAGCTCCGAGCAGTCTTCCTGCTCGTCCTGTAGCCCCGCCCCCTTTAGGCCCCGCCCTCCAACATTCAACATTCCTATTGGAGATTGAGCAGATGGCCCCGCCCCTTTTTCTATCTGTTGAAATCATGTTGCTGCATCTGTGACTTTAGCCTTCCACAAGTTTCTTTTGCATTAACATTTTTTTCCAGAGTCCTTTTTTTTTTTTTTTTAATATCCTGTCAACAGAAAGGAAATAAACTCATGCCTTGACGAATCAAACTTGTCTCTCTCTCTCTCTCTGTCTCTCTCTCTCTCTCTCTGTCTCTCTCTGTCTCTCTCTCTGTCGCTCTCTCTCTCTTTTCATCAGAGAGAAAGAGAATCAATCCAGACTGATCTTATCAGCAGATTTTACTTTATTCATTTTAGTCAAAGACACAAACAAGCACTGACAATCCAGACCCCCCCCCCCCCAAATGAGCACTGACAATCCAGACCCCCCCCCCCAAATGAGCACTGACAATCCAGACCCCCCCCCCAAATGAGCACTGACAATCCAGACCCCCCCCCCCCAAATGAGCACTGACAATCCAGACCCCCCCCCCAAAGAGCACTGACAATCCAGACCCCCCCTCCTCAGCAACTGAGCTCACTGACTGCCGGACGCCTCTTCTTCCCAGAATGCCGTGTTTTCCTCTGACTCTGGCGGGGGCGGGGCATGCAGGCGCCCTGGGCCTTCCCACCTGCGGAGGCGGCAGCGCTGCAGACGAGGCCGGATCCGCAGTCGCAGCGTCCAAGGTTCCTGCGCAGCTTGGTGGGCCCCCGCAGCAGACACACCTCCCCCTCCCGAGGAATCCTCTGGCAGCGTTTCCCCGTCAGGTATCGAGCACAGCACAGCCCCGCGGAGCAGTCCACTGAGCGCACACAGCTCGCCATCTCCACACCTGCAGGACACACCCCCACTTCAGTCTGAGCTCAGGCTGCACACCACTGAATGAGTCCTCCGCCATCTTGGATGAGGACTCACGTCTACTTACACTGCTGACAACATGTTGAACTTTGGCGTGGAAATCATGGTGATAATTACCCCCCCCCCCCCCCCCCCGAACCAGGGTCAAAGGTCAGACCGTGTTTGATGTTCACGCCAAACTGTGTCTGTGTCTGTGTGTGTGTGTGTGTGTGTGTGGGGGGGGGGGGGTCGTCAGTCACCTTTGGTCCTGTTGAGTCGGTCTGAGTGTCGCTGGGAGTCCATCAGTGTGTCAGAGGTTCTGCTCTGGGCCCGGTTAATGCAGCCCCCACCCTGGAACACACACACACACACACACACACACACACACACACACACACACACACACACACACACACTGTGTTTACTGTGATGTCAAACATGGTGGCTCAACCATCTGACTCACTCAGTAACTAGGTACTCTGAACACTGAATAAGTAACTAGTTAGTCTGCACACCAACTAACTCTGTAATTAGTCTGAACACTGACTCACTCAGTAACTAGTCCGCACACTGACTCACTCTGTAACTAGTCCGCACACTGACTCACTCAGTAACTAGTTAGTCTGCACACTGACTAACTCTGTAATTAGTCTGAACACTGACTCACTCAGTAACTAGTTAGTCTGCACACTGACTCACTCTGTAACTAGTCCGCACACTGACTCACTCAGTAACTAGTCTGAACATTGACTCACTCAGTAACTAGTTAGTCTGCACACTGACTCACTCAGTAATTAGTTAGTCTGCACACTGACTAACTCTGTAACTAGTTACTCTGAACACTGACTCACTGACCAGAGGAGTGTTACAGTCCCGTCCTGCACATCCTGCTGCTCTCTGGTCCCAGCCAGACCCGGTGGACCTGGTGTTGGACTTGGACCCGGTGCTGGACCCGGTGGACCCGGTGCTGGACCTGGACCCGCTGGACCCAGTGCTGGACCTGGACCCGGTGCTAGATCCAGTGGACCCGGTGCTGGACTCCAGGCTGCTGTAGGAAGGATCCTGATGGACCAATCAGAGTAAAGTGACTGTTAAACATGGCAGGCCCACCAGGTGCAGAGGGAGTCTCACCTCCTGCAGGAGGTGCAGAGGGAGTCTCACCTTGAGCTCTGAGCTCTGCAGAGCCTCTTTAGAGGAGCGGATGGTGTTTGAGTCCAGAGCCAGACTGCAGACCACCGAAACACAGAGGACGCTAAGCCACGCCCACATCCTGGTGCTCCTCCTGCTGCGGCTCCTCCTGCTCCTGCGGCTGCTCCTGCTCCTGGTGCTGCTCCTGCTCCTGGTGCTGCTGCTCCTGCTCCTGCTCCTGCTCCTGCTCCTGCTGCTGCTCCTGCTCCTGGTGCTGCTCCTGCTCTTGCTCTTGCTCTTGCTCTTGCTCTTGCTCTTGCTCTTGCTCCTGGTGCTGCTCCTGCTCCTGCTCCTGGTGCTGCTCCTGCTGCGGCTGCTCCTGCTCCTGGTGCTGCTCCTGGTGCCGCTCCTGCTCCTGCTGCTGCTCCTGCTCCTGCTCCTGCTCTTGTTCTTGCTCCTGCTGCGGCTGCTCCTGCTCCTGCTCCTGCTGCGGCTGCTCCTGCTCCTGGTGCCGCTCCTGCTCCTGCTCCTGCTCCTGCTCCTGCTCTTGTTCTTGCTCCTGCTGCTGCTCCTGCTCCTGCTCCTGGTGCTGCTCCTGGTGCTGCTCCTGCTCCTGGTGCTGCTCCTGGTGCTGCTCCTGCTCCTGGTGCTGCTCCTGGTGCCGCTCCTGCCGTGCTTTGGTCAGGGAGCTGTGCTGCCTTCAGGTGCGCTGGGTTTTTATAGCGCCACTGCTCTGTGATGTGTTGAAGGAATGTTTGAAGTTTGACTGGACTTCCTTCCTGGAAGCTGCAGGCGGAGGGACGTTTGATACGAGACACCTCACCGCCCTGCGGAGGATTAGACCCCACCTGGAGCAGCTGAAGGTGCGCTTGATGTGGTGTGAGAGGTGGAGGAGAGGAAGTCCTGCTGTGTACAGGTGGTTACACACACACACCGTACTGTAGAGCTGCCTAAGCTTCCTAAAGGAGTTAAGGAAAGGTGTTAGGAGGCTTCCTAAAGGAGTTAGGAAAGGAGTTAAGGAAATGTGTTAGGAGGCTTCCTAAAGGAGTTAAGGAAAGGTGTTAGGAGGCTTCCTAAAGGAGTTAGGAAAGGAGTCAGGAGGCTTCCTAAAGGAGTTAAGGAAAGGAGTCAGGGGGCTTCCTAAAGGAGTTAGGAAAGGTGTTAGGAGGCTTCCTAAAGGAGTTAGGAAAGGAGTTAAGGAAAGGAGTCAGGAGGCTTCCTAAAGGAGTTAGGAAAGGTGTTAGGAGGCTTCCTAAAAGAGTTAGGAGGCTTCCTAAAGGAGTTAGTAAAGGAGTTAGGAGGCTTCCTAAAGGAGTTAGGAAAGGTGTTAGGAGGCTTCCTAAAGGAGTTAGGAAAGGAGTTAGGAGGCTTCCTAAAGGAGTTAGGAGGCTTCCTAAAGGAGTTAGTAAAGGAGTTAGGAGGCTTCCTAAAGGAGTTAGGAGGCTTCCTAAAGGAGTTAGTAAAGGAGTTAGGAGGCTTCCTAAAGGTGTTAGGAGGCTTCCTAAAGGAGTTAGGAGGCTTCCTAAAAGAGTTAGGAAAGGAGTTAGGAGGCTTCCTAAAGGAGTTAGGAGGCTTCCTAAAGGAGTTAGTAAAGGAGTTAGGAGGCTTCCTAAAGGAGTTAGGAGGCTTCCTAAAGGAGTTAGGAAAGGAGATCACGTTGTGACAATCAGACCACACTTCCTCTAGGTGGCGTAATAATAATCAGACGGTGGTGAAGGTTAGTGACGTCTGTCGTGGTTAAAACAGTAGAAATGTGATCAAAGTAGTATAAAGGTGGTTCCTCTCACGTTCCCCTGAGGTTCTAACCTCTGATCTAATGTCAAATATCTCAGGTTGGAATGTAAATCAAAGGAGAAGAGGAACTAAAGGGAACCGGCTGAATACAGAACCAATCAGAGTGAGAACAGGCTGCACTACTACTGGGCTGAAGGAGGTTCTAAAGGAAGCTTCAGTGGTTCCTAGGCTGAAGGAGGTTCTAAAGGAAGCTTCAGTGGTTCCTAGGCTGAAGAAGGTTCTAAAGGAAGCATCAGTGGTTTCTAGGCTGAAGGAGGTTCTAAAGGAAGCTTCAGTGGTTTCTAGGCTGAAGGAGGTTCTAAAGGAAGCTTCAGTGGTTTCTAGGCTAAAGGAGGTTCTAAAGGAAGCTTCAGTGGTTTCTAGGCTGAAGGAGGTTCTAAAGGAAGCTTCAGTGGTTCCTAGGCTAAAGGAGGTTCTAAAGGAAGCTTCAGTGGTTTCTAGGCTAAAGGAGGTTCTAAAGGAAGCTTCAGTGGTTCCTAGGCTGAAGGAGGTTCTAAAGGAAGCTTCAGTGGTTCCTAGGCTAAAGGAGGTTCTAAAGGAAGCATCAGTGGTTTCTAGGCTGAAGGAGGTTCTAAAGGAAGCTTCAGTGGTTCCTAGGCTAAAGGAGGTTCTAAAGGAAGCTTCAGTGGTTCCTAGGCTAAAGGAGGTTCTAAAGGAAGCTTCAGTGGTTCCTAGGCTAAAGGAGGTTCTAAAGGAAGCTTCAGTGGTTCCTAGGCTAAAGGAGGTTCTAAAGGAAGCATTGAGCCTCCTTTCCTTAGCTTAGTGAGAATTCCAACGCTACTTATCATGGCCGCCACTTCTACAGTTCTCAGTTAAGGAAAAGTGGATAGGAAAGGAGATAGGAGGGACTATTAGGAGGTAGAAGGACTCTATCGGTCCCTCAAGAGGTCTTGAGGGAGGAGTTCCGGGAGTCTCCAGAACTAGAACTGCTCTGGCGGGCAGCCTGAGTTGGTCTGTGACCTTCCTGTGACCTTAGCCCTCCAACATATCAACCCTCTGCTGATTTCTGCTACCAAGTGTCCAAATGATGCAACAACAAATATCAAGAAATGCTGAAATAAAATAATAATCCGTCATAATCTAGATAATCTATAGAGAAAAGTATCAACTTGTTTGATGATTAAGTGATTTTAAATAGAATGAGAAATGAGGGATGATTTTGTTCCCAAACATCTGGAGGTGTTGAAGGTCACAGTGATGAAGCACAGCATGCTTTTTCAGCTTTATTGACACTAGTCACCATGGCAACACACTTTGGAGACTTGGATAAAAAACAAAGTTCCTCTGGGGTTCCTCTGGGGTTCCTCGGAGCTTCAGGGGCAGCTGAAGAGCTGCAGATCCAGAGCAAAGTCGTCCAGCTGGGAAGTGTAGTTCAAACACTCCGAGGAATGACAAGAAGCCGGCCAGAACTCCACCAGAACATCCGAGTCCAGAGGGAGGCGGTACCTGAGGAACCACGAGACACCACATCACAGAGGAAGGAGGTGAAAGAGGTGGAGGAAGAGGAGCAGGTGGGGCAGGTGAAGAAAGAGGTGCAGGAGGAGATGCAGTGAGTCTGACCTGGACCCTTCAAGGACCTCTGTCCCACTGGCTCCCATCACCAGGTACTGCTGGTCCTTCTGAAGGTCCACGCTGCTGCAGGAGGTCTTTTTTACCAGCTCCACCTCGGTACCTGAACGCACTGCCGCCAAGGCTGCAGCAACAACCGCAACAGTCAGACAGGAGAACAACAACAGTCAGACCGGAGGACGACAGTCAGACAGACAGGAGAACAACAGTCAGACAGGAGGACGACAGTCAGACAGGAGGACGGCGAGAAGAGTCAGAGAGGAGGACGACGGTCAGACAGACAGGAGAACAACAGTCAGAGAGGAGGACGACAGTCAGACAGACAGGAGAACAACAGTCAGACAGGAGGACGACAACAGTCAGACCGGAGGACAACAGTCAGACAGGAGGACGACAGTCAGACAGGAGGACGACAGTCAGACAGGAGGACGACGGTCAGACAGGAGGACGACGGTCAGACAGGAGGACGACAGTCAGACAGGAGGACGGCGAGAACAGTCAGACAGACAGGAGAACAACAGTCAGACAGACAGGAGAACGACAGTCAGACAGGAGGACGACAGTCAGACAGGAGGACGACAGTCAGACAGGAGGACGACGGTCAGACAGGAGGACGACGGTCAGACAGGAGGACGGCGAGAACAGTCAGACAGACAGGAGAACAACAGTCAGACAGGAGGACGACAGTCAGACAGACAGGAGAACAACAGTCAGACAGGAGGACGACAGTCAGACAGGAGGACGGCGAGAACAGTCAGACAGAAGCAATGAAACAACAGTCAGACAGGAGAAAGACAACAACAGTCAGACAGACAGGAGAACAACAACAGTCAGACGGGTAGAACAACAGAAACAACACGAAAACAACAACCAGGGGCCGATACATCTCTGGGTTTTTTTTCTTATTCCTGTAACTTCAGGATTAGAGATATCCTGGTACGTTAATCCAGGTAACAGATATCAGGTATGTTAATCCAGAGTCGTGGTAAACAGAGGGTTTTCCACCAGAAGGAACCAGGTTCTAGTTCTGGTCCAGGGCCAGCCTTAGCACCAGTTCCTTGTCTTTCCACTGCCAAAGCTCCGGCCTATCAGGGGCTAAACTGCTGCTACGCTGTTCCCACTTTGTTGCTGGACCAGAGGGGGGCCAGACGTGTCATCAGCTGGGGGCGGAGTTATCTCTACCTACAAGGAGGAAGCAAGGTTGAACCGGCTTTCTGAAAACTCCAGTGAACACGGAGCCCCAGAGCGGTTCTAGAGGAAAATATAATAATAATAACACGAGGGAAGGAGATCATTTAATCTGCGATCGCAGAGCCGCGGCTCTGGAGATGCTGCTCTGGAGATGCTGCAGAGCCGCGGCTCTGGAGATGCTGCTCTGGAGATGCTGCAGAGCCGCGGCTCTGGAGATGCTGCTCTGGAGATGCTGCAGAGCCGCGGCTCTGGAGATGCTGCTCTGGAGATGCTGCAGAGCTCCTCCGCTGTCAGCTGTGTTGGATATAGAATCTAGAAGCAGGTTTCCATTGTGGGTTTTTCAGGCTTTTCATTGGGACATCATCGTCACCAACTTCACTTCCAGGTCTTGTTTCGCGTTCTGACCGCAGGCCGAGGCAACGCAGCCGCTGAGCAAGGCAGTGTGCGGCTGCAGGGGGCGCTCCGCTCCGCTCTGAGTCGCTCCAATATTATTTCCTACCCACAGAACTTCTTTATAATTAATACTTTTGGTTCACCAGGAGTGGATTGGTGTCAGTGGACGGCAGGGCCTCGACCACCTGATCCCCGGACACAGAACCTGGCTTTTGGAACATGGAAGGTGACCTCGCTGGGGGGGGGAGGAGCCTGAGCTGGTGCGGGAGGTAGAGAGATACCGTCTAGATCTAGTCGGGCTCACCTCCACCCACAGCTTGGACTCTGGAACCCAGCTCCTCCACAGGGGCTGGACACTCCACTTCTCTGGAGTTGCCCACGGTGAGAGGCGGCGGGCTGGTGTGGGCTTGCTTATTGCCCCACAGCTCAGCCGCCATGTGTTGGAGTTACCCCCCCCCCCGGTGAATGAGACCTGTCCCCTACGTAGGGGACAGGTCTCTGACTGTTGATGGACCAAACAGCAGTACAGAGTACCACCCGACCTTCTTGGAGTCCCTGGGAGGGATGCTGGATAGCGCTCCAACTGGGGACTCCATCGTTCTACTGGGGACTTCAACGCCCACGTGGGCAACGACAGTGAGACTTGGACGGGGGTGACTGGGAGGAACGGCCTCCCTGATCTGAACCTGAGCGGTGTTCTGTTATTGGACTCCTGTACTAGTCACAGTTTGGCCATAACGAACACCATGTTCCAGCACAGGGGTGTCCATAAGTGCACTTGGCACCAGGACACCCTAGGCAGGAGGTCGGAGACAGTACCTCTGGAGTGGCAGACCGGGGTGGTGGTCCCTCTTTTTAAGAAGGGGGATCGGAGGGTGTGTTCCAGCTACAGGGGGATCACACTCCTCAGCCTCCCCGGGAAAGTCTATTCCAGGGTACTGGAGAGGAGGATCCGGCCGTTAGCAGAACCTCGGATCCAAGAGGAACAATGAGGTTTTCGTCCAGGTCGTGGAACACTGGACCAGCTCTATACTCTCCACCGGGTACTCGAGGGCTCATGGGAGTTCACCCTACCAGTCCACATGTGTTTTGTGGATCTGGAGAAGGCGTTCGACCGTGTCCCTCAGAACGTCCTGTGGGGGGTTCTCCAGGAGTATGGAGTCCAGGACCCTTTGCTAAGGGCTGACCGGTCCCTGGACGCCCGGAGCAGGAGTTTGGTTCACATTGCCGGCAGTAAGTCGGACCAGTTCCCAGTGCCCGTTAGCCTCCGGCAGGGCTGTCCTTTGTCACCGGTTCTGTTCAGAACTTTTATGGACAGAATTTCTCGGCACAGCCAGGGACCGGAGAGCAGCGTTCTATCATTCTACACCTCCGTTCCTCCATGTTGAAGCTTTTGATTCAGACTCGTCCAGAAATAAAGAGAAAGGAGCAGAAAGTCACTATGGAATGTTGGAATGGTGAAAAATAAGAGCCAAGATCATTTACACCTTATTATTGTCCCTCTATGTCCACTCTGGAGCTCTGGACTAAAACTAGACGGACGTGAAGAAACACCAATAGAACGACGAGGAGACGCAATGTCTTCTGGCTCTTTGGTCTTCGTCCCGAACGAAACCGATGAATCCGGTCCGTCTCCTGGTTCCTGAATGAGCACTACGTCGGTGAAATCAGTGACGTATCACGTTCTGGACTGACGCAATGACGTGGCTCTACTGGCTCCGCTAACGGTGGGAAAACAACCGGTTCTTTTAAGAAGCGGCTCCTGGTTCTCTTTGGTGGAAACGCCCTGTGGGAGGAGCGGGACGTCTCAGTGTACTAACATCTCTGGGTGTTCTTCAGGACTTCTACTACGGTGGCTGTGAAGGTCATAAAGTCTCCTTCTGCTACTGCAGAGACGATCCTCAGTTTGAAGGCTGCACACACACACACACACACACACACACACACACACACACACACACACACACACACACACACACACACACACACACACACAGTGTGTGAAATCACTGAATGTCCATCCACCAGTTACTTAGTTACTTCATTAATTAGTTAATTAACACACTCACCATATCGGATGTGCGGCCGACACGTCTCTGTGCTGTGATTGGCTGCTGTCAGAGTGGGGTCTACTTTTCCTCTGAAGGTCGCACAAGAAGCTGCACACACACACACACACACACACACACACACACACACACACACACACACACACACACACACACACACACACACAAACACCGAGTGATATTGGTTCACACACACCTGAGAGCAGAGCAAAAGCAGCTTAGCCAATCAGAGAGCTGGGAGTACCTGCCATGCACTGACACTGGTCGGCCACACAGAGGCGCTCCAGCTTCTGCTGCTCGTAAGAAAACTGAGTGGAGCACAGACTGCCTGCAAGAACAACAACATCAAGAACAACAGCGTCAAGAACAACAACACCAAGAACAACAACGCCAAGAACAACAACACCAAGAACAACAGCGTCAACAACAACGCCAAGAACAACAACGCCAAGAACAACAACGCCAAGAACGACAACGCCAAGAACAACAACGTCAAGAACAACAACGCCAAGAACAACAACACCAAGAACAACAACACCAAGAACAACAACGCCAAGAACAACAACGTCAAGAACAACAACGCCAAGAACAACAGCGTCAAGAACAACAACAACACCAAGAACAACAACGCCAAGAACAACGTCAAGAACAACAACGCCAAAAACAACAACGTCAAGAACAACAACACCAAGTACAACAACGTCAAGAACAACAGCGTCAAGAACAACAACAACAACGTCAAGAACAACATCAAGAACAACAGCGTCAACAACAACGTCAAGAACAACGTCAAGAACAACAACACCAGGAACAACAACGTCAAGAACAACACCAAGAACAACAACGCCAAGAACAACAACATCAAGAACAACAACATCAAGAACAACAACACCAAGAACAACAGCGTCAAGAACAACAACAACAACGTCAAGAACAACATCAAGAACAACAGCGTCAAGAACAACAACAACGTCAAGAACAACGTCAAGAACAACAACACCAGGAACAACAACGTCAAGAACAACACCAAGAACAACAACATCAAGAACAACAACATCAAGAACAACAACATCAAGAACAACACCAAGAACAACAACACCAAGAACAACACCAAGAACAACAACGTCAAGAACAACAACATCAAGAACAACAACATCAAGAACAACAACACCAAGAACAACAGTGTCAAGAACAACAACGTCAAGAACAACAACACCAAGAACAACAACACCAAGAACAACAGCGTCAAGAACAACAACGTCAAGAACAACAACGTCAAGAACAACAACGTCAAGAACAACAACATCAAGAACAACAACACCAAGAACAACAGCGTCAAGAACAACAACGTCAAGAACAACAACGTCAAGAACAACAACACCAAGAACAACAACACCAAGAACAACAGCGTCAAGAACAACAGTGTCAAGAACAACAACGTCAAGAACAACAACACCAAGAACAACAACACCAAGAACAACAGCGTCAAGAAAAACAACACCAAGAACAACAACACCAAGAACAACAGCGTCAAGAACAACAACGTCAAGAACAACAACACCAAGAACAACAACACCAAGAACAACAACACCAAGAACAACAACATCAAGAACAACAACACCAAGAACAACAGCGTCAAGAACAACAACATCAAGAACAACAACGTCAAGAACAACAACGTCAAGAACAACAACGTCAAGAACAACACCAAGAACAACAACACCAAGAACAACAGCGTCAAGAACAACAACATCAAGAACAACAACGTCAAGAACAACAACACCAAGAACAACAACACCAAGAACAACAACACCAAGAACAACAACGTCAAGAACAACAACATCAAGAACAACAACACCAAGAACAACAACACCAAGAACAACAGTGTCAAGAACAACAACGTCAAGAACAACAACACCAAGAACAACAACACCAAGAACAACAGCGTCAAGAACAACAACGTCAAGAACAACAACATCAAGAACAACAACACCAAGAACAACAGCGTCAAGACCAACAACATCAAGAACAACAACGTCAAGAACAACAACATCAAGAACAACAACACCAAGAACAACAACACCAAGAACAACAGCGTCAAGAACAACAACATCAAGAACAACAATGTCAAGAACAAGAACAACAACACCAAGAACAACAACGTCAAGAACAACAACATCAAGAACAACAACGTCAAGAACAACAACACCAAGAACAACAGCGTCAAGAACAACAACGTCAAGAACAACAACATCAAGAACAACAACACCAAGAACAACAGCGTCAAGAACAACAACATCAAGAACAACAACGTCAAGAACAACAACATCAAGAACAACAACACCAAGAACAACAGTGTCAAGAACAACAACGTCAAGAACAACAACACCAAGAACAACAACACCAAGAACAACAGCGTCAAGAACAACAACGTCAAGAACAACAACATCAAGAACAACAACAGCGTCAAGAACAACAACGTCAAGAACAACAACATCAAGAAGTTTCTCCTCCTCTGGCCTGGTTCTGCAGGTTCAGCTCAGTACTTCAGAGTGAAGCTTCTCTCTCTCTACTACCAAACTCCCATGATGCATTGCAACGTCTGACCTTTGTCCTGAGGCTCACTGACGCTGAACACTGAGTTACTGGATCCGTCCACCCTGAACCCAGTCCTGATCCGGAACCCAACACAGACAAAGAGATCGGAGGGAACCTGAAACACACACACACACACACACACACACACACACACACACACACACACACACACACACACACACACACCTTGAAGAGCAGGAGGAGGAGGAGGAGCAGAAGAGGAGGAGGAGCAGAAGGAGGAGGAGCAGGAGGTGGAGGAGGAGCAGAAGAGGAGGAGCAGGAAGAGCAGAAGAGGAGGAGGAGCAGGAGGTGGAGGAGGAGCAGAAGAGGAGGAGCAGGAAGAGCAGAAGAGGAGGAGGAGCAGCAGAAGAGGAGGAGCAGGAGGTGGAGGAGGAGCAGAAGAGGAGGAGCAGGAGGAGGAGCAGGAGGAGGAGGAGGAGCAGAAGAGGAGCAGTGATCAAAGACTCACAGCCTCCAGCTGGACGATGACAGTGTCGCCCTGCAGCTCGTAGTGAGAGACCACTGGGTCCTCACCGTCTGCAAACTAACACACACACACACACACACACACACACACACACACACACACACACACACACACACACACACACACACACACACACACAGTGTTAACAACGTCACGGTGCCTCTGAACTGGATCAGCTGTGGAGGTACACTCACCTGTCGCAGGTCCTCCAGGTACGCCTCCACACCAGTGGGCAGCTGGATCTTCATCACCGTCAGACTGGACTCAGTGTACGACCCGTCAGCAGGGGGTTTGTACCTGCCACACACACACACACACACACACACACACACACACACACACACACACACACACACACACACACACACACACACACACACACACACTTTCAGGCGGCGGCTCAGATTGGTCCACACACCTGGTCAGCAGGTTCTTACTTCACACAGGCCACCAGGTGAGGAGCTCGCATGCTGGGATCTGAAAGAAACATCAGAGTGAGAGTGTGTGTGTGTGTGTGTGTGTGTGTGTGTGTGTGTGTGTGTGGTGACTCACTATCAGATACATGGGGTCCGACCACCTGGATCGACAGGTTAAAGTTACACCTGTTCTGATTGGACGAAGTGGTCTGATAGTAAACCGTCTTCAGCTGGAAACACACACACACACACACACACACACACACACACACACACACACACACACACACACACACACACACACACACACACACACACACACACACACTCAGAGGGAATTCTGGGAACTTTCAGGTGAGTTTAAGCCACACCCACCTTCACACTGGACACGCCCTTCCCGTAACCTGTTGTCACGGTGATGTCATCAGTCGTCTTCACCTGAGAGGTCATTAGAGAGACATGATGAACCGTCTTCGTCCTGCTCCTCCTCCTCCTCCTCCACCCTCTCACCTGGATGGGCGTGGCCACAGGCCGGCTCTGGCTCAGCGTGAGCTGCAGTCGCTCTGCGTCCCTCCCCAGTCGGACGTTGATGTCCTGGTTGAGTTGTGTTCGAGGAACAACCCTGCTGTACTCCGTCAGCGCCTCCAGGGTCAGCGTCGTGTCCTGACGGAGGTCAAAGGTCACCCAGGGGTGAGTGTGGCTGCGTGGTGGCATGTCCTCTTCACCTGGACACTGTTTACCTGCACGGAGAAGAATCCTCCTCCATAGAGCTGATCCCGACTCAACCAGGCCAAGATGGACGCCGAGTACTGGATCCTGCCCTGCAACACACACACACACACACACACACACACACACACACACACACACACACACACACACACACACACACACACACACACACACAGGTGAGGGATGTGTGTCAACGTGAAGAGTGAAAACATGGTGGGTGGAAGTGGAGGAGAAAGAGGAGGTGGAGAAGGATGTGGAGGACCTTCAGCAGCACCGTCAGCAGGACGTAGGCCGTCGTCTCCACCGTCTGACCACTGCTCTGCTCCGGATTCAACCAATCAGACGTCACGTTGGAATCCTGCCAGTACCTGAGCACAGCGGGATGACCTGCACACACACACACACACAGAGTCAGACAGACTAACAGACAGACAGACTAACAGACAGACAGACTAACAGTCAGACAGACTAACAGACAGACAGACTAACAGACAGTCAGACAGACTAACAGACAGACAGACTAACAGTCAGACTAACAAACAGTCAGACTAACAGTCAGACAGACTAACAGACAGTCAGTCGGTCAGACAGACTAACAGACAGTCAGACAGACAGACTAACAAACAGACTAACAAACAGTCAGACAGACTAACAGACAGACAGTCAGACAGACAGACTAACAGACAGTCAGACAGACAGACTAACAGTCAGACAGACAGACTAACAAACAGTCAGACTAACAGACAGACAGTCAGACAGACAGACTAACAAACAGTCAGACTAACAGTCAGACAGACTAACAGACAGACAGACTAACAGACAGACAGACTAACAGACAGTCAGTCGGTCAGACAGACTAACAGACAGTCAGACAGACAGACAGTCAGACAGACAGACTAACAAACAGTCAGACTAACAGACAGACAGACTAACAGACAGTCAGACAGACAGACTAACAAACAGTCAGACTAACAGACAGACAGACTAACAGACAGACAGTCAGACAGACAGACTAACAAACAGTCAGACTAACAGTCAGACAGACTAACAGACAGTCAGTCGGTCAGACAGACTAACAGACAGACAGTCAGAGAGACAGACTAACAGTCAGACAGACTAACAGACAGTCAGAGAGACAGACTAACAGACAGTCAGTCGGTCAGACAGACTAACAGACAGTCAGACAGACTAACAGACAGTCAGTCGGTCAGACAGACTAACAGACAGTCAGACAGACTAACAGACCTTTCTCTAGAGCCAGCTGTTCCAGGCTGCGCAGCAGCTGGAAGACCGCCATGCTGTTGGGGTCATGCAGGGTCAGAGCGAAGGTGGCCACTGCACGCACATACACACTCTTCACACCAGAGGCATGCTGGGAAATGTAGTTGGCTGCAGAGTCCATGCTGTGGACCTGAAACTGAGAGGATGGGAGCTGAGGTTCTCATGTTCTCTTCTCTCATCTCAAGTTCTGTTCTCATCTCAAGTTCAGAGGTTCTCATCTCAAGTTCAGAGGTTATCTTCTCATGCTCTCATCTCAAGTTCAGAGGTTCTCATCTCGTGTTCTCATCTCAAGTTCAGAGGTTCTCATCTCATGTTCTCGTCTCAAGTTCAGAGGTTCTCATCTCAAGTTCAGAGGTTCTGTTCTCATGTTCTCATCTCAAGTTCAGAGGTTCTCATATCATGTTCTCATCTCAAGTTCAGATGTTCTCATCTCATGCTCTCATCTCAAGTTCAGAGATTCTCATCTCGTGTTCTCATCTCAAGTTCAGAGGTTCTCATCTCATGTTCTCATCTCAAGTTCAGATGTTCTCATCTCATGTTCTCATCTCAAGTTCAGATGTTCTCATCTCATGTTCTCATCTCAAGTTCAGAGGTTCTCTTCTCATGTTCTCATGTTCTTACTTGGAGCTGCAGCAGATCGTTTTTGATGCTTGTCGCTCGTTTCAAAGCGATCAGCACAAAGGACGTCAGATACACCGATTGGTCCATCGCCTCCGCCCCCGCATTCTGGAGCCAATCAGATCACAGGAAGAACTGATGGAGAAGCAGGAGGAGGAGGAGGAGGAGGAGGAAGAGCAGCAGACTCACCATGACCCTGTTGGGTCTGTACCTGGACTCCTCCCTGAAAACTCCGCCCTCCTGCTGCGTCCTGTGGATCAACCAGCTCACCGACTCTGACAGGGACTGCAGGTCTACAGAGACCACCTGCTGCACCAGGGACAGGGTCTGGACCACCAGGGCCGTCAGCCTGTCATAGGTCACGAGGTCACAACAACCAGTGTGTGTGTGTGTGTGTGTGTGTGTGTGTGTGTGTGTGTGTGTGTGTGTGTGTGTGTGTGTGTGTGTTCTCTCACCAGGTGCTCGACTCTTTGTTCCTCCAAACACTGTAACTGAAGTCTCCTCTTCTGAAGGAGTTAATGCTGATCACACCTACACACACACACACACACACACACACACACACACACACACACACACACACACACACACACAGTAAGCAGAGGGTTCTGCTGCCCTGTTCCTCGTCTCTCAGGCCTCAGTCTCCTCACCCTGTCTGATTCGTTGCTGCAGCTCAGCTGAGTTCTTCTGGATGCCCCCCTCCCCCAGAGAGTCCCAGGTCCCGGTGGCCTCCAGGTAGCGGTACACCTGGACCAGGAGGAGGAGCCCCCCCACCTCGGCCTCTGCCGACCCAGTTGGCAGGTTGACCAGCTGTTTGAGACCCTCGGGACTGTGGACCAGGTGTAGGATGTCTCCAATGAGCTCACCTGGAGACATGGTGCATCAATCACCTGTCTGAAGACCCGCCTCCTGTGACCTGACCCCTCCCGCTGGGCCCTGACCCCCCCCCCCCCCCCCCCCCCCCCCCCCCCACACACACCTCTGATGGTCAGCGTCTGGTCCACCACCGTGTTGGGAACCATGTCAGCCGGAAGCCGGTTCTTGAGCCGCAGCGTCCTGGTCTCAGGCCCTGAGGGAAACCACCAGGAGGAGGTCTGCGATGGTCCTGGTGGTCTCTGGGTCCACCAGGACCACCAGAGACCACCAGGACCATCTACAGTACAGACTACCTACCATACAGACCCTGAGGGTCCAGAGTTCCTCCAGAGAAGACCTCCTGCCTCACGCCCTCCGGCTGGAACAGAGGAGTTGACAGACATTCCAGCAGATGAGTCATTTCACCTCACTGCCCCCACCTGCTGGTACTACATGGTGCTGCATGCCTGTGGCTCTGAGCAGCTTGTTAGCAGCTTATTAGTAGCTTATTAGCAGCTCATTAGCTAGTTAGCAGTTCATTAGCAGTTTGTTTGCAGCTTGTTAGCAGCTTGTTAGCAGCCAGTTAGCAGCTTGTTAGCAGCTTGTTAGTAGCTTATTAGCAGCTCATTAGCTAGTTAGCAGTTCATTAGCAGCTTGTTTGCAGCTTGTTAGCAGCTTGTTAGCAGCCAGTTAGCAGCTTGTTAGCAGCTTGTTAGCAGCCAGTTAGCAACTTGTTAGCAGCTTGTTAGCTCCATTGATTGCCGTGTAGCATGTGAGAGCTAGCACAGCATCGAGAGCAAGCTAGGCCTGGTTGTGGTCTTGGTACCACGACTCGGAGCTTCTTGTCCAGGATGTCCCTGATTCCGTCCTGGGTCTTCAGGGTGAAGCTCAGGCTCTGTTCTCCAGGCTCCAGGCCCATTAGGGTGAAGGTGACGGTGGCGACGCCCCCTGCAGGCAGGGAGCTCCAGGTGCAGGCCGTGGAGTGAAGCCCCGCCCCCCCAGCGGCCGGTCGGGACTGCAGCAGGCAGACCGCAGGGCCGGTCGACAGCGTCACGCAGAACTGGAACCAAAACAAGTCGCCATGTTGGTAGTACTGCAGGGTCGACGTCAAAGTCCAGGTCAGGGTTCAGGGTCCAGGTCAGGGTCCAGATCAGGTCAGGGTCCAGGTCAGGTCAGGGTCCAGGTCAGGTCAGGTCAGGGTTCAGGGTCCACGTCAGGGTTCAGGTCAGGGTCCAGGTCAGGTCAGGGTTCAGATCAGGTCAGGGTCCAGATCAGGTCAGGGTC
>NC_137638.1:143292-158292 GCF_963383615.2 Lipophrys pholis | reverse complement strand
ATCGTATGGTTCACACACACACACACACACACACACACACACACACACACACACACACACACACACACACACACACACACACACACACACACACAATTGTGTATAACGCTGTCAATAATCTCAGGCGCACCCATTATTGACGGTCATTCGCCGCTCCTACGTCTACAAAATCCAAAATGAATGAAAGTCAGAAAGAAGAGCAGCCGGCCGACTCTCCCCCTCAGAGAGACTGATGACTCTCCCCCCTCAGAGAGACTGATGACTCTCCCCCTCAGAGAGACTGATGACTCTCCCCCCTCAGAGAGACCGACGACTCTCCCCCTCAGAGAGACTGACGACTCTCCCCCTCAGAGAGACTGATGACTCTCCCCCCTCAGAGAGACTGATGACTCTCCCCCCTCAGAGAGACTGATGACTCTCCCCCTCAGAGAGACTGACGACTCTCCCCCCTCAGAGAGACTGATGACTCTCCCCCCTCAGAGAGACTGACGACTCTCCCCCCTCAGAGAGACTGACGACTCTCCCCCTCAGAGAGACTGATGACTCTCCCCCCTCAGAGAGACTGATGACTCTCCCCCCTCAGAGAGACTGATGACTCTCCCCCCTCAGAGAGACTGATGACTCTCCCCCCTCAGAGAGACTGATGACTCTCCCCCCTCAGAGAGACTGATGACTCTCCCCCTCAGAGAGACTGATGACTCTCCCCCCTCAGAGAGACTGATGACTCTCCCCCTCAGAGAGACTGATGACTCTCCCCCCTCAGAGAGACTGATGACTCTCCCCCCTCAGAGAGACTGATGACTCTCCCCCTCAGAGAGACTGATGACTCTCCCCCCTCAGAGAGACTGATGACTCTCCCCCTCAGAGAGACTGATGACTCTCCCCCTCAGAGAGACTGATGACTCTCCCCCCTCAGAGAGACTGATGACTCTCCCCCTCAGAGAGACTGATGACTCTCCCCCCTCAGAGAGACTGACGACTCTCCCCCCTCAGAGAGACTGATGACTCTCCCCCCTCAGAGAGACTGATGACTCTCCCCCCTCAGAGAGACTCTCCTCGGTGCAGATTACAACACAGTGACGCTCCGCGGCGACGAAGAAAAAAAAAAAAAAAAAAAGATCCAGCCGGGTCCAGTATAGTATCGTTTTAAAGGCATCAGTACCGCGATACCAATACTGTACCGGTATACTGAACAACCCTAGTTCTGATCAATAGTATCAATGCAGCACTGAGATCTAGCAGGACCAGAACAGAGACCAGTTCTTGATCAATAACTGTGATCAGAGAGTCTCTGAGCTCTGATGAATCTAGAACCGACTGGAAAGACTCCGATACGTTATTTTGGATTAAATGGTCACATGACTGACTTGGAATCACTTTTTCTAGGATTTTAGAACTAAAGGAAGGTTGATGTTGTCCTGGGTCAAGGTGGGGGTTTTAAGAAGAGGTATAATCAAGTTGATCTGATCTAGTATTGATTACTAGTCATGGGGAAAATATCTTTCAACAGTTTAGTGGGGATCGGATCCAGCAGGAGAGTTGTTGGTTTAGATGAAGCCACGATTGAGGAGAACTGAAGGAGCTCTATAGGGTGGAACCTGGATAACTGGAACTCAGGTTCCACGAACTAGTCAGAAGATGTGGTTGATCGATCCGCCACTGCACTGGGCAGTGAGTCTTTAATTTGATCCCTAATAGTTAGAATTTAGTCATTAAAGAAGTTTACTAAGTCATTACTGCTCAAAGTTAAAGGGACATGAGGTTCTATCTGACCGGTTCCAATTTGTTCATGTAAATAACAAATCTTCAATACATGAAGGGGTCCTGTGTGGAGTACCACAAGGCTCCGTCCTCGGACCCATATTGTTTAATCTCTATATGTTACCACTCGGAAATATAATTAGGAAACACAACATTAACTTTCATTGTTATGCAGATGATACTCAGCTCTATTTATCAATTAAAGCCAATCAGGCCGACCAACTTGTTAAACTAGAGTCCTGCCTCAGGGACGTTAAGTCCTGGATGTCTATCAACTTCTTAATGCTCAACACATCCAAGACTGAGGTTCTAATCCTAGGTCCTAAAAAGCTCAGGGATTACTTTTCAGATAGTCTGATTACCTTAGATAATATTACCTTAACCTCTAACAGTGATATTAGGAACCTGGGTGTTATTTCTGATCAGGATCTGTCCTTTATGTCCCATGTTAAACATGTCTCCAGGACAGCCTTCTTCCATCTAAGGAATATTGCAAAAATTAGAAACTTCTTGTCCTTCAAAGATGCAGAACAAATGCTTCCTGCCTTTGTGACTTGAAGATGAGATGATTGTAACTCCCTAATGTCAGGATGTCCAAACTCCTCTGTTAGGATCTTCCAGCTAGAGCAGAACGCTGCTGCAGGTTTACTAACCAGAACTGGAAGAAGAGAGCACATCTCCCCAGTCTTAGCATCCTTACACTGGCTTCACATCAAATCTAGAATAGAATTCAACATCCTTCTGATCACATCTAAAACTCTTCATCACCAGGCTCCGTCCTATATGGAGAAACTTCTAGAAGGGTCTCACCCTCCACGAGCCCTTGGCTCTGAGGATGCAGGACTGTTGGTAATCCCTAAAGTCCTTCAAAGTAAAAGAGGAGGCAGGAGTTTCAGCCATATGGCTCCTTTACTCTGGAATCAACTAGCAGCCTCGGTCCGAAGGGCCCACACCATTAGTTTATTTAAGAGGAGACTAAAAAGCTTCCTCTTTGATAGAGCTTCTCATTAGGAATAAAATAGGAGCACTAAGTTGAGCTGCTCTAGGCCTAGACTGCTGAGGGGATTTCCTCTCTCCCGTTAAAGGGAGGAACTCTACATTTGGAGCTTCTGTTTCTTGTCTTTCTTTCTTTCTCTCTGTGTAACAACATTACTGGAGCCACCAGATCCTGACAGGAGGGGAGCAGGATCCAGGGGATCAGACCCAAGACTCCCAGAGTGGAGTTACCACGGTCCTACTACCCGACCCCCCCACAGCACCGGGACCCCCCCACAGCACCGAGACCCCCCCACAGCACCGGGACCCCCCCACAGCACCGGGACCCCACCACAGCACCGGGACCCCCCCTCAGCACCGGGACCCCCCCACAGCACCGAGACCCCACCACAGCACCGGGACCCCCCCTCAGCACCGGGACCCCACCACAGCACCGGGACCCCCCCACAGCACCGGGACCCCACCACAGCACCGGGACCCCCCCACAGCACCGGGACCCCCCCACAGCACGGCCCTTAAACTCCAGACTGAGATTGGTTCATCATCAGACCAACGCTCATCAGAGACTTTTCTTAGTATTTGTACTTCTCTGGCCTGTCTGCCACTCTCTCTCTCTCTCTCTCTCTCTCTTCTATTCCTCTCTCTCTCTCTCTCTCTCTCTCTCTCTCTCTCTCTCTTCTATTCCTCTCTCTCTCTCTCTTCTATTCCTCTCTCTCTCTCTCTCTCTCTTCTATTCCTCTCTCTCTCTCTCTCTTCTATTCCTCTCTCTCTCTCTCTTCTATTCCTCTCTCTCTCTCTTCTATTCCTCTCTCTCTCTCTCTTCTATTCCTCTCTCTCTCTCTCTCTCTCTCTTCTATTCCTCTCTCTCTCTCTCTCTCTTCTATTCCTCTCTCTCTCTCTCTTCTATTCCTCTCTCTCCCTCTTCTATTCCTCTCTCTCTCTCTCTCTCTCTTCTATTCCTCTCTCTCTCTCTCTCTTCTATTCCTCTCTCTCTCTCTCTTCTATTCCTCTCTCTCTCTCTCTTCTATTCCTCTCTCTCTCTCTCTCTTCTATTCCTCTCTCTCTCTCTCTCTTCTATTCCTCTCTCTCTCTCTCTTCTATTCCTCTCTCTCCCTCTTCTATTCCTCTCTCTCTCTCTCTTCTATTCCTCTCTCTCTCTCTTCTATTCCTCTCTCTCTCTCTTCTATTCCTCTCTCTCTCTCTCTCTTCTATTCCTCTCTCTCTCTCTTCTATTCCTCTCTCTCTCTCTCTCTCTCTCCCTCTTCTATTCCTCTCTCTCTCTCTTCTATTCCTCTCTCTCTCTCTTCTATTCCTCTCTCTCTCTCTTCTATTCCTCTCTCTCTCCCTCTTCTATTCCTCTCTCTCTCTCTCTCTCTCCCTCTTCTATTCCTCTCTCTCTCTCTTCTATTCCTCTCTCTCTCTCTCTCTTCTATTCCTCTCTCTCTCTCTTCTATTCCTCTCTCTCTCTCTCTCTCCCTCTTCTATTCCTCTCTCTCTCTCTTCTATTCCTCTCTCTCTCTCTCTTCTATTCCTCTCTCTCTCTCTCTTCTATTCCTCTCTCTCTCTCTCTCTCTCTTCTATTCCTCTCTCTCTCTCTCTCTTCTATTCCTCTCTCTCTCTCTCTTCTATTCCCCTCTCTCTCTCTCTCTCTCTTCTATTCCTCTCTCTCTCTCTCTCTCTCTTCTATTCCTCTCTCTCTCTCTCTTCTATTCCTCTCTCTCCCTCTTCTATTCCTCTCTCTCTCTCTCTTCTATTCCTCTCTCTCTCTCTTCTATTCCTCTCTCTCTCTCTTCTATTCCTCTCTCTCTCTCTCTCTTCTATTCCTCTCTCTCTCTCTTCTATTCCTCTCTCTCTCTCTCTCTCCCTCTTCTATTCCTCTCTCTCTCTCTTCTATTCCTCTCTCTCTCTCTTCTATTCCTCTCTCTCTCTCTTCTATTCCTCTCTCTCTCCCTCTTCTATTCCTCTCTCTCTCTCTCTCTCTCTCCCTCTTCTATTCCTCTCTCTCCCTGTCCTATCCCATATACTCCCCCCCCCCCCCCCCCCCTTCCAGAGTCTAGGCTCCGCCCTTCCAGAGTCTAGGCTCCGCCCCCTTTCTTCCTGAAGAGGGACTTCTTATGAACTGTTCTTCCTGAGAGGGAGTTCTTCCTGGTTTCCACTGTTGCTTGTTCCATCTGCTGCTCTGGAAGGTTTAGTTGGGTTCTGTTGTTCTCTATCATTGTAAGAGGTTCTGGAAGGTTTAGTTGGGTTCTGTTGTTCTCTATCATTGTAAGAGGTTCTGGAAGGTTTAGTTGGGTTCTGTTGTTCTCTATCATTGTAAGAGGTTCTGGAAGGTTTAGTTGGGTTCTGTTGTTCTCTATCATTGTAAGAGGTTCTGGAAGGTTTAGTTGGGTTCTGTTGTTCTCTATCATTGTAAGAGGTTCTGGAAGGTTTAGTTGGGTTCTGTTGTTCTCTATCATTGTAAGAGGTTCTGGAAGGTTTAGTTGGGTTCTGTTGTTCTCTATCATTGTAAGAGGTTCTGGAAGGTTTAGTTGGGTTCTGTTGTTCTCTATCATTGTAAGAGGTTCTGGAAGGTTTAGTTGGGTTCTGTTGTTCTCTATCATTGTAAGAGGTTCGGGAAGGTTTAGTTGGGTTCTGTTGTTCTCTATCATTGTAAGAGGTTCTGAGATGTTGGTTGATGTGATTTAGAACTTTACAAATAAAATAAAACTGAATTGAATTGAATTCTACAGAACTGTGACTTTTGTCAGCCTGGCTATAGTACTGAAGAGAAATCTAGGATTGTTCTGGTTTTCTTCTATGAAGGAGGAAGAGGAGGCATTTCAGGTTTTGCGAAGGGATTTTTGACAGATTAACAAACTGTCTCTCCACGCTGTTCGAAATACTTCTGAGTTAAGTAAGATTTCTTCTCTAATTTTCCTGCTGATTTCTTTAAAGTTCTCGTTACCATTGTACCATGGAACTATCCTCCTCTGAGTTGTTGTGTTTATCTTCAAGGGAGCAATGGAATCAAGTGTAGAGCGAAGTAAGGCTGCTGTTCCATCTACAACCAAGTCAGCCTGAGTAGGGCTAATGCTAATGCTAATGCTAATGGTAATGGTAATGGTAATGGTAATGGTAATGGTAATGGTATGAAAGCTGTTTACTGCTGGATCCACAGTTGGAACTGAAGTCAGTATTGACGGGAGTACTTCCCTGACTTTGGCTCCAGCATTGTCTGATCTCTTCTATTTCAGTTTATTTTCCGGGCTCATGAAGCCACTTAATGTAAATCAGGAAGTGATGAGACAACAGAGGGTCGTGGGGAAGAACCATGAACTGATCAGGATCAATACCATGAGTGAGGACCAGATGAAGTGTGATTAAGATACTGAGTGGCTTCAGTCACCTTCTGTGAAAATCCCATTGTGTCCAGTAAAGAGCTAAATGCTATGCTAAGGCTCATTGTCAACATCTACAAGATGCTAACAGGTAGCAGCTAACAGGTAGCAGCTAACATGTAGCAGCTAACAGGTAGCAGCTAACAGGTAGCAGCTAACATGTAGCAGCTAACAGGTAGCAGCTAACAGGTAGCAGCTAACATGTAGCAGCTAACAGGCAGCAGCTAACAGGTAGCAGCTAACATGTAGCAGCTAACATGTAGCAGCTAACAGGCAGCAGCTAACAGGTAGCAGCTAACATGTAGCAGCTAACATGTAACAGGTAGCAGCTAACAGGTAGCAGCTAACAGCTACCAGCTAACAGGTAGCAGCTAACAGGCAGCAGCTAACAGGTAGCAGCTAACAGGTAGCAGCTAACAGGTAGCAGCTAACATGTAGCAGCTAACAGGCAGCAGCTAACAGGTAGCAGCTAACATGTAGCAGCTAACATGTAACAGGTAGCAGCTAACAGGTAGCAGCTAACAGCTACCAGCTAACAGGTAGCAGCTAACAGGCAGCAGCTAACATGTAGCAGCTAACATGTAGCAGCTAACAGGTAGCAGCTAACAGGTAACAGGTGGGCTGGACTCACCTGGATGTGGTAGGGGAGGCCTGGCTTGATGAACGGGGGCGTGGACACCAGACTCAGGCTGTACGGAGACTTGAGGAACTTGACGGCGGCGAACTCGGCTTCCTGCGTGATGCCACCTGACGGAGAACACTTCGCCTTGTCAGACGTGGGGCCCAGAAGGTGGGCGAAGCCTCAGGTGGGCGGAGCCTCAGGTGTGCTGCTCACCTGTGTTCTCCTCCAGCAGGACAGCGATATACAGGTAGCTCCCCGCCAGGCTGCTCACGTCTCGCGCTCCCAACGCTCTGGAGAATACCTTCTGAACGTTCACTGTCACTTTCAAGTCACCGAAGGGGGACAGCTGCAGGAGACAAGGAGACGTCAGGGGGGGTGGGGCTGCAGGAGACAAGGAGACGTCAGGGGGGGTGGGGCTGCAGGAGACAAGGAGGCATCAGGTGGGGTGGGGCTGCAGGAGTCAAGGAGGCGTCAGGTGGGGTGGGGCTGCAGGAGACAAGGAGACGTCAGGTGGGGTGGGGCTGCAGGAGACAAGGAGATGTCGGGGGGGTGGGGCTGCAGGAGACAAGGAGGCGTCAGGTGGGGTGGGGCTGCAGGAGACAAGGAGGCGTCAGGTGGGGTGGGGCTGCAGGAGACAAGGAGACGTCAGGTGGGGTGGGGCTGCAGGAGACTAGGAGAGGTTGGGGATGGAGCTGCAGGAGAGAAGGTGGCGTCGGGGGGGGTGGGGCTGCAAGAGACCAGGAGGCGTCAGGGGGGGTGGGGCTGCATGAGACAAGGCGGCTGCATGAGACAAGGTGGTATCAGGGGAGGCGGGGCTGCAGGAGACAAGGAAGCGTCAGGGGAGGGCGCTGCTGCATGAGACAAGGTGGCTTCAGGGTGGGCGGAGCCTGAGGAGATAAGGCGGCGTCAGGGTGGGCGGGGCCTGAGGAGATAAGGCGGCGTCAGGGTGGGTGGGGCCTGAGGACACAAGGAGGTGTCAGGGGGGACGAATCTGCAGGAGCCAAGGAGGCATCAGCGGAGGTGGGGCTGCAGGAGACAAGGAGGCGTTAGGGGGCCAGGGCTGCAGGAGACAAGGAGGCGTTCGGGGGCCGGGGCTGCAGGGGACAAGGAGGCGTTAGGGGGCCAGGGCTGCAGGAGACAAGGAGGCGTTCGGGGGCCGGGGCTGCAGGGGACAAGGAGGCGTTAGGGGGCCGGGGCTGCAGGGGACAAGGAGGCGTTAGGGGGCCAGGGCTGCAGGGGACAAGGAGGCGTTAGGGGGCCGGGGCTGCAGGGGACAAGGAGGCGTCGTGAGGGTGGGGCTGCAGGGGACAAGGCTGCGTCTGGGGGGCGGGGCTGCAGGGGACAAGGAGGCGTTAGGGGGCCGGGGCTGCAGGGGACAAGGAGGCGTCGTGAGGGTGGGGCTGCAGGGGACAAGGCTGCGTCTGGGGGGCGGGGCTGCAAGAGGCAAGTAAGCGACGGGGGGGGCGGCTTTGCATGAGACATGGCGGTTTCAGGGTGAGCGGGGCTGCAGGAGACGTGGGGGGGCCGAGCTGCAGGAGACAAAGAGGGGGCGGGGCTTACCTGTTGTCTGGTGACGGAGTTGGGGATGATGACTGGAGGATTGGTTCCGCTGACGTAGCCGTAGCGCAGGATGACGTTAGCGTTGGCCACCGGAGCGCCGTGACGATACCTGGACACGTGGAGAGTAAGACTGAACCCAGACCCAGATCCCGTCCAGACCCGGTCCAGACCCAGACAAGCCCCCGGTCCTGGTTCACTCACCGTGCTGACACCTTGAAACTGAATCCACTGAAGCCTCCATAGCTGATGTAGCTGGAGTCTGGCTCCACCCTGATGGATATGCTGGGCAGGACTAGACCAGACCAGATAAGACCAGGTCAGATTTGACCAGATTAGACCAGATTAAAGCCAGACCAGATTAGACCAGATTAGACCAGGCTGAAGCTACATGTGTATGTGTGTGTGTGTGTGTGTGTGTGTGTGTGTGTGTGTGTGTGTGTGTGTGTGTGTGTACCATATTCCTTCACTTCAAACTGGGTTCTTGATGTTGTGGTAAAACCTTCAGAGTACTTGGCTTCAATGGTCCAGACACCCAACCTGAAACACATGGGACCCTGTCACCCTCACCCCGTCACCCTCACCCTCACCCTGTCACCCTCACCCTGTCACCCTCATCCTGTAACCCTCATCCTGTCACCATGTCACCCTCATCCTGTAACCTTCATCCTGTCACCATGTCACCCTCACCCTCACCCTGCCACCCTCATCCTGTCACCCTGTCACCATCACCCTGCCACCCTCATCCTGTCACCCTGTCACCCTCACCCTCACCCTGCCACCCTCATCCTGTAACCCTCATCCTGTAAGCCTCATCCTGTCACCCTGTCACCCTCACCCTGCCACCCTCATCCTGTAACCCTCATCCTGTCACCCTGCCACCCTCATCCTGTCACCCTCACCCTGTCACCCTGTCACCCTCAACCTGCCACCCTGTCACCCTCATCCTGTCACCTCCACCCTGTCACCGTGTCACCCTCATCCTGTAACCCTCAACCTGTAACCCTCATCCTGTCACCATGTCACCCTTATCCTGTCACCGTGTCACCCTGTCACCGTGTCACCCTCATCCTGCCACCCTCATCCTGTAACCCTCATCCTGTCACCCTGTCACCCTCAACCTGTCACCCTGTCACCCTGTCACCCTCATCCTGTCACCCTGCCACCCTCAACCTGTCACCCTCATCCTGTCACCTCCACCCTGTCACCGTGTCACCCTCATCCTGTAACCCTCAACCTGTAACCCTCATCCTGTCACCATGTCACCCTTATCCTGTCACCGTGTCACCCTTATCCTGTCACCGTGTCACCCTGTCACCGTGTCACCCTCATCCTGTAACCCTCATCCTGTAACCCTCATCCTGTCACCATGTCACCCTCAACCTGTCACCCTGTCACCCTCACCCTCACCCTGCCACCCTCATCCTGTAACCCTCATCCTGTCACCATGTCACCCTCAACCTGTCACCCTGTCACCCTCACCCTCACCCTGCCACCCTCATCCTGTAACCCTCATCCTGTCACCCTGCCACCCTCATCCTGTAACCTTCATCCTGTAACCTTCATCCTGTAACCCTCATCCTGTCACCATGTCACCCTCAACCTGTCACCCTGTCACCCTCACCCTCACCCTGCCACCCTCATCCTGTAACCTTCATCCTGTAACCTTCATCCTGTAACCCTCATCCTGTCACCATGTCACCCTCATCCTGTCACCCTGCCACCCTCATCCTGTAACCTTCATCCTGTCACCATGTCACCCTTATCCTGTCACCGTGTCACCCTGTCACCATGTCACCCTTATCCTGTCACCCTCATCCTGTCACCATGTCACCCTTATCCTGTCACCGTGTCACCCTGTCACCGTGTCACCCTCATCCTGCCACCCTCATCCTGTAACCCTCATCCTGTCACCATGTCACCCTCAACCTGTCACCCTGTCACCCTGTCACCCTCACCCTGCCACCCTCATCCTGTAACCTTCATCCTGTAACCTTCATCCTGTAACCCTCATCCTGTCACCATGTCACCCTCATCCTCACCCTCATCCTGTCACCCTCATCCTGTCACCCTCATCCTGTCACCCTCATCCTGTCACCCTCATCCTGTCACCCTGCCACCCTCATCCTGTAACCTTCATCCTGTAACCTTCATCCTGTAACCCTCATCCTGTCACCATGTCACCCTCATCCTCACCCTCATCCTGTCACCCTCATCCTGTCACCCTCATCCTGTCACCCTGCCACCCTCATCCTGTAACCTTCATCCTGTAACCTTCATCCTGTAACCCTCATCCTGTCACCATGTCACCCTCATCCTGTAACCTTCATCCTGTCACCCTCATCCTGTCACCCTGCCACCCTCATCCTCACCCTCACCCTGTCACTCTCACCCTATCACTCACTTTGGCTTGACGGGGATCTTGAAAGGGTTCTGCATGGAGGGAACTCCACTGTTCACGTCCAGCATCTCTGCAGTGTCCACTGTGGTGTGATCCGGATCCTGGAGAGACCAGAACCAGGACCAGGGTCAGAACCACAACCTCAGGACTTGTTTCCACAGCAACCTTCTCAAAA
The DNA here is from genome assembly GCF_963383615.2 of Lipophrys pholis. Classification (NCBI taxonomy): domain Eukaryota; kingdom Metazoa; phylum Chordata; class Actinopteri; order Blenniiformes; family Blenniidae; genus Lipophrys; species Lipophrys pholis. Next base: position 147,403 of record NC_137638.1, on the reverse strand, counting down.
CCATGTCGTCCATTGTGCCCCCTGCTGGTGAAACAGAGCATCAGACTCACCTTGAAGCACAGGAGGACGCTGCGGTTGGCCGGCCTCAGCTCCTGGTTCAGGGAGAACGCTCGCACCCTGACTGCCCGGGGAAGAGGAGGAAGAAGAAGAAGAAGAAGAAGAAGAAGAAGAAGAAGAAGAAGAAGAAGAAGAAGAAGAAGAAAGACAAACATGAAGAGAAACCATGTGAAGAACCAGAACAGCTCCCTGAGGAACTGCTGGAGACAGATGGATGTCCTGACACCAGGTCTGCCTCCACCTGCTCCACCCTCACCTCCCCACCTCTCTGTCCAGCCCCTACATCAACCTGCTGGAGGAGGAGGAGTTTTATTTTGACAGTCACTGTAATAACAACTTGGTGGTCTGCCCACTAGAATGTCTGCGTTCTCCCAGTGTTTCTGTTTAGAGCTCGTTGTTCTATGCTGTGTGTGTGTGTGTGTGTGTGTGTGTGTGTGTGTGTGTGTGTGTGTGTGTGTGTGTGTGTGTGTGTGTGTGTGTGTGTGTGTGTGTGTGTGTGTGTGTGTGCTTTCAGTACTAAATCTAACAACACTAACAACTAGTGGACCAACATGAAAACCACATCACTTTTACTGCTCCTGCTGTTGCCATGGAAACGGACATCATTTTCAGAACATTGTCATGTAAATTTGAAACTTTTCTGCAAAGAAAATGTAAAAATGGATAGTTTTGATTGGTTGTTGCCGTGGAAACAGGCTCCCAGGTCTCACCGCTCTGACGGGGGGTGTACAGTGGTTTGTCAGTCTGGACGAACAGGAAGCCGTTGGAGCGACTGACGGCCACAGAGAGGTGCTGGTTGATCTCCGCTGACTGGACATGAAGAACCACGTGACTCCGCCCCTCATCCAGCTGTTGTGGAAGCAACTGCAAAGCAACCAGTCAGATGGCTGCAGGGCGCTAGGACGACAGCTGCGTGACCCGGATGGTCACGTGGTGCCAGGACGGCCGCGTGGTGTTAGGACGGGCGCGTGGGACGGGCGCGTGGGACGGGCGCGTGGGACGGGCGCGTGGTGTTAGGACGGCCGCGTGGTGTTAGGACGGCCGCGTGGGACGGGCGCGTGGGACGGGCGCGTGGGACGGGCGCGTGGGACGGGCGCGTGGGACGGGCGCGTGGGACGGGCGCGTGGGACGGGCGCGTGGTGTTAGGACGGCCGCGTGGTGTGTGGACGGCCGCGTGGTGTTAGGACGGCCGCGTGGTGTTAGGATGGGTGCGTGGGACGGGCGCGTGGTGTTAGGACGGCCGCGTGGTGTTAGGACGGCCGCGTGGTGTTAGGACGGGCGCGTGGGACGGGCGCGTGGTGTTAGGACGGGCGCGTGGGACGGGCGCGTGGGACGGGCGCGTGGGACGGGCGCGTGGTGTTAGGACGGCCGCGTGGTGTTAGGATGGGTGCGTGGGACGGGCGCGTGGTGTTAGGACGGCCGCGTGGTGTTAGGACGGCCGCGTGGTGTTAGGACGGGCGCGTGGGACGGGCGCGTGGTGTTAGGACGGGCGCGTGGGACGGGCGCGTGGGACGGGCGCGTGGGACGGGCGCGTGGTGTTAGGACGGCCGCGTGGTGTTAGGACGGGCGCGTGGTGTTAGGACGGCCTCGTGGTGTTAGGACGGCCTCGTGGTGTTAGGACGGGCGCGTGGTGTTAGGACGGCCTCGTGGTGTTAGGACGGCCGCGTGGTGTGTGGACGGCCGCGTGGTGTTAGGACGGCCTCGTGGTGTTAGGACGGCCTCGTGGTGTTAGGACGGCCGCGTGGTGTGTGGACGGCCGCGTGGTGTTAGGACGGCCTCGTGGTGTTAGGACGGCCGCGTGGTGTTAGGACGGCCTCGTGGTGTTAGGACGGGCGCGTGGTGTTAGGACGGCCTCGTGGTGTTAGGACGGCCGCGTGGTGTGTGGACGGCCGCGTGGTGTTAGGACGGCCTCGTGGTGTTAGGACGGCCTCGTGGTGTTAGGACGGGCGCGTGGTGTTAGGACGGCCGCGTGGTGTTAGGACGGGCGCGTGGTGTTAGGACGGCCTCGTGGTGTTAGGACGGCCTCGTGGTGTGTGGACGGCCGCGTGGTGTTAGGACGGCCTCGTGGTGTTAGGACGGCCTCGTGGTGTTAGGACGGCCTCGTGGTGTTAGGACGGGCGCGTGGTGTTAGGACGGGCGCGTGGTGCCTGGACGGCCGCGTGGTGTTAGGACGGCCGCGTGGTGTTAGGACGGCCGCGTGGTGCCAGGACGGGCGCGTGGTGCCTGGACGGCCGCGTGGTGTTAGGACGGCCGCGTGGTGTTAGGACGGCCGCGTGGTGCCAGGACGGGCGCGTGGTGTTAGGACGGCCTCGTGGTGTTAGGACGGCCGCGTGGTGCCAGGACGGGCGCGTGGTGCTCGGAAGCGCTGTGACTGTCCGGCGGCGCCACTCACCCGGACTCTGGCCACGGCCTGGTACTGGTTCTGGGCATTCAGGGTCACGGCCTCCCGGGTCAGGACCAGGTGGTCTGGAGCCATGGAGGTCTTCAGGAAAACGTGAACCGTCACCTCATCGGCGAAGCCAAACAGCTGCAGCAGAACCGTTTCCACTGCATCCAGATGCAGCGACAGCGGCGCGCTGATCAGGTACCTGACAGCAGGACGTTCATGTGACTCCAGAGGCCTGTACTAGGAACCATAGGCCTGTACTAGGAACCAGAAGCCTGCACTAAGAACCTGAGGCCTGTACTATGAACCTGAGACCTGTACTAGGAACCAGAGGCCTGTACTAGGAACCAGAGGCCTGTACTAGGAACCTGAGGCCTGTACTAGGAACCTGAGGCCTGTACTAGGAACCTGATCAACACATCCAGGATCTCTGTTTCCTGGTTGACTGATCCTGATCACCGTTCCTACCAAGCAGGTTCTCAACTCTCTGGTTCAACCCAGACCAGGTGTGAGTGTTCACAATAAAAGGGGCGGAGCTTGCAGCGTCTGACCAATCACAGAGGGAGAAACCCTGCAGAGCAGTTTACAGATTACTGAAGGAGCAGTTAATCTCTGAGATTATGAAGAATTCAAACACATCCGACAGGAGGAGTTCTGGTTCCATAAATTCATGGTTCTGCAGTTCTGTCAGGTGTGATCATGAACCTCATTATTCCAGATAAACAGACCTGGAACAAGTCAAGAACCAGAACCTCCTTCAGAGCCTCAGAGACCAGGATTTATTTTATTATGTCTAAAGATTGTTCTAGATTAATTTCTCCTCTCCTCTCTGCTGCAGCTCAGAGCTGAACCTGCCCACCAATCACCATCATTTAAGAATGGGCGGGGCATTTCCCAAGAGATCTGATTGGTCAGGAGGCGGAGAGACATAGTCCCTCCAGCGTGTCCTAGGTCTGTCCTGAGGCCTCCTACCAGAGGGACATGCCCGGAACACCCCCCTAGGGAGGCGTCCGGGGGGCATCCCAAACAGATGGCCGAGCCTCAGCTGGCTGCTCTGGATGTGGAGGAGCAGCGGCTCTACTCCGAGCTCCTCCCTGGTGACGGAGCTCCTCACCCTATCTCTAGGGGTCCAGCCACTCTACGGAGGAAACAAAGCTCATGACCATAGGTGAGGGGAGGAAGGAAGCTGGAGCGGTAAATCCAGAGCCTCGCCTTTTGGCTTCACTCCTTCTTCACCACGACGGACCGATACAGCGACCGCAGAACTGCAGACGCTGCACCGAACCGCCTGTCGATCTCACGCTCCATCTCCCCCCACTCCTGAACAAGACCCCCAGATACCTGAACTCCTCCACCTGGGACAAGGTCTCTCCACCCACCTGAAGGGGGCAAGCCACCCTTTTTCTGGTGGAGAACCATGGCCTCGGATTTAGAGGTGCTGATCCTCATCCCAGTTGCGTCACACTCGGCTGCGAACCGCACCAGTGCACGCTGAAGGTCCAGGTTTGATGAAGCCACCAGGACCACATCGTCTGCAAAGAGCAGAGACGAGATTCTGTGGTCCCCAAACCGGACCCCCTCCGGTCCCTGGCTGTGCCTAGAAATTCTGTCCATAAAAGTTCTGAACAGAACCGGTGACAAAGAACAGCCCTGCCGGAGGCTAACGTG
>NC_137638.1:128292-138292 GCF_963383615.2 Lipophrys pholis | reverse complement strand
ACCTACATGTAAGCTACATGTCTGCTACAGGTCACCTACATGTCACCTACATCTCTGCTACATGTCACCTACATGTCACCTACATGTAAGCTACATGTCTGCTACATGTCACCTACATCTCTGCAACATGTCTGCTACATGTCACCTACATGTCAGCTACATGTCTGCTACATGTCGGTTACATGTCAGTTACATGTCAGTTACATGTCGGTTACATGTCGGTTACATGTCGGTTACATGTCAGTTACATGTCGGTTACATGTCGGTTACATGTCGGTTACATGTCAGTTACATGTCGGTTACATGTCGGTTACATGTCGGTTACATGTCAGTTACATGTCAGTTACATGTCGGTTACATGTCAGTTACATGTCGGTTACATGTCGGTTACATGTCGGTTACATGTCAGTTACATGTCGGTTACATGTCGGTTACATGTCGGTTACATGTCGGTTACATGTCAGTTACATGTCGGTTACATGTCAGTTACATGTCAGTTACATGTCGGTTACATGTCGGTTACATGTCGGTTACATGTCAGTTACATGTCAGTTACATGTCGGTTACATGTCGGTTACATGTCGGTTACATGTCAGTTACATGTCGGTTACATGTCGGTTACATGTCAGTTACATGTGGGTTACATGTCGGTTACATGTCAGTTACATGTCAGTTACATGTCAGTTACATGTCAGTTACATGTCGGTTACATGTCGGTTACATGTCGGTTACATGTCAGTTACATGTCAGTTACATGTCAGTTACATGTCAGTTACATGTCAGTTACATGTCGGTTACATGTCAGTTACATGTCAGTTACATGTCAGTTACATGTGGGTTACATGTCGGTTACATGTCGGTTACATGTCAGTTACATGTGGGTTATATGTCAGTTACATGTCGGTTACATGTCAGTTACATGTCAGTTACATGTCAGTTACATGTGGGTTACATGTCGGTTACATGTCAGTTACATGTGGGTTATATGTCAGTTACATGTCGGTTACATGTCAGTTACATGTCAGTTACATGTCGGTTACATGTCGGTTACATGTCGGTTACATGTCAGTTACATGTGGGTTACATGTCGGTTACATGTCAGTTACATGTCAGTTACATGTCAGTTACATGTCAGTTACATGTCGGTTACATGTCGGTTACATGTCGGTTACATGTCAGTTACATGTCAGTTACATGTCAGTTACATGTCAGTTACATGTCAGTTACATGTCGGTTACATGTCAGTTACATGTCAGTTACATGTCAGTTACATGTGGGTTACATGTCGGTTACATGTCGGTTACATGTCAGTTACATGTGGGTTATATGTCAGTTACATGTCGGTTACATGTCAGTTACATGTCAGTTACATGTCAGTTACATGTGGGTTACATGTCGGTTACATGTCAGTTACATGTGGGTTATATGTCAGTTACATGTCGGTTACATGTCAGTTACATGTCAGTTACATGTCAGTTACATGTCAGTTACATGTCGGTTACATGTCAGTTACATGTCGGTTACATGTCAGTTACATGTCAGTTACATGTCAGTTACATGTCGGTTACATGTCAGTTACATGTCAGTTACATGTCGGTTACATGTCAGTTACATGTCAGTTACATGTCAGTTACATGTGGGTTACATGTCGGTTACATGTCGGTTACATGTCAGTTACATGTGGGTTATATGTCAGTTACATGTCGGTTACATGTCAGTTACATGTCAGTTACATGTCAGTTACATGTGGGTTACATGTCGGTTACATGTCAGTTACATGTGGGTTATATGTCAGTTACATGTCGGTTACATGTCAGTTACATGTCAGTTACATGTCAGTTACATGTCAGTTACATGTCGGTTACATGTCAGTTACATGTCGGTTACATGTCAGTTACATGTCGGTTACATGTCAGTTACATGTCAGTTACATGTCAGTTACATGTCGGTTACATGTCAGTTACATGTGGGTTATATGTCAGTTACATGTCGGTTACATGTCAGTTACATGTCAGTTACATGTCAGTTACATGTCAGTTACATGTCGGTTACATGTTAGTTACATGTCAGTTACATGTCGGTTACATGTCGGTTACATGTCAGTTACATGTCGGTTACATGTCAGTTACATGTCGGTTACATGTCAGTTACATGTCAGTTACATGTCGGTTACATGTCAGTTACATGTCGGTTACATGTCAGTTACATGTCAGTTACATGTCGGTTACATGTGGGTTACATGTCGGTTACATGTCGGTTACATGTCAGTTACATGTCAGTTACATGTCAGTTACATGTCAGTTACATAAAGTTTGGAGACAAAGAACCAAAGTTAAACAAAGGTAAGGAACAGAATGAGACAGAACCGGTGAAGTTTTATAGATTGAGCAGGAACCACACATCGTCTACAGGTGAAGGAACCGACGGTTTGAAAAGAAGCATGAAGAAAGAAACAGGACCAAACCTGGTCCTGTCAACATTTTGTGTGTATATTTATACCTGTGACTGTGGTTTGAAAAAAACTGCTGAATTAACGAAACTGAAACATCCAGAACCAGAGAAACGTTTTCCATGAAGTCTGAGGTGAACATCGCCAAACATCTCCAGTGGGCGGGGCCAGCAGGGCATCAGGGTCTGAGGTGGGCGGGGCCATAGGAACATCAGTGTTTGTGATGGGCGGGGCCAGAGGAACATCAGTGTCTGAGGTGGGTGGAGCCAGAAGATTGTAGGTGTCTGAGGTGGGCGGGGCCAGAGGAACATCAGAGTCTGAGGTGGGTGGAGCCAGAAGAATGTCAGTGTCGGTTGTGGGCGGAGCCAGAGGAACATCAGTGTCTGAGGTGGGTGGAGCCACAAGAATGTAGGTGTCTGAGGTGGGTGGAGCCATAGGAACATCAGTGTCTGAGGTGGGTGGAGCCAGAAGAATGTCAGTGTCGGTTGTGGGCGGAGCCAGAGGAACATCAGTGTCTGAGGTGGGTGGAGCCAGAAGAATGTAGGTGTCTGAGGTGGGTGGAGCCATAGGAACATCATTGTCTGAGGTGGGTGGAGCCAGAAGAATGTCAGTGTCGGTTGTGGGCGGAGCCAGAGGAACATCAGTGTCTGAGGTGGGTGGAGCCATAGGAACATCAGTGTCTGAGGTGGGTGGAGCCAGAGGAACATCAGTGTCTGAGGTGGGTGGAGCCAGAGGAACATCAGTGTCTGAGGTGGGTGGAGCCAGAGGAACATCAGTGTCTGAGGTGGGCGGAGCCAGAAGAATGTCAGTGTCGGTTGTGGGTGGAGCCATCAGGATAAAGGAGGGAGATGGAGACTAATGACAGCTTCAGCTGAGGAATTTCCCAGCATGCCCTGGGGTGGACCTTCTGGGGTTTAACATGTTGGGGACTTTGTGTTTTGATTTTTGGTTCCTCACACATCCGAGGTTCCGTTCAACCTTTCAGTTGAAAAAGAAAAAACAGTGAAGAAACGTTCCCACCTGATGAAGTCCACAACCCATGACCCTCGGCTCTACAGTCACATGATCTCAGAGGCTCCACCCACTTCCACACTACCTGATCAATACGTTTGTAATCAGCAGGAACCGATCAAACTCTGTCTCAGAGCAAGAACTTCATGGTGAAGGGTTCCTATGTTCCCCCACGAGCCAAAACATTAAAACCAACGGTCCAAAACATTCCTAACTTCAGTTTGTTCTCCTCTAACTTCAGCTGGTTCTCCTCTAACTTCAGCTGGTTCTCCTCTAACTTCAGTTTGTTCTCCTCTAACTTCAGTTTGTTCTCCTCTAACTTCAGCTGGTTCTCCTCTAACTTCAGCTGGTTCTCCTCTAACTTCAGCTGGTTCTCCTCTAACTTCAGTTTGTTCTCCTCTAACTTCAGCTGGTTCTCCTCTAACTTCAGCTGGTTCTCCTCTAACTTCAGCTGGTTCTCCTCTAACTTCAGCTGGTTCTCCTCTAACTTCAGCTGGTTCTCCTCTAACTTCAGCTGGTTCTCCTCTAACTTCAGTTTGTTCTCCTCCTCTAACTTCAGCTGGTTCTCCTCTAACTTCAGTTTGTTCTCCTCTAACTTCAGCTGGTTCTCCTCTAACTTCAGTTTGTTCTCCTCTAACTTCAGCTGGTTCTCCTCCTCTAACTTCAGTTTGTTCTCCTCCTCTAACTTCAGTTTGTTCTCCTCTAACTTCAGTTTGTTCTCCTCCTCTAACTTCAGTTTGTTCTCCTCCTCTAACTTCAGCTGGTTCTCCTCTAACTTCAGTTTGTTCTCCTCTAACTTCAGTTTGTTCTCCTCTAACTTCAGTTTGTTCTCCTCTAACTTCAGTTTGTTCTCCTCCTCTAACTTCAGCTGGTTCTCCTCTAACTTCAGCTGGTTCTCCTCCTCTAACTTCAGTTTGTTCTCCTCCTCTAACTTCAGCTGGTTCTCCTCTAACTTCAGTTTGTTCTCCTCTAACTTCAGCTTGTTCTCCTCTAACTTCAGTTTGTTCTCCTCCTCTAACTTCAGTTTGTTCTCCTCCTCTAACTTCAGCTGGTTCTCCTCTAACTTCAGTTTGTTCTCCTCCTCTAACTTCAGTTTGTTCTCCTCCTCTAACTTCAGCTGGTTCTCCTCTAACTTCAGTTTGTTCTCCTCCTCTAACTTCAGCTGGTTCTCCTCTAACTTCAGCTGGTTCTCCTCCTCTAACTTCAGTTTGTTCTCCTCCTCTAACTTCAGCTGGTTCTCCTCTAACTTCAGTTTGTTCTCCTCTAACTTCAGTTTGTTCTCCTCTAACTTCAGCTTGTTCTCCTCTAACTTCAGCTTGTTCTCCTCCTCTAACTTCAGTTTGTTCTCCTCTAACTTCAGCTGGTTCTCCTCCTCTAACTTCAGTTTGTTCTCCTCTAACTTCAGCTGGTTCTCCTCCTCTAACTTCAGTTTGTTCTCCTCCTCTAACTTCAGTTTGTTCTCCTCCTCTAACTTCAGCTGGTTCTCCTTTAACTTCAGTTTGTTCTCCTCCTCTAACTTCAGTTTGTTCTCCTCCTCTAACTTCAGCTGGTTCTCCTCTAACTTCAGCTGGTTCTCCTCTAACTTCAGCTGGTTCTCCTCTAACTTCAGCTGGTTCTCCTCTAACTTCAGCTGGTTCTCCTCTAACTTCAGCTGGTTCTCCTCTAACTTCAGCTGGTTCTCCTCTAACTTCAGTTTGTTCTCCTCCTCTAACTTCAGTTTGTTCTCCTCCTCTAACTTCAGCTGGTTCTCCTCTAACTTCAGCTGGTTCTCCTCCTCTAACTTCAGCTGGTTCTCCTCTAACTTCAGTTTGTTCTCCTCCTCTAACTTCAGCTGGTTCTCCTCTAACTTCAGCTGGTTCTCCTCTGACTTCAGCTGGTTCTCCTCTAACTTCAGCTTGTTCTCCTCTAACTTCAGCTGGTTCTCCTCTAACTTCAGCTGGTTCTCCTCTAACTTCAGCTGGTTCTCCTCTAACTTCAGCTGGTTCTCCTCTGACTTCAGCTGGTTCTCCTCTAACTTCAGCTGGTTCTCCTCTGACTTCAGCTGGTTCTCCTCTAACTTCAGCTGGTTCTCCTCTAACTTCAGCTGGTTCTCCTCTAACTTCAGCTTGTTCTCCTCTAACTTCAGCTGGTTCTCCTCTAACTTCAGCTTGTCGTGATCGATCAGGTGTCGTTGTGACTTCATGGCAAAGGAAACAGTTTGACTTGTGGAACTTCTTCCAGGAAGAAGGTTCCTCCAAAATCCAATGAAGAAGGAACCGATGAAGACATGTGATCAATAACTCAGTGATTGTGAAGTGATTGATAAGTCAGAGTGATTGATTAGGAAAACTAACAGGAAACTAAAGCTTTAATGACATCAGTCAACATAGAACCTTCTTGTAGAGACCCCTCTCTCTCTCTCTCTCTCTCTCTCTCTCTCCGTGCATTCATACTATCCCTCGTTCATCCAGACTAGAGTAGTAAGTAGTTTCAGTAAAGTCCACTTCGTTTGCTCAGGTGTGACTGCCCCCCCCCCCCTCCCCCCCTCCCCCCCCCCCCCCCTCCCTTTATATTCTTTATAGCCTCGTTTCCACTTGGCAGTATGTGAGCAGAACAGGACGGTACAGTACCATACTACTATACTGTACTGTACCATAGAGTATCATACTACCACACCATACTGTACCAAACAGTACAATACTACCATACTGTACTGTATCATACAGTATCATTCTACGATACTGTACTGTACCATACCATACTGTATCATGCATTACCATACTACCATACCGTACTGTACCATACCGTACTGTACCATACCATACTGTACCATGCATTACCATACTACCATACCATACTGTACCATACCGTACTGTACTGTACCATACCATACTGTACCATGCATTACCATACTACCATACCATACTACCATACCGTACTGTACCATACCATACAGTACCATACTTTACCATGCAGTACCATACTACCATACCATACCATACCCTACTGCACCATACCGTACCATACTACCATATTGTACTGTGCCATACCACACTGTACTGTAGTGTACCATACAGTACCATACTACCATACCGAACTGTACCATACAGTACCATAATGTACTGTATCATACTGTATCATACTGTACCATACTACAATACTACCATACCATACTGTACCATACCGTACTGTACCATACCATACCACACCATACCATATTTTATCATACAGTACCATACTACAATACTACCATACCGTACTCTACCGTATCACACCGTACCGTACTGTATCATACAGTACCATACTATCATACCATACTGTACCATAACACACCGTACCACACTGTACCATACAGCGATATACTACCACACCGTACTGTACCATACCACACTGCACTGTACCATATGGTACCATACTACCATACGTACTGTATATACAGTACCATGCTACTCTACAGTACCACACTGTACCGTACTGTATCATACAGTACCATACTATCATACCATACTGTACCATATCACACCGTACCACACTGTACCATACAGCGATATACTACCATACCGTACTGCACCATAACACACTGCACTATACCAAACACTACCATACTGTACCGTAACATACCACACCATACCATACTGTATCATACAGTACCATACTATCATACCATACTGTACCATACCATGCTGTACCGCACTGTACCATATGACCATACCACACCATACTGTATCATACCGTACCTTACTACCATACCATAACACACCGTACCGTACCATACAGTCCCATACTACCATACCATACTGTACTGTACGGTACCATACAGTATCATACTACGTACCGTACAGTACCATAATACTGTGCAGTGGAAATGAGCCCCCCCCCCCCCCCCCCCCCCCCCCCCAACCCGCCACCCCCACCCCCTAGACCACGGTGCTGACGGAGGGATCTGATAGGTTGAGCTGGCCGGTGATGTCAGTTGGGTACGGCTACAAGAGAAGAAAGACACAAACAGAGAGAACAAGGGTCAAGGAGTAGGTCTCAAAGTAGAGGTCACGGGGTTAAAGAAAAGGTCAAAGTAGAGGTCACGGGGTTAAAGAAAAGGTCAAAGTAGAGGTCAGGGGGTCAAACTGGTACCTGCAGGTTTTTCCTCCACACGTTGACGGCAGCGAAGGCGAGCTGCATCTGCTTCCTCCGGGCGTCTTTGTGCCGTTTGTAGGCGATCTCGATGAAGATGAGGAAGATTCCAGCAACGATGCCGCCGGCGACCAGCATGAACACACCTGAGGAGACAGGAAGTGACACTGAGCTGTGACCTCTGACCTGCTGACACTGAGCCGTGACCTCTGACCTGCTGTGACCTCTGACCTGCTGACACTGAGCCGTGACCTCTGACCTGCTGTGACCTCTGACCTGCTGACACTGAGCTGTAACCTCTGACCTGCTGACACTGAGCCGTGACCTCTGACCTGCTGTGACCTCTGACCTGCTGTGACCTCTGACCTGCCGTGACCTCTGACCTGCTGACACTGAGCCGTGACCTCTGACCTGCTGTGACCTCTGACCTGCCGTGACCTCTGACCTGCTGACACTGAGCCGTGACCTCTGACCTGCTGTGACCTCTGACCTGCCGTGACCTCTGACCTGCTGACACTGAGCCGTGACCTCTGACCTGCCGTGACCTCTGACCTGCTGACACTGAGCCGTGACCTCTGACCTGCTGTGACCTCTGACCTGCCGTGACCTCTGACCTGCTGACACTGAGCCGTGACCTCTGACCTGCTGTGACCTCTGACCTGCCGTGACCTCTGACCTGCTGTGACCTCTGACCTGCCGTGACCTCTGACCTGCTGACACTGAGCCGTGACCTCTGACCTGCCGTGACCTCTGACCTGCTGACACTGAGCCGTGACCTCTGACCTGCTGTGACCTCTGACCTGCTGACACTGAGCTGTGACCAGCTGACGTTGCCAGACAGGAAGCACAGAGAACTTACCCGCCATGTTTTCGAAGGTGAGCGTGGCGGGGGCGTTGCTCCGGGAGTCACACTCCTGGTATCGAACCCACGTCTTGTCCAGGTCCTCCATGAAGCCGTTCTCATGAGAACTAGAAGGACACAAGCAGAGGAGTGGGTTCTACCTGACGGAGGTTTAGACTGATGGAGGGTCTACCTGACGGAGGTTTGGACTGACGGAGGATCTACCAGACGGAGGTTTAGACTGCCGGGGGTCTACTTGATGGAGGTTTAGACTGATGGAGGTTTAGACTGTTGGGGTCTACCTGACGGAGGTTTAGACTGACAGAGGTTAAGACCGACGGAGGTTCTACCTGACAGGAGCTGAACCTGACGGAGGCGGAACCTGATGGAGGTTGAACCTGAACCTGATAGAGGTTGAACCTGATTGAGGTTGTACCTGATGGAGTTTCTAGCTGATGGAGGTTGTACCTGATGGAGTTTCTAGCTGATGGAGGTTCTACCTGATAGAGGTTTCGACTGATGGAGGATTAGACTGCCGGGGGTCTACCTGACAGAGGTTTAGACTGACAGAGGGTCTACCTGATGGAGGCTGAACCTGAAAGAGGTTGAACCTGACGGAGGTTGTACCTGATGGAGATTGTACCTAATGGAGGTTTAGACTGACAGAAGTTTAGACTGATGGAGAGTGTACCTGGCGGAGGGGTAGACTGCCAGGGGTCTACCTGATGGAGGCTGAGCCTGATGGAGGCTGAACCTGACGGAGGCTGTACCTGAGAATAGCTAGAGATACATTCTGCTTCCAGGGACTGTCCTTCCTCATTCCGATGCCGAATCCCGAGCGGAAGAAAAGCTCTCCGGTCGTCACCAGGTCGCACTTCTGCGACGCCTCAAACTCCAGCACGGCGCTGTCCCAGATGAAGGCGTGCAGCTTGCTGTGGGGACACAGAGAGCTAGTGACCCAGGGTCAGGGGTCAGGGGTCGGGGGTCGGGGGTCGGGGGTCGGGGGTCGGGGGACCTACTTGTCTCGGACAGCCTGGATGGCCTCGGCGGCGCTCTCGTAGTTGTGCTTCTCCATGTGGCGGTACATGGTGCTGAGCTCCACCTGCCGGCGGAAGTAGATGTCCACCGAGCTCTGCTTCACTGTGGCGTAGATGAACTTATCTGAAGGGTTACGCAGCTGCAGGGCACAGAGGTCAGAGGTCAGAGGTCAGAGGTCAGAGGTCGCTAATCAGCTGCAGAACAAAGAAGTCAGAGGTTACCGATGGACACATTCACACTAAGGACAGAACACGTGTGAGTGTGACCTCTGACCCTGGGGTCGTTGATGCCAGTGTGTGAGTGTGACCTCTGACCCTGGGGTCGTTGATGCCAGTGTGTGAGTGTGACCTCTGACCCTGGGGTCGTTGATGCCAGTGTGTGAGTGTGACCTCTGACCCTGGGGTCGTTGATGCCAGTGATGCGCTCCTCAGGCCGGTCCAGCACCAGGAAGGCAGCGAGGTTGGCGGTGTACGAAGCCACGATGATCATGGCGAAGCCGGCCCACACCATCCCCAGGATCCTGGCCGAGAAGCTCCGAGGAGCTCCTGCAC
>NC_137638.1:108292-125792 GCF_963383615.2 Lipophrys pholis | reverse complement strand
TGGCCAGAGAAGGGTGAGACAAGAAGAGTAACCAGAGAAGGGTGAGACAGGAGGAGTGGCCAGAGAAGGGTGAGACAGGAGGAGTGGCCAGAGAAGGGACAGGAGACCCACCCGCTCCTGTGTGCCAAATTTCCCATCAGCCACCAGGTGAACCTCGTAGGTGAAGTTCATGCTCATGGCCAGTTTGATGAGCAGGTCGATGCAGAACCCATAACAACACTGAGGCACGACGGGCTGACCTGAAACACAGTGTGTGTGTGTGTGTTAGAATGTGTATGTGTTGGTCTCTGCGTGTTACTCTGTGTGTGTGTGTGTGTGTGTGTGTGTGTGTGTGTGTGTGTGTGTGTGTGTGTGTGTACCTGGAATGGTCCCGTTGGGTCCGGTACAAATCACCTTCTTGATCAGAACTCCGTTCACTGTGAACTCTTCTTTACACGTCCCGTCACTTTTTGTTGGTTTGACATAAACAAACGGCTCCTGATGGATGGTGACGATCTGAGGACACAATGAGTCAACGAGTCAACGGGTCAACGAGTCAACGGGTCAACGGGTCAACGAGTCAACGGGTCAACGGGTCAACGAGTCAACTACAAACCCTGGAGGACACGTCAGAAGACACTTGTCTGGTGTTCCACCGAAAGGAAACTGCTGCTCTGAGTTCAACAGAACACCCACACACACACACACACACACACACACACACACACACACACACACACACACACACACACACACACACACACACACACACACACACACACACACACACACACACACACACACACACCTTCAGTTTCGTCGACATCTGGTATCCGACGGGCTTCTCTGTCTCTCCTCCAGGCCAGATGATTTTCCTCTGAGGATTCATCACAACCTGGAAAATATTGACATGGACCATATTTCATCATTAAATACAAGACGAGACTGAGTCTGAGGTACTCTCCTTCCTGTCTGAGGTACTCTCCTTCCTGTCTGAGGTACTCTCCTTCCTGTCTGAGGTACTCTCCTTCCTGTCTGAAGTACTCTCCTTCCTGTCTGAGGTACTTCCCTTCCTGTCTGAGGTACTCTCCTTCCTGTCTGAGGTACTTCCCTTCCTGTCTGAGGTACTCTCCTTCCTGTCTGAGGTACTCTCCTTCCTGTCTGAGGTACTCTCCTTCCTGTCTGAGGTACCCTCCTTCCTGTCTGAGGTACTTCCCTTCCTGTCTGAGGTACTCTCCTTCCTGTCTGAGGTACCCTCCTTCCTGTCTGAGGTACCCTCCTTCCTGTCTGAGGTACCCTCCTTCCTGTCTGAGGTACCCTCCTTCCTGTCTGAGGTACTTCCCTTCCTGTCTGAGGTACTCTCCTTCCTGTCTGAGGTACCCTCCTTCCTGTCTGAGGTACCCTCCTTCCTGTCTGAGGTACTCTCCTTCCTGTCTGAGGTACTTCCCTTCCTGTCTGAGGTACTCTCCTTCCTGTCTGAGGTACTCTCCTTCCTGTCTGAGGTACCCTCCTTCCTGTCTGAGGTACTTCCCTTCCTGTCTGAGGTACTCTCCTTCCTGTCTGAGGTACCCTCCTTCCTGTCTGAGGTACTCTCCTTCCTGTCTGAGGTACTTCCCTTCCTGTCTGAGGTACTCTCCTTCCTGTCTGAGGTACTCTCCTTCCTGTCTGAGGTACCCTCCTTCCTGTCTGAGGTACTTCCCTTCCTGTCTGAGGTACTCTCCTTCCTGTCTGAGGTACTTCCCTTTGTTGAATAATTATTCAGATATCTCTGTGTGAATTATGCATGCCAACTGAGTTAAAACAATGTATTAAACTCTTAAATGTTTTTTAAACTTGGAATGCAGCGTTGGGCTATCCCACTGTAAATCACACAAGACCAAAAGAAAGAAAAAGGATGATGCCAATAGCTTCACGCCCTAAGAGGCCTCACATAAATCACCCAAGATCCAAAAGGAGAGGCTACCTTCGTTGCCTAGAAACGAAGGCACTAGTAGGGTCTAAAAAAAATGACATGATCATATTTACTCAAACGATGATTTGACGAGCAAAAAAAGGGGTCTCACCTTATGAGGGAAGGTGGACCTTGGTCACTGCATATAAGGAGGGAGTCTGAACCACTCAGGGTGTTTTCCGATCGGACCTAGCAATGGTGTCTGTTCGTCGTGTCCGCTGGGATCTAATCGGGGCACCGGGTTTTGGAAATAAAACTCTGTTTTATGCATCCAGCTCCACTCTCAGTCTTTTTTTGCACCATTGGAATAACTGAGTACCAGGATAGCTACAACAAGTAGAGTAAATGTTCGTACGGTCTTTGTCGACGCATCTGGCCCAGGACAACTTCCTACAACAAAGACCACGACACCTTCCTGTCTGAGATACTCTCCTTCCTGTCTGAGGTACCCTCCTTCCTGTCTGAGATACTCTCCTTCCTGTCTGAGATACTCTCCTTCCTGTCTGAGATACTCTCCTTCCTGTCTGAGGTACCCTCCTTCCTGTCTGAGATACTCTCCTTCCTGTCTGAGGTACCCTCCTTCCTGTCTGAGGTACCCTCCTTCCTGTCTGAGGTACCCTCCTTCCTGTCTGATGTAGGATGATGGAGGACACAGCATGTACTACAAACATGGAGGAGACAGCATGTACTACAAGACTATACCCATGGGGAAAGCTTTGCCATTGCCAGAAGATGTTCCTGAATGTTTTGGTGGGTGAGAGGAGTGGTTGATAAAAGCTGCTCTTCCAGATGTTGCAGGTGTTTCATACCTGAGATCCGTTGAAGACTCCGACCTGGACCAGGCGACCTGGTTTTTGGTAGTTCAGGATGCTGTAAGTTGCAAAGCGTCTGTCGCCATCGTCATTAAACTCGATTCTTCCCGTCAAACCATCAGGATACTTTGATGACATCAGCACCCTAAAAAGCCAATCAGAAAGCATGAGCGTTTACCAGCTGCCTTTTGATTTGCTAATGTGGTGGAGGTTTTCTACGTCCAGAGCCGATTGGTGGACTGAAGGAATATCAACTGTCACTCCTCTTTCAATTTAAACCAAAAATTAAAACAAAAACAATAGTTTTCTCAATGTTTCTTTCTAAAACCAAAAAGAAAAAAATTATAACGACCTGTTTGACCAGGGAGTGACCTGTAGCCTGGACCCAACCAGACCAGGGAGTGACCTGTAGCCTGGACCCAACCTGACCAGGAAGTGACCTGTAGCCTGGACCCAACCAGAACAGGAAGTGACCTGTAATCTGGACCCAACCAGACCAGAAAGTGACCTGTAATCTGGACCCAACCAGACCAGGAAGTGACCTGTAATCTGGACCCAACCAGACCAGAAAGTGACCTGTAATCTGGACCCAACCAGACCAGGAAGTGACCTGTAGCCTGGACCCAACCTGACCAGGAAGTGACCTGTAGCCTGGACCCAACCACACCAGGAAGTGACCTGTAGCCTGGACCCAAGGCCACAGGAAGTGACCTGTAGCCTGGACCTGACCTGACCAGGAAGTGACCTGTAGCCTTGACCCAATCTGAACAGGAAGTGACCTGTAGCCTGGACCCAACCTGACCAGAAAGTGACCTGTAGCCTGGACCCAACCTGACCAGAAAGTGACCTGTAATCTGGACCCAACCAGACCAGGAAGTGACCTGTAGCCTGGACCCAACCAGAACAGGAAGTGACCTGTAATCTGGACCCAACCTGACCAGGAAGTGACCTGTAGCCTGGACCCAACCTGACCAGAAAGTGACCTGTAGCCTGGACCCAACCACACCAGGGAGTGACCTGTAGCCTGGACCCAACCAGACCAGGAAGTGACCTGTAGCCTGGACCCAACCAGAACAGGAAGTGACCTGTAATCTGGACACAACGTGAACAGGAAGTGACCTGTGGCCTGGACTAAACCTGACCAAGAAGTGACCTGTAGCCTGGACCTGACCTGACCAGGAAGTGACCTGTAGCCTGGACCTGACCTGACCAGGAAGTGACCTCCAGGCGACAGGTAATTTCCTGGTCATGGTCATTATGGTCAGGACCAGGACCAGGACCAGGACCAGGACCAGGACCAGGACCAGGACCAGGACCAGGACCTACCTCTTGAAGAGGGGGCCGGTCCTCCAGATGTTGGTATTGCCCACGCAGCCCCTGGGAGGCTCGGTGATGTTCTCCTTGTCAAACAGCTCCTGGAGGGCCTGGGCCACCACCGCCACCGAGTCCACGATGTGGGCCGACTCATTCTTACCGTGGACCAGCTGGAGGCCAAGCAGGCCTGCACACACACACACACACACACACACACACACACACACACACACACACACACACACACACACACACACACACACACACACACACACACACACACACATCAGGAGTTTGAAATGCTTTAATTAAACTTCTCTTTCATTAACTGTCACTACACACTTTGTATCACTACACACTTTGTGTGACTAACTGACACTTTGTATCACTACACACTTTGTGTGACTAACTGACACTTTGTGTCACTACACACTTTGTATCACTACACAGTTTGTGTGACTAACTGACACTTTGTGTCACTACACACTTTGTATCACTACACAGTTTGTGTGACTAACTGACACTTTGTATCACTACACACTTTGTGTGACTAACTGACACTTTGTGTCACTACACACTTTGTATCACTACACAGTTTGTGTGACTAACTGACACTTTGTGTCACTACACACTTTGTATCACTACACAGTTTGTGTGACTAACTGACACTTTGTGTCACTACACACTTTGTGTCACTACACACTTTGTATCACTACACACTTTGTGTGACTAACTGACACTTTGTGTCACTACACACTTTGTATCACTACACACTTTGTGTGACTAACTGACACTTTGTGTCACTACACACTTTGTATCACTACACAGTTTGTGTCACTACACACTTTGTGTCACTACACAGTTTGTGTCACTACACACTTTGTGTCACTACACAGTTTGTGTCACTACACAGTTTGTGTCACTACACACTTTGTGTCACTACACACCTTGTGTCACTACACACTGTGTCAGTAATTGACACCTTGTGTCACTACACACTTTGTCACTACACACTTTGTGTCACTACACACTTTGTGTCACTACACACTTTGTGCCACTAACTGACATATTGTATCACTACACACTTTGTATCACTACACACTTTGTGCCACTAACTGACATATTGTATCACTACACACTTTGTATCACTACACACTTTGTGTCACTACACACTTTGTGTCACTACACACTTTGTATCACTACACACTTTGTGTGACTAACTGACACTTTGTGTCACTACACACTTTGTATCACTACACACCTTGTGTCACTACACACTTTGTGTGACTAACTGACACTTTGTATCACTACACACTTTGTATCACTACACACTTTGTATCACTACACACTTTGTGTCACTACACACTTTGTGTGACTAACTGACACTTTGTATCACTACACACTTTGTATCACTACACACTTTGTGTCACTACACACTTTGTGTGACTAACTGACACTTTGTATCACTACACACTTTGTATCACTACACACTTTGTGCCACTAACTGACATATTGTATCACTACACACTTTGTATCACTACACACTTTGTGTCACTACACACTTTGTGTCACTACACACTTTGTATCACTACACACTTTGTGTGACTAACTGACACTTTGTGTCACTACACACTTTGTATCACTACACACCTTGTGTCACTACACACTTTGTGTGACTAACTGACACTTTGTATCACTACACACTTTGTATCACTACACACTTTGTATCACTACACACTTTGTGTCACTACACACTTTGTGTGACTAACTGACACTTTGTGTCACTACACACTTTGTGTCACTACACACTTTGTATCACTACACACTTTGTGCCACTAACTGACATATTGTATCACTACACACTTTGTGTCACTACACACTTTGTATCACTACACACTTTGTGTGACTAACTGACACTTTGTGTCACTAACTGACACTTTGTGTCACTAACTGACACTTTGTGTCACTACACACTTTGTGTCACTAACTGACACTTTGTGTCACTACACACTTTGTATCACTACACACTTTGTATTACTACACACTTTGTGTCACTACACACTTTGTGCCACTAACTGACACTTTGTGTCACTACACACTTTGTATCACTACACACTTTGTATCACTACACACTTTGTATCACTACACACTTTGTGCCACTAACTGACACTTTGTATCACTACACACTTTGTGTCACTAACTGACATATTGTATCACTACACACTTTGTATCACTACACACTTTGTGTCACTAACTGACATATTGTATCACTACACACTTTGTGTCACTAACTGACACTTTGTGTCACTACACACTTTGTATCACTACACAGTTTGTGTCACTAACTGACATATTGTATCACTACACACTTTGTGTCACTAACTGACATATTGTATCACTACACACTTTGTATCACTACACACTTTGTGTCACTAACCGACATATTGTATCACTACACAGTTTGTGTCACTAACTGACATATTGTATCACTACACACTTTGTATCACTACACACTTTGTGTCACTAACTGACATATTGTATCACTACACACTTTGTGTCACTACAACCCCTCTAAGCTGAGTACCCAGCATCCCCTGGGGCATGACAGCTGATTACCCAGCAGCCTTCTGTTGGTCCTTTAAATCAAGGGAATCAGAGCAGAAAGGGGCGGGGCTCAAGTTGATTGACTGAGTAACCAGCTGACCACAAGCCCCTCCCACCACGTGCTTCAGTGGGCGGGGCCTCCATTGATCAATGGCAATGCATCATGCAAGCAGTAGGGGGCGGCGGCATCTTACCAGTGCTGTGATTGGACACACGCCATGGTTACCAACATTAGCTGTGTTCACACACACACACACACACACACACACACACACACACACACACACACACACACACACACACACACACACACACACACACAAAACCCCTCCACCTGTACAGTCTGACCAATAACCTCCACCCTCCGCCTGGGCAGTTTGACCCCCCCCCCCCCCCCCCCCCCCTCCCACACACACACACACACACGCAGCAACACATGTTATTAGCGTACGGCGGGTGGAGGACAAACACTGAAGAAAATGAAAGAAACAAAAACATGTTAGAAACATTTAAAGCCACAGTCACGAGGAGCCGCAGGGCAACCGGTTCGAACCCTTTAAACACGTCTGAGTGACACAACAGTGTGAACAGACAGTGTTTGAGTGTTCAACCAGTCTGAAGGAACCCATGACCACTCAGCATCGTGGGGTTGTGGGTGGGGGGTGGGATGGGGGGGTGGGGGGTGGGGGGGGTGTGTAGGAGGTTGAATTTGAAACTTGTAAAGACTAAAAATAGAAACAGAATAGACATGGATGGGAGGCGGAGCTTCCTACAGGTAAGTGTGTATGTACTGAGGCCACTCCGGTTCTGAGCAGCTGGTCTGACTCGCCGGTGTTGGCGACTGCCGGTCCAAATCCCAAATACATGCAAAGGTGAATTTTCTGTAATGAAACTACACAGACGTGTCCAGAGAACCAAACACTATAAAGGTGAAGAGAATGGAGAGAACCTGACATCCTAGTTTACTGATGAGGAACCGGATTCTATCAGGGAGAGTCTCAACTAATAAACTACTGATCTGGACCATAAAACTAGAATATGGACCACGGGTCGTACCGCCACGGGTCGTACCACTACGGGTCGTACCACTACGGGTCGTACCACTACGGGTCGTACCGCCACGGGGCCACCATGTTTGTTTACAACTGGAGGAGGGGGGGGGGGGGGGTGAGCAGGAGGGGGGGAGATGAGCAGGAGGGGGGGGTGAGCAGGAGGGCGGGGGGGGGGATGAGTATGGGGAGGAGGGCGGGGGGGGGGGGGGGGGTGAGCAGGAGGGCGGGGGGGGGGGGTTGGATGAGCAGGAGGGGGGGGGGGGGGGGGGGTATGAGCAGTTACAGCCTCCGCCTCCATCAGTCTCTGCAGGAGGGAACAGAGACCTTGAAAGAATCTTTCCACTTTGGGAGCCGGATTAAAACCTTCACGGACACAGTGGATCAGAACACTGGTGCCGTGGAAACGGACCCCCCAGAGGTGAAGAAGGTTTTGCGGATACAGTCGAAATTGTTGTCGTGGAAACGGGGCCTGAGACGGTAGAAAACAGCTGGAGCTCTTAACATGAGAGGCTGGACACATATAGAGATTGAGACATCCTCTGAGTCTTTGCATAACAAAGACAATACAGAAGGGCGCCACCTCATGGGATCATTTTGGACTCAGATTAAAAACTCTGCTTGACTCCCAACAATAATTAAAATAAAGAATGATGACAGATCCTCCCTGCCTCCTTCTATCTCGCCCTGCTTCTTCTTTGATTTTCCACATCTCACCAATCCTGAGACCCGGAGGCTTCGTTAGTCTGAACAGCCAAGCTTCTCCTGCCTCTCAACCTCCACCCTGTTTCTCTGGGGAGGGGAGGTTCTGCTTTGTTTGGAAAACAACACACAATATAATGTCGCATCAAATAAAGGAGGAGGAGCAGGAGGAGGAGCAGCAGGAGGAGGAGGAGCAGGAGGAGGAGGAGGAGCAGCAGGAGGAGCAGGAGGAGGAGCAGGAGGAGGAGGAGGAGGAGCAGGAGGAGCAGGAGGAGGAGGAGGAGCAGGAGGAGGAGGAGGAGGAGCAGCAGGAGGAGCAGGAGCAGGAGGAGGAGGAGGAGGAGCAGGAGGAGGAGGAGTCTCCTACCGTCTGGAGCTTCACTCAGAGCTTTCCCCGTCATCTCTCGTTCTCCAACGAGCCAAACGTAACCGGAGGACGTCATGTTGAGCTGACGAGCTGCTTTATACACTTCAGCTGCTTCGTCCTCACTGAGAGAGAGACAGGTAGAGACGGAGAGAGAGAGAGAGAGAGACAGATAGAGAGAGACAGATAAAGAGAGAGAGAGAGGGAGAGACAGGTAGAGAGAAAGGTAGAGAGAGACAGAGAGGGAGACAGGTAGGGAGACAGAGACAGGGAGATAGACAGAGAGAGTCAGGTAGAGAGACAGAGAGACAAGTAGAGAGAGATCAGGAGAGAGAGACATGCAGAGAGAGACAGGTAGAGGGACAGAGAGAGAGAGAGACAGGCAGAGAGAGGCGGGTAAAGAGACAGGGAGAGAGACAGAGAGAGAGGGAGAGACAGAGAGAGACAGGGGAGACAGAGACAGGTAGACGGGCAGTCAGAGAGAGGGAGAGAGAGAGAGGGAGAGAGAGACAAGTAGAGACAGGGAGAGAGACAGGGAGAGAAAGACATGTAGACAGAAAGGTAGAGCGACAGGGAGAGAGAGACAGGTAGAGAGAAATATAGAGAGGGACAGGTAGACAGTGACAGGTTGAGAGAGACATGTAGACAGACGGGAGACGGGAAGAGAGAGACATGGACAGCGATACAGTTAGAGAGAAACAGGAAGAGAGACAGGCAGAGAGACAGAGACAGGTAGAGAGAGAGGGAGGTAGAGAGACAGGCGGAGAGAGAGACATGGACAGAGAGACAGTTAGAGAGAGACAGGTCGAGAGAGACAAGTAGAGAGACAGGCAGAGCGAGAGAGACAGGTAGAGAGAGAGACAGGTGAAGAGAGGGGTAGAGAGACAGGTAGAGAGACAGGTAGAGAGACAGACAGGTAGAGAGACACTATTCAGGACTGACTGATCCCCACTTGCCTGTATGCTGGACCCACCTGGTAACCTGGATACCCCTGGTAACCTAGACCCACCTGGTAACCTGGACCCACCTGGTAACCTGGATACCCCTCGTAAACTAGACCCACCTGGTAACCTGGACCCACCTGGTAACCTGGATACCCCTCGTAAACTAGACCCACCTGGTAACCTGGACCCACCTGGTAACCTGGATACCCCTGGTAATCTGGACCCACCTGGTAACCTGGATACCCCTGGTAACCTGGACCCACCTGGTAACCTAGACCCACCTGGTAACCTGGATACCCCTGGTAACCTAGACCCACCTGGTAACCTGGACCCACCTGGTAACCTGGATACCCCTGGTAATCTGGACCCACCTGGTAACCTGGATACCCCTGGTAACCTGGACCCACCTGGTAACCTAGACCCACCTGGTAACCTGGATACCCCTGGTAACCTAGACCCACCTGGTAACCTGGACCCACCTGGTAACCTGGATACCCCTCGTAAACTAGACCCACCTGGTAACCTGGACCCACCTGGTAACCTGGATACCCCTGGTAATCTGGACCCACCTGGTAACCTGGATACCCCTGGTAACCTGGATACCCCTGGTAACCTGGACCCACCTGGTAACCTGGACCCACCTGGTAACCTGGATACCCCTGGTAACCTGGACCCACCTGGTAACCTGGACCCACCTGGTAACCTGGATACCCCTGGTAACCTGGACCCACCTGGTAACCTGGATACCCCTGGTAACCTGGACCCACCTGGTAACCTGGACCCACCTGGTAACCTGGATACCCCTGGTAACCTGGACCCACCTGGTAACCTGGATACCCCTGGTAACCTGGACCCACCTGGTAACCTGGACCCACCTGGTAACCTGGATACCCCTGGTAACCTGAACCCACCTGGTAACCTGGACCCACCTGGTAACCTGGATACCCCTGGTAACCTGGACCCACCTGGCAGACAGGATGATGACTCTGGCCTCCAGATCTTTGGCCTCCAGCAGCAGCGCCGTCAGGTTGGTGTCTGGGCTGAACAACAAGACCTTCTCAGCCTGGAGGAGGACCACCGGACCACCAGACCACCAAACCACCAGACCACCGGATGGCAGGACCACCGGACCACCGTTGGAGGAGGACATTGAAAAAGACACCAGAACAGAACAGCACAGAACACATGGTAGGACACATCATATTAGCTCTGATGCAGCAGCGACCCCGCCCCCAACACCACCCCAACCCAGACCTCCACCATGCTCCTCCTCACCCTCACTGTCACGGGAGGAGGGGGAGGGGCCAAATAATGAAGACAGGAAGTACTGAAAGAAACTGAAAGAAGGGCAGGAAGTGGTGCGGTGGCTCATGCAAACCGAGGCGCTTTCAAGACTCCAACCAACCAATCAGGGACGGCGTGCATGTGAAGAGCGCTGATGCAACCGCAAATCAAAAGAGGAGGAGGAGGACGGAGGAGTGGAGGATGTTGCAGAAGAGGATCCAGGTGGGCGGAGTTCCTCGGAGATCTGCAGACAGTGCCAAGCGTCTCCCTGGCTGCATGCAACCCTTCACATGACGGGGTGGGGTGTGGACGGGGGCCAGGGGGTGAGGATGGGGGTCAGGTGGTGTGGACGGGGGCCAGGGGGTGAGGATGGGCGTTAGGTGGTGTGGACGGGGGCCAGGGGGTGAGGACGGAAGTCAGGGGGTGTGGACGGAGGTTAGGTGGTGTGGATGGGCGTTAGGTGGTGTGATGGGGGTCAGGGGGTGTGGACGGGGGTTAGGTGGTGTGGACAGAGGTTAGGTGGTGTGGATGGGCGTTAGGTGGTGTGGACGGGAGTCAGGGGGTGTGGACGGAGGTTAGGAGTTGTGGATGGGCGTTAGGTGGTGTGGACGGGAGTCAGGGGGTGTGGACGGAGGTTAGGTGGTGTGGACAGAGGTTAGGTGGTGTGGACGGGAGTCAGAGGGTGTGGATGGAGGTTAGGAGTTGTGGATGGGCGTTAGGTGGTGTGGACGGGAGTCAGGGGGTGTGGACGGAGGTTAGGTGGTGTGGATGGGCGTTAGGTGATGTGGACGGGAGTCAGGGGGTGTGGACGGAGGTTAGGTGGTGTGGACGGGGGTTAGGTGATGTGGATGGGGGTCAGGGGGTGTGGATGGGGGTCAGGGGGTGTGGACGGAGGTTAGGAGGTGTGGATGGGGGTCAGGGGGTGTGGATGGGGGTCAGGGGGTGTGGACGGAGGTTAGGAGGTGTGGATGGGGGTCAGGGGGTGTGGATGGGGGTCAGGGGGTGTGGACGGAGGTTAGGTGGTGTGGATGGGCGTTAGGTGATGTGGACGGGAGTCAGGGGGTGTGGACGGAGGTTAGGTGGTGTGGACGGGGGTTAGGTGATGTGGATGGGGGTCAGGGGGTGTGGATGGGGGTCAGGGGGTGTGGACGGAGGTTAGGAGGTGTGGATGGGGGTCAGGGGGTGTGGATGGGGGTCAGGGGGTGTGGACGGAGGTTAGGAGGTGTGGATGGGGGTCAGGGGGTGTGGATGGGGGTCAGGGGGTGTGGATGGGGGTCAGGGGGTGTGGACGGAGGTTAGGAGGTGTGGATGGGGGTCAGGTGGTCTGGACGGGGGTTAGGTGGTGTGATGGGGGTCAGGGGGTGTGGACGGAGGTTAGGAATTGTGGATGGGGGTCAGGGGGTGTGGACGGGGGTTAGGTGGTGTGATTGGGGGTCAGGGGGTGTGGACGGGGGTTAGGTGGTGTGATTGGGGGTCAGGGGGTGTGGACGGGGGTTAGGTGGTGTGATTGGGGGTCAGAGGGTGTGGACGGGGGTTAGGTGGTGTGATTGGGGGTCAGGGGGTGTGGACGGGGGTTAGGTGGTGTGATTGGGGGTCAGAGGGTGTGGACGGGGGTTAGGTGGTGTGATTGGGGGTCAGGGGGTGTGGACGGGGGTTAGGTGGTGTGATTGGGGGTCAGGGGGTGTGGACGGGGGTTAGGTGGTGTGATTGGGGTCAGAGGGTGTGGACTGGGTGGGGTGTGGAAGAAGTGGGGTGTAGACGGGGGTGGGGGTGGGGGTGTGATAGGGTGTGATTGGGGGTGCGGCTGGCTGTGAGGGTGGGGGCGAGGGTGGGGGTGAGTGTGGGGTGTGCAGGGATTATGGAAACAGAAAAGAAAGATGGCACTGAGCGGGCGAGCCACCAGGATAAGAGTGTATCTCTGGGCGGGGCCTGTGGGTGGGGCCAGCTGGCGGGGGGCTCAGTGATTGGCTGGGCGGCGTGCAGCATTTGACCATGCAGTGGATACCTTGGGCGTTCTCCGGAAGTCAAGCGTGTGGTCGAGGTTTTCATAGTTCCTGTTTTTAGTCTGATGACGACGAAGAAGATCAGACACAAGAAGGTTAGACAGTCTGTAGACCAACAGACCAATCAGATCGCTCCGTCAGCCCTGGTGCAATCAAAATCAGGGCAGGCCCACGACCTGTCTGTCTGTCTGTCTGTCTGTCTGTCTGTCTGTCGCTCACTCTCTCTGTCGCTCACTCTCTCTGTCGCTCACTCTCTCTGTCGCTCACTCGCCACAACTATGAGGTTAGCATGCTAATGCTACATGCGGCTCTGTTAGCATCAGAGCTACTTCCTGTCTGTCAGAACAGAAACAGGAAGTCCCGCTCAGAAAGGATTCCCTGCCCGCCAGGGGGTCTGAGGTCATGAGGTCAGATGGTGGGATATGATATTAAACCAAACATGTTAGTGAAAAAACAACTTTTATTTAAAAGCTCAGAACTGAAGCAACACAAAGGAATGTTTACAAAATAAGATACGTACATAATAAAAGTAAAGACAGTTATTGTACAAATATTACCTGAAAAAAAGAAACATGCAAAACAAAGCATTGGTTCCACAAAGGGAATAACAGGACATGTATATATATATTTATATATATATTTATATATAAGAGCAACTTTACATGAAAGGAAAACGATCACATTCATCACAACATCCCAGATCTTATTTACACAAAGTGCACCTGGAATCATCACACACCATGTTGCTCCACCCACCACCATCAGGACACCATTCCACCAACCAACACCATGTTGCTCCACCCACCACCATCAGGACACCATTCCACCAACCAACACCATGTTGCTCCACCCACCACCATCAGGACACCATTCCACCAACCAACACCATGTTGCTCCACCCACCACCATCAGGACACCATGTTGATCCACCCACTGTGGTCTCTGGACACCATGTTGCTCCACCCACCACCATCCTGACACCATGTTGCTCCACCCACCACCATCCTGACACCATGTTGCTCCACCCACCACCATCCTGACACCATTCCACCAACCAACATCTGACACCATGTTGCTCCACCCACTGTGGTCTCTGGACACCATGTTGCTCCACCCACCACCATCCTGACACCATGTTGCTCCACCCACTGTGGTCTCTGGACACCATGTTGCTCCACCCACCACCATCCTGACACCATGTTGCTCCACCCACTGTGGTCTCTGGACACCATGTTGCTCCACCCACCACCATCCTGACACCATGTTGCTCCACCCACCACCATCCTGACACCATGTTGCTCCACCCACCACCATCCTGACACCATTCCACCAACCAACATCTGACACCATGTTGCTCCACCCACTGTGGTCTCTGGACACCATGTTGCTCCACCCACTGTGGTCTCTGGACACCATGTTGCTCCACCCACCACCATCCTGACACCATGTTGCTCCACCCACTGTGGTCTCTGGACACTATGTTGCTCCACCCACTGTGGTCTCTGGACACCATGTTGCTCCACCCACTGTGGTCTCTGGACACCATGTTGCTCCACCCACCACCATCCTGACACCATGTTGCTCCACCCACCACCATCCTGACACCATGTTGCTCCACCCACCACCATCCTGACACCATTCCACCAACCAACATCTGACACCATGTTGCTCCACCCACTGTGGTCTCTGGACACCATGTTGCTCCACCCACTGTGGTCTCTGGACACCATGTTGCTCCACCCACCACCATCCTGACACCATGTTGCTCCACCCACTGTGGTCTCTGGACACTATGTTGCTCCACCCACTGTGGTCTCTGGACACCATGTTGCTCCACCCACTGTGGTCTCTGGACACTATGTTGCTCCACCCACTGTGGTCTCTGGACACCATGTTGCTCCACCCACTGTGGTCTCTGGACACCATCGATTCCTGACTGTACCATGAACTGCCATGTTGCTACGCCGCTGATGTCCAAGATGGCGGACTTCGGGAAGACAGACATTGGAACTTTTATTTGGACTGTTTTCGTGTTTAGTGTCTCTCGGCTTTAATTTGTGAGGACAAGCTTTCTGTGTTTGACGTGTCGTCCTCTCACCAGACGATCTCCTGCAGCAGAGGACAGTTGTCCTCTATTACCCCCCGAGGGTAGAATCAGAGCATCATGATAAACAAGGGTCTGAACTGTCCCAGGCTTTATGGACTATATCAGTTGTCTCAGCTGATGTTACCATTATTATTATCATCATTATTACTATTACCATTATTATTACTATAGTTGTAGTAGTCCAGGTTGTAGTAATAATTTAAGCTGGGATTTTCGAAACTTGTGTTGAGCGCCACATAAAAAGTACTCTTGACAAAAGTAAGAGTAAAATCTACTATGTAATTATTTACACACAGAGACCGAGGCAGAGACAGAGACAGAGACAGAGACAGAGACAGAGACAGAGACAGAGACAGAGACCAAGGCAGAGGCAGAGGCAGAGGCAGAGGCAGAGGCAGAGGCAGAGGCAGAGACAGAGGCAGAGGCAGAGGCAGAGGCAGAGACAGAGGCAGAGACAGAGACAGAGACAGAGACAGAGGCAGAGACAGAGGCAGAGGCAGAGGCAGAGGCAGAGACAGAGACAGAGACAGAGACAGAGACAGAGACAGAGACAGAGGCAGAGGCAGAGACAGAGACAGAGACAGAGACAGAGACAGAGGCATTTATACTTGTTTCACTGCTGCTTTTCTTTCTCTTCTCATTTCATTCATTTATTCTTTTTAAATATTTGAAGTATAAAAACTGCTCTATATATGAACTTATCATTACTTTTGTTGTACTTTTTGTTGTAATACACCAGTTAGAAGCCGAATAAAGAAAATGAATGAATTGACTGAGCGATCAGAGAGAAAATCAGAAATTCTGGTTCTGTTTCTTTAAGTCAGAGAGCGGAGGTGAAGAACACTCCTCCACTCAATCCTCCACTCAATCCTCCACCCAATCCTCCACCCAATCCTCCACTCAATCCTCCACCCAATCCTCCACCCAATCCTCCACTCAATCCTCCACTCAATCCTCCACCAATCCTCCACTCACTCCTCCACTCAATCCTCCACCCAATCCTCCACCCAATCCTCCACCCAATCCTCCACCCAATCCTCCACCCCAATCCTCCACGCACTCCTCCACCCAATCCTCCACTCAATCCTCCACTCACTCCTCCACTCAATCCTCCACCCAATCCTCCACTCAATCCTCCACTCACTCCTCCACTCAATCCTCCACTCACTCCTCCACTCAATCCTCCACCCAATCCTCACTCAATCCTCCACCCAATCCTCCACTCAATCCTCCACCCAATCTCCACTCACTCCTCCACTCAATCCTCCACCCAATCCTCCACCCAATCCTCCACCCAATCCTCCACCCAATCCTCCACCCAATCCTCCACGCACTCCTCCACCCAATCCTCCACTCAATCCTCCACTCACTCCTCCACTCAATCCTCCACCCAATCCTCCACTCAATCCTCCACTCACTCCTCCACTCAATCCTCCACCCAATCCTCCACTCAATCCTCCACTCACTCCTCCACTCAATCCTCCACCCAATCCTCCACTCAATCCTCCACCCAATCCTCCACTCACTCCTCCACTCAATCCTCCACCCAATACTCCACTCAATCCTCCTCTCAATCCTCCACCCAATCCTCCACCCAATCCTCCTCTCAATCCTCCACTCAATCCTCCTCTCAATCCTCCACCCAATCCTCCACCCAATCCTCCTATCAATCCTCCACTCACTCCTCCTCTCAATCCTCCACCCAATCCTCCACCCAATCCTCCACTCACTCCTCCTCTCAATCCTCCTCTCAATCCTCCACCCAATCCTCCTCTCAATCCTCCACCCAATCCTCCACCCAATCCTCCACCCAATCCTCCTCTCAATCCTCCACCCAATCCTCCACCAATCCTCCTATCAATCCTCCACTCACTCCTCCTCTCACTCCTCCTCTCACTCCTCCTCTCAATCCTCCTCTCAATCTCCACCCAATCCTCCTCTCAATCCTCCACCCAATCCTCCACCCAATCCTCCACCCAATCCTCCTCTCAATCCTCCACTCAATCCTCCACCCAATCCTCCTCTCAATCCTCCACCCAATCCTCCACCCTTCTACTCGCAGTACTACAGACAGTAAAACTTGCTTTAAGGTGTTTCCACATCAGCACCAGGAGTTCCTGACTTCTTACTGTGACCTAATGCATGTGAAGATGGTTCTGGAATGGTTCTGACGTTCCTCATGTTCCTGAACTTCTTTTTGGTTCCAATGAATCTTCAGGAAGATGAAGAACCAGCTGTACTGGTGAAGTTAGTAACTGAGCGTGTGGATTAGTAGTGATGTGTTGATGTGTTCTACAGAGTGTCAGCATTCGCTCCCTGCAGCATCCTCCTCTCTCATCAACTCCATGGAGGTTCTCTGAATGCTGAGCGCTCTGGAGGGTGTCCAC
>NC_137638.1:102500-108092 GCF_963383615.2 Lipophrys pholis | reverse complement strand
TCTCCTCCTGTTCATCTCCTCCTCCTGTTCACATCCTCCTCCTTCTCCTGTTCTCCTCCTGTTCTCCACCTCCTCCTGTTCACCTCCTCCTCCTGTTCTCCTCCTCCTCCTTCTCCTGTTCTCCTCCTGTTCTCCTCATCCTCCTGTTCACCTCCTCCTCCTGTTCACATCCTCCTCCTTCTCCTGTTCTCCTCCTGTTCTCCGCCTCCTCCTGTTCACCTCCTCCTCCTGTTCTCCTCCTCCTCCTGTCCTCCTCCTCCTGTTCTCCTCCTCCTCCTGTTCTCCTCCTCCTCCTCCTTCTCCTGTTCTCCTCCTCCTCCTCCTCCTGGTCTCCTCCTCCTCCTGTTCTCCTCCTCCTGTTCTCCTCCTCCTCCTGTTCTCCTCCTCCTCCTCCTCCTCCTCCTGTCCTCCTCCTCCTGTTCTCCTCCTCCTCCTGTTCTCCTCCTCCTCCTCCTCCTCCTCATCCTTCTCCTGTTCTCCTCCTCCTTCTCCTGTCCTCCTCCTCCTCCTCCTGGTCTCCTCCTCCTCCTCCTGTTCTCCTCCTCCTCCTGTTCTCCTCCTCCTCCTGTTCTCCTCCTCCTCCTCCTCCTCCTCCTCCTCCTTCTCCTGTTCTCCTCCTCCTTCTCCTGTCCTCCTCCTCCTCCTCCTGGTCTCCTCCTCCTCCTCCTGTTCTCCTCCTCCTCCTCCTCCTCCTGTCCTCCTCCTCCTGTTCTCCTCCTCCTCCTGTTCTCCTCCTCCTCCTCCTCCTCCTTCTCCTGTTCTCCTCCTCCTTCTCCTGTCCTCCTCCTCCTCCTCCTGGTCTCCTCCTCCTCCTCCTGTTCTCCTCCTCCTCCTGTTCACCTCCTCCTCCTGTTCTCCTCCTCCTCCTGTCCTCCTCCTCCTGTTCTCCTCCTCCTCCTGTTCTCCTCCTCCTCCTCCTTCTCCTGTTCTCCTCCTCCTCCTCCTCCTGGTCTCCTCCTCCTCCTCCTGTTCTCCTCCTCCTCCTGTTCTCCTCCTCCTCCTCCTCCTCCTGTCCTCCTCCTCCTGTTCTCCTCCTCCTCCTCCTTCTCCTGTTCTCCTCCTCCTTCTCCTGTCCTCCTCCTCCTGTTCTCCTCCTCCTGTTCTCCTCCTCCTCCTGTTCTCCTCCTCCTCCTCCTCCTGTTCTCCTCCTCCTCCTGTTCTCCTCCTCCTCCTGGTCTCCTCCTCCTCCTGGTCTGGTCGGTCCAGAAACCTTCAGTATTCTAAGTTTCTAGCTCCTCCTTGATTTTCCTCATTTGAATATTGGATCATAGGAGCTACATTCAGAATCTGCTGTGTCTGTGTGAGTTGGACTGGCGCCGCCCACACATGCCCATCTTGGGAAGAGGAGGAAGTACTTCCTCTCGTGGTGCCATGTGCCAGAGCAGAGCTGCCTAATTGTGGGAGGAGTCAGAGGGTGGGCCTACCTTGATTGGGATTGGCTAAACCCCCGATGACACTATAGAGGGTTTGATCTCTGATTGGCTGCTTGGAGCAACACACTTTTTAAAACCTGAAACAAGCCAGGGACAGAGAGGACAGACTGTCTTCACGTCTGGGACGTCCTAAAGGCTGGAGAACCTTCAGGAAGTGGATTTTATATAATAATAGCCTTTAAGTGTTCCGGGTGTTAAGTTCAAATCTGTTTGGACTGCTGTGACTCATGAGACAGGTTAGTTTTACCCTACTGCTTATGTGTTGTTGCAATAGTAATCCTGCATATAATGCTGTCAAAAATGACACGTTATTTAATTAATTGATTTGACACGTTGAACTCATTAAAAATGTGTATGTACTTAACGCAGTTGTGTTTACTTCCTGTTTTTTTCCTTACCGGAGCAGCAGCATGAGCAGCATCTCTGGGCGCAGCACCGTGACAACAGAGCAGTATAGTACCAAGTGGAATAATATTAAGGTAGAAGGTTTCACTTTCAAAAGTTCCTAATGCTGATTGAGAAAGAAAGAATATTGTAAGTGTGATGGACAATGTCTGCAGAAGAGCTGAAAGTGTGGCAGTCGGGTTAAACCTGACCCGAAACCCTCAACACTGTGTGGACAAGCGACCATGTGAATGGTGACAATGGCACTGTAGAGCTGATTTTCACTTTCACACATTTAAATTGACTGTTTTCATTTGCTTCAATACGTCTCAACAAGTTCTGTTGGACCAACACACTCACTCATATTGTCTGAGGGGTAGGGTTAGAGAAAGTGCTGATGGAGGCAGAAAAAGAACCTGGACTACCCTTGCCTTAGTGTGTGTGTGTGTGTGTGTGTGTGTGTGTGTGTGTGTGTGTGTGTGTGTGTGTGTGTGTGTGTGGATGAATGGGTGACTGTGACTAACAGTGTACAGCGTCTTGGGAGCTATAAAAAGTGAACTCCATTTACTGTTCATCTTCATCAGCAGCAGTAAAAGTCTGTATGTCTGCTGATGATCAGGAAACAATTTAAACTGTAGAACTGAAGGAAGCACTCCGATTGGTCCCCAGAGCGCTCTGTGTGTGTGTGTGTAATTACAGTAAAGTCCTAATGATAGATGACATCACATCACGGGTCGACCATCTGCGTGTGCCCGGGGTACATGAATAAATAATATCTCCATCTCTTCATGTCCGACTGGCTAAGTGTCTCTGTGAGGACCAAACCTAACCCTTGTGGACGAATCAGATCCCCAGCAGGACACACAGCAGCCATCAAGCCTGTGTGGACAGGAAGAGGAGCTGGAAGAGGAGCTGGAAGAGGAGCAGGAAGAGGAGCAGGAAGAGGAGCTGGAAGAGGAGCTGGAAGAGGAGCTGGAAGAGGAGCAGGAAGAGGAGCTGGAAGAGGAGCTGGAAGAGGAGCTGGAAGAGGAGCAGGAAGAGGAGCTGGAAGAGGAGCTGGAAGAGGAGCTGGAAGAGGAGCTGGAAGAGGAGCAGGAAGAGGAGCAGGAAGAGGAGCTGGAAGGGGAGCAGGAAGAGGAGCAGGAAGAGGAGCAGGAAGAGGAGCTGGAAGAGGAGCAGGAAGAGGAGCAGGAAGAGGAGCAGGAAGAGGAGCTGGAAGGGGAGCTGGAAGAGGAGCTGGAAGAGGAGCAGGAAGAGGAGCAGGAAGAGGAGCAGGAAGAGGAGCTGGAAGAGGAGCTGGAAGGGGAGCTGGAAGAGGAGCTGGAAGAGGAGCTGGAAGAGGAGCTGGAAGAGGAGCAGGAAGAGGAGCTGGAAGAGGAGCAGGAAGAGGAGCTGGAAGAGGAGCAGGAAGAGGAGCTGGAAGAGGAGCTGGAAGAGGAGCTGGAAGGGGAGCTGGAAGAGGAGCTGGAAGAGGAGCAGGAAGAGGAGCTGGAAGAGGAGCTGGAAGAGGAGCTGGAAGGGGAGCTGGAAGGGGAGCAGGAAGAGGAGCTGGAAGAGGAGCAGGAAGAGGAGCAGGAAGAGGAGCTGGAAGAGGAGCAGGAAGAGGAGCTGGAAGAGGAGCTGGAAGAGGAGCAGGAAGAGGAGCAGGAAGAGGAGCAGGAAGAGGAGCAGGAAGAGGAGCTGGAAGGGGAGCAGGAAGAGGAGCTGGAAGAGGAGCAGGAAGAGGAGCAGGAAGAGGAGCTGGAAGAGGAGCAGGAAGAGGAGCTGGAAGAGGAGCTGGAAGAGGAGCAGGAAGAGGAGCAGGAAGAGGAGCTGGAAGAGGAGCAGGAAGAGGAGCAGGAAGGGATAGGGTTATTAATCATGTTTTTAATGTCAACAAGCAGACAGGATAAAAAACATGTATTGTGTGTTATTGAGATGTGGCACCGAGAAAGAAGGACGAGGACACAGTGAGGAAGAACGAGTCTGTTTATTTATTAGCCCTCGTGTTAATCACAGACAGTCTGCTGGCTCCTCCGCTCATTAGACTCCAATAGAAAAATCTGCATGTTACAGCTCCACATTAGAAAAACAACAGAAACCCAAACTCCACCCACCCCAGCATCAGGGGGCGGGACCAGGAAGATCTGAATGGTCCGCTCCAGCGGCATGAATAAAGGCTGTCTTCACCTCTGGGGGGCGGGGCTGCACCATGTCACCAGTTCAGACCCGCCCACTTCACGGGGAGAGAGCGACAGCTAGCGTAGCAGTCTCATAAATCAAAGAAACCAAACATCGGATTTACCTGCAGAGCACCGCCCACTCCAACAGATCTTCATCATCATCATCACCACCCAACCAGATCTCATCTTCATTATCATCAGACACACTAACAACACACAAGCACTGATTCCACCCAGCAGCAGCCCAATGTACAGACAGTGAGACAGACGGTGAGACAGACAGGGAGACAGACAGAACCAGAGACACAGACATTTTCTACAGCCCCCATGTACAGAGCTGACCTGTTTCTGAACGCCCTAATCAAAGGAGATAAATGTGTGCAAACATGTCAGATTGACAGTCAGGAGCAGACCTGAGTTCATGAATGTTCGTTCATCTGCCAACAGCATCACAACTTAACAGCAGTTTGATCTCAGTTCTATTTGGCAGCTTTTTTTCTAACCAAATATAAAACTTCCACCAAGCTGATTTTGATCTGCCAGGCTAATGCTGCTCTGAGACCTGCTGTATTTATTAACAGCAGGTCTAACCCTAACCCTAACCCTAACCCTAACCCTAACCCTAACCCAGTGAAGTACAACACTGAATGAGAGGTGTCACCTTGCTGGCCAAGCCAGTGTATCAATACAACCAAATATATCAGACATATGGGTATAAGAAAGGCCAATAGTTCAGCCCTAACCCTAACCCTAACTCTAACCTAACCCTAACCCCAAAGAAAGGCCAATAGTTCAGCCCTAACCCTAACTCTAACCCTAACCCCAACCTAACCCTAACCCCAACCTAACCTAACCTAACCCTAACCCTCTTGGCAATTATACTATTTAATGCTGAAGGTTTAGTGGGATGGAGCTTTAGTCTCAGTTCAGGTAGAAACTCTACATCATTTCAACTGTTTTCTAGTTTCTGTCTGATGAAGGGGTTAGGGTTATTGTTAGGGTTAGGGTTAGGGTTATTGAATTATAGAGTTGTTCAAACAGCCTGTTGGGATTGCTCATGGCCGACGGGAATCGAACCGGGCATAGAGCCGCTCTGCTTCAGGTTTGGTTTCAGGTTTGCAGTGTAACATTACTTTGGACTACAGATCTTTTGTTGAGCTCAGTTCTGCTCTGATAGTTGGACCTCATGAGGGACGTTGGACCTCATGAGGGACGTTGGACCTCATGAGGGACGTTGGACCTCATGAGGGACGTTGGACCTCATGAGGGACGTTGGACCTCATGAGGGACGTTGGACCTGAGCTGAGTTCTTTTGTTGCTGCTCTGGATTCACACTGTTCTGGAGGTTTGGCTAGCAGTGAGAAAACCCTTCAAACCGACTAACCCCTGTGGCGCTAACCGCTAACACATTCAGCTCATGAAACTAACCACCAACAAACAATCTCCTGCGTTTAGCTAACATACGCACCAACCCCACAACTTGCTCCTTTAGCGTCAGTATTCTAGCAACAACGACAAAATAAACTTTACATGTGTACCAAAACAGTAGCTGCCCGCCCTTCTGGTTTTGGCGGGAAAACAAGGTTTGATCATGTGAGGACACAAAGTGTTTG
>NC_137638.1:55000-97500 GCF_963383615.2 Lipophrys pholis | reverse complement strand
AGACACATTGGAGCTCATGTCTGCTGGTAACAGAACCCTCCCCATCGCTAACGGTACCTTTAGAAATCACACTTAGTTTTGTTGAACACTGTCTGACGTCCATATTTCACAATAAAAGGGTCCAACCACACAGAGCGTATCTTACTTTGTGAGAAAGTGGAGGTGACATTACTGTGAAAAGGGTGTATTGGTCTGAGGAATTCTTCAGGGCTGGACTCTTCTCACACATGGACAGATTGAGAATGCTTCAGGGACGTTAACGTGGGAGGTTCTACTGTTCTAGTTGATTAATCTGAACATTAATGTATGAGGTCCTGCCGTTCTAGTTAGCAGTTTATCTGAACGGTAACCATGTTGGGATGAGTCTCTATGGTTGTTCATGTATAAATTGGCTGAAGGTTCCTTTCACGACCTTTCACTCGCTTACCTTTTCCAATGACCAGGCCACACTTGTCAGCAGGGATGGTGTACGTCACTTCCTGTATCGGACCAGGAGAACCCATCGTCCAATCACTCCGGCCTCTGACCCGCCCACCACGAAGGGGCCCGCCCACTCCATCTCGCTCCTGCAGACCGGTGGGGTGAGGGTGGAGAGGTAGGATCAGGGTTGGGTGAGATCATGGCGGAGCTGCAGTCTGCTCTACATTACCTGTGCGGTCTGGATGAGCTCGTTGATGAGATGAATGGCGTGCTGGCAGCGGTCTGGATGACCCATCACCATGGCAACACGTTCTGGACTGATTCCATCATCTGGACATAAACAAATGTCAGATCTCAAAAGTCGGTTTCTGTCCTGTACTAGTCTGTTTGTACTAGAGATGCACCGATACCAATACCGAGATCGGGTATCGGTCCGATACCAGGCATGAGTCAAATGGTAAATGGATTTCACTTATATAGCGCTTTCCCATTGCATCAAGGACATTCACACATCAGTGGAGGCCGCTACCATGCAAGGCACTCAGTCTATCCACTGGGAGCAGTTTTGGGGTTCAGTGTCTTGCTCAAGGACACTGGGCATGGCATGGCATGTGGACAGGTGGAGATGGGAATCAAACCTGCAACCTTCAGACTGGGAGACGACCGCTCTACAAACCCAGCCATCCCACCCCGTGAGTACTCATAACATTGCCATCGATACCACTTTACGGCAGAGCACAGTTTACAGCATTCCCCTGCGCCACCACTGCTAAAACAATGTAGAGGAAACTGCAGTTTCATTGAAAGTGGGGTTAGGGTTACTGGGTTAGGGTTATTGGGTTGGGGTTACTGGGTTAGGGTTATTGGGTTGGGGTTATTGGGTTGGGGTTATTGGGTTAGGGTTATTGGGTTAGGGTTATTGGGTTGGGGTTACTGGGTTAGGGTTATTGGGTTGGGGTTACTGGGTTAGGGTTATTGGGTTGGGGTTATTGGGTTGGGGTTACTGGGTTAGGGTTATTGGGTTGGGGTTATTGGGTTGGGGTTACTGAAAGGTTAGGCTTAGGGTTATTAGGTTAGGGTTATTGAAAGGGTTAGGGTTATTGGGTTAGGGTTATTGAAAGGGTTAGGGTTACTGGGTTAGGGTTATTGGGTTGGGGTTACTGGGTTAGGGTTATTGGGTTGGGGTTATTGGGTTGGGGTTACTGGGTTAGGGTTAGTGGGTTAGGGTTATTGGGTTGGGGTTACTGAAAGGTTAGGCTTAGGGTTATTAGGTTAGGGTTATTGAAAGGGTTAGGGTTATTGGGTTAGGGTTATTGAAAGGGTTAGGGTTATTGGGTTAGGGTTATTGAAAGGGTTAGGGTTATTGGGTTAGGGTTATTGAAAGGTTAGGGATAGGGTTACTGAAAGGTTTAAAAGTTTAATTGAAAGGTTTTCTTAAAGTACATGTGGCAGTGCCATAAAAGAAATACTTTTGAATGTCAGTACATCACAATGTAGGAATGTTGTTCAAATTATATCAGTGGAAAATAATTACAAAATAAATGTTTGTATTGGCCTAAGTACTCGGTGAATCCCTAGTTTGTACTATACTAGTCTGTTTCTGGAAGTTTCTTCCTGAACCTGGTTCTGCACATTGTTCTTCCTCAGAACCTAGTTCTGCAGGTTTCTTATTCTTGCGCCTCGTGAATTATCAGTTTTTCTCGATAAAATGACTGTTTTGTATTTGTCACTATGGAGATACAACTGAATTTGACTCCGTCTAGTGGCTGCGAACATGTACAGTTTAATCTGAATTGAATTGATGTGATTCCACCTGCTTTAAACTGGATTCGGACCCCAGCATCGTTTTGGATCTTCTTGATCATCTCGCCGTTGCGGCCGATCACGATGCCCACAGCAAACCTTGGGACGGGAACCTGTGGATGACGGAGCGCTCAGACCAGAGTGGGTCGATACAAGGTGCGTTTGTTTTCACATCTTACGTCCAGGTTGGTTCCTCCAAGGCGGGCGCTGAAGTCACTGCGTCCCGACCTGAAGTCTCCATCCTTGTCCCGGATAACTTCCAGTACCAGCTCCCGCGCAGCCTGAAGAGAAAACCAGTCCACGATCAGAACCAGTTAGGACCTTCAGCAATGGCCCACAGGAAGACTCGGACCAGCTTCAGTTCACCTGCACTTTGTACGGGTCTCCAGAGATGCGCAGAGCTTTGTCAGCTCCCGTTGGCATGGGTCCATCCTGGATCATCATCATCTTCACTCCAGCTCGTTCCTGGAGCCAAAAGAACCAGAACCAGAACCAGAATGCAGCAGTCAGCTTATGGACATTTGGTCTGACCACCTGATCAGCCTGAGTAAGAACATTTACCCTCTTCCCTGTTTTCAAGGATCATTTTTATTGAGAACAAGGTACAAAAAGAGGATTGTATAAACAGACAATATCATAGTCAGTGAGGACTCACTATGGAGTCAGGGAGGAACCACTATAGAGTCACTATGGAGTCAGGGAGGAACCACTATAGAGTCACTATGGAGTCAGTGTGGAACAACTATACAATCACTATGGAGTCAGTGTGGAACCACTATAGAGTCACTATGGAGTCAGTGAGGAACCACTATAGAGTCACTATGGAGTCAGTGTGGAACAACTATACAATCACTATGGAGTCAGTGTGGAACCACTATAGAGTCACTATGGAGTCAGGGAGGAACCACTATAGAGTCACTATGGAGTCAATGAGGAACCACTATATAGTCACTATGGAGTCAGGGAGGAACCACTATAGAGTCACTATGGAGTCAGGGAGGAACCACTATAGAGTCACTATGGAGTCAGGGAGGAACCACTATAGAGTCACTATGGAGTCAGTGTGGAACAACTATACAATCACTATGGAGTCAGTGTGGAACCACTATAGAGTCACTATGGAGTCAGTGAGGAACCACTATAAAGTCACTATGGAGTCAGTGTGGAACAACTATACAATCACTATGGAGTCAGTGTGGAACCACTGTAGAGTCACTATGGAGTCACTGTGAAGTCAGTGTGGAAGTACTATACAATCACTATGGAGTCAGTGTGGAACAACTATAGAGCCAGTGTGGAACCACTGTAGAGTCACTATGGAGTCACTGTGAAGTCAGTGTGGAAGTACTATAGAGTCACTATGGAGTCAGTGTGGAACCACTATAGAGTCACTATGGAGTCAGTGAGGAACCACTATAGAGTCACTATGGAGTAAGTGAGGAACCACTATAGAGTCACTATGGAGTAAGTGTGGAAGTACTATAGAGTCACTATGGAGTCAGTGTGGAGTAACTATGGAGTCAGTGTGGAACCACTATAGAGTCACTATGGCGTCAGTGTGGAAGTACTATAGAGTCACTAAGGGGTCAGTGTGGAACCACTATAGAGTCACTATGGAGTCAGTGTGGAACCACTATACAATCACTATGGAGTCAGTGTGGAACCACTATAGAGTCACTATGGAGTCACTGTGAAGTCAGTGTGGAACCACTATAGTCACTAAGGGGTCAGTGTGGAACCACTATAAAGTCACTATGGAGTAAGTGTGGAAGTACTATAGAGTCACTATGAAGTCACTGTGGAACAACTATAAAGTCACTATGGAGTCAGTGTGGAGTAACTATGGAGTCAGTGTGGAACCACTATAGAGTCACTATGGAGTCACTGTGGAAGTACTATAGAGTCACTATGGAGTCAGTGTGGAACCACTATAGAGTCACTATGGAGTCAGTGTGGAACCACTATAAAATCACAATGGAGTCAGTGTGGAACAACTATAAAATCACTATGGAGTCAGTGTGGAACCACTATAGAGTCACTACGGAGTCACTGTGAAGTCAGTGTGGAAGTACTATAGTCACTATGGAGTCAGTGTGAAACCACTATAGAGTCACTATGGAGTCAGTGTGGAACCACTATAAAGTCACTATGGAGTCAGTGTGGAGTAACTATGGAGTCAGTGTGGAACCACTATAGAGTCACTGTGAAGTCAGTGTGGAAGTACTATAGAGTCACTATGGAGTCAGTGTGGAACCACTATAAAGTCACTATGAAGTCAGTGTGGAGTAACTATGGAGTCAGTGTATAACCACTATGGAGTCACTGTGAAGTCAGTGTGGAAGCTCTATAGAGTCACTATGGAGTCACTGTGAGGTCAGTGTGGAAGTACTATAGAGTCACTATGAAGTCACTGTGGAAGTACTATAGAGTCACTATGGAGTCAGTGTGTAGTAACCATGGAGTCATGGTGGAGTCAGTGTGGAAGTACTATAGATTCACTATGGAGTCAGTGTGGAAGTTCTATAGAGCCACTATGGAGTCAGTGTGGTCACTATGGAGCTCGTGTGGAGTAACTATGGAGTCAGTGTGGAACCACTATAGAGTCACTATGGAGTAACTATGTAGTCAGTGTGGAGTCAGTGTGGAACCACTATAAAGTCACTATGGAGTTTGTGTAGTAACTATGGAGTCACGATGGAGTCAGTGTGGAAGAACTATGGAGTCAGTGTGGAAGTTCTATAGAGCCACTATGGAGTCAGTGTGGTCACTATAGAGTCACTATGGAGTCAGTGTGGAGTAACTATGGAGTCAATGTGGAACCACTATAGAGTCACTATGGAGTCAATGTGGAACCACTATAGAGTCACTATGGAGTCCGTGTGGAGTAACTATGGAGTCAGTGTGGAACCACTATAGAGTCACTATGGAGTCCGTGTGGAGTAACTATGTAGTCAGTGTGGAGTCACTACGGAGTCAAGGTTGGCGTCAGTGTGGAAGTACTATAGAGTCACTATGGGGTCAGAGTGGAACCATTATAGAGTCACTATGGAGTCACTATGGAGTAAGTATGTAAATCCTTTTATTTCAAACCTGCACACAATACAACTTACATAACATAACATAAACAAGAGCATGGTTTGAAAAGGGGATGCATGAAGCACCACTTATACAATCCCAATCCCCCCACAGGACACAACATAGCAATATAAAGTAAAACACAGAATCCTCACAACAACACAACGACCAGCCCGAACACTCTCTGACCCCACACCACCTCTCCCTTAGTGCTCACAGCTGAGGGCAGCTGAGAGTCAGTGTGGAGTCACTATGGAGACAGGGTGGAGTCACTATGGAGACAGTATGGAAGTACTATAGAGTCACTATGGAGTCAGGGTGGAGTCACTATGGAGACAGTATGGAAGTACTATAGAGTCACTATGGAGTCAGGGTGGAGTCACTATGGAGACAGGGTGGAGTCACTATGGAGTCAGTGTGGAGTCACAGTGGAGTCAGTATGGAAGTACTATAGAGTCACTATGGAGTCACTATGGAGACAGGGTGGAGTCACTATGGAGTCAGTGTGGAGTCACAGTGGAGTCAGTATGGAAGTACTATAGAGTCACTATGGAGTCAATATGGAGTAACTATGGAGTCAGTGTGGAGTCACTATAGAGTCAGTGTGGTCACTATGGAGACAGGGTGGAGTCACTATGGAGTCAGTGTGGAGTCACAGTGGAGTCAGTATGGAAGTACTATAGAGTCACTATGGAGTCAGTGTGGAGTCACTATGGAGTCAGTGTGGAGTCACAGTGGAGTCAGTATGGAAGTACTATAGAGTCACTATGGAGTCAATATGGAGTAACTATGGAGTCAGTGTGGAGTCACTATAGAGTCAGTGTGGTCACTATGGAGTCAGTGTGAAGTCCCTATGGAGACAGGGTGGAGTCACTATGGAGTCACTATGGAGTCAGTATGGAAGTACTATAGAGTCACTATGAAGTCAGTGTGGTCACTATGGAGTCAGTGTGAAGTCCCTATGGAGACAGGGTGGAGTCACTATGGAGTCAGTATGGAAGTACTATAGAGTCACTATGAAGTCAGCGTGGAGTCACTATGGAGTCACTATGGAGTCAGTATGGAGTCAGTGTGGAGTCACAGTGGAGTCAGTATGGAAGTACTATAGAGTCACTATGGAGTCAGCGTGGAG
This sequence comes from Lipophrys pholis, assembly GCF_963383615.2. Classification (NCBI taxonomy): domain Eukaryota; kingdom Metazoa; phylum Chordata; class Actinopteri; order Blenniiformes; family Blenniidae; genus Lipophrys; species Lipophrys pholis. The sequence continues at coordinate 91,070 of NC_137638.1, read as the reverse complement.
TCACTATGGAGTCACTATGGAGTCAGTATGGAGTCAGTGTGGAGTTAGGATGTGGAGAGTCTGACCTCCAACACTCCCTCCATCTCTCTTCTTCTTTAGTCTGACCTCCAACACTCCCTCCATCTCTCTTCTTCTTTAGTCTGACCTCCAACACTCCCTCCATCTCTCTTCTTCTTTAGTCTGACCTCCAACACTCCCTCCATCTCTCTTCTTCTTCTTTAGTCTGACCTCCAACACTCCCTCCATCTCTCTTCTTCTTTAGTCTGACCTCCAACACTCCCTCCATCTCTCTTCTTCTTCTTTAGTCTGACCTCCCACACTCCCTCCATCTCTCTTCTTCTTTAGTCTGACCTCCCACACTCCCTCCATCTCTCTTCTTCGTCTTCTTTAGTCTGACCTCCAACACTCCCTCCATCTCTCTTCTTCTTTAGTCTGACCTCCCACACTCCCTCCATCTCTCTTCTTCGTCTTCTTTAGTCTGACCTCCAACACTCCCTCCATCTCTCTTCTTCTTTAGTCTGACCTCCAACACTCCCTCCATCTCTCTTCTTCTTTAGTCTGACCTCCAACACTCCCTCCATCTCTCTTCTTCTTTAGTCTGACCTCCAACACTCCCTCCATCTCTCTTCTTCTTCTTTAGTCTGACCTCCAACACTCCCTCCATCTCTCTTCTTCTTTAGTCTGACCTCCAACACTCCCTCCATCTCTCTTCTTCTTCTTTAGTCTGACCTCCCACACTCCCTCCATCTCTCTTCTTCTTTAGTCTGACCTCCCACACTCCCTCCATCTCTCTTCTTCGTCTTCTTTAGTCTGACCTCCAACACTCCCTCCATCTCTCTTCTTCTTTAGTCTGACCTCCAACACTCCCTCCATCTCTCTTCTTCTTCTTCTTTAGTCTGACCTCCCACACTCCCTCCATCTCTCTTCTTCTTTAGTCTGACCTTCCACACTCCCTCCATCTCTCTTCTTCTTTAGTCTGACCTCCCACACTCCCTCCATCTCTCTTCTTCCTTAGTCTGACCTCCCACACTCCCTCCATCTCTCTTCTTCTTTAGTCTGACCTCCCACACTCCCTCCATCTCTCTTCTTCCTTAGTCTGACCTCCCACACTCCCTCCATCTCTCTTCTTCTTTAGTCTGACCTCCAACACTCCCTCCATCTCTCTTCTTCTTCTTCTTTAGTCTGACCTCCCACACTCCCTCCATCTCTCTTCTTCTTTAGTCTGACCTCCAACACTCCCTCCATCTCTCTTCTTCTTCTTCCTTAGTCTGACCACCCACACTCCCTCCATCTCTCTTCTTCTTCTTTAGTCTGACCTCCCACACTCCCTCCATCTCTCTTCTTCTTCTTCCTTAGTCTGACCTCCAACACTCCCTCCATCTCTCTTCTTCTTTAGTCTGACCTCCAACACTCCCTCCATCTCTCTTCTTCTTCTTCCTTAGTCTGACCACCCACACTCCCTCCATCTCTCTTCTTCTTTAGTCTGACCTCCCACACTCCCTCCATCTCTCTTCTTCTTCTTTAGTCTGACCTCCCACACTCCCTCCATATCTCTTCTTCTTCTTCTTTAGTCTGACCTCCAACACTCCCTCCATATCTCTTCTTCTTCTTCTTTAGTCTGACCTCCAACACTCCCTCCATCTCTCTTATTCTTCTTCTTTAGTCTGACCTCCCACACTCCCTCCATCTCTCTTATTCTTCTTCTTTAGTCTGACCTCCCACACTCCCTCCATCTCTCTTCTTCTTTAGTCTGACCTTCCACACTCCCTCCATCTCTCTTCTTCTTTAGTCTGACCTCCCACACTCCCTCCATCTCTCTTCTTCTTTAGTCTGACCTTCCACACTCCCTCCATCTCTCTTCTTCTTCTTTAGTCTGACCTTCCACACTCCCTCCATCTCTCTTCTTCTTCTTTAGTCTGACCTCCCACACTCCCTTCTCTGGTTCTTCCTCTGGTTCTTCCTGGTTGGAGGTGGTTTTGTCTGGTTCTTCCTCTGGTTCTTACTCTGGTTCCTCCTGGTTGGAGGTGGTTTTGTCTGGTTCTTCTCTGGTTCTTCCTCTGGTTCCTCCTGGATGGAGGTGGTCTTCTCGGGTTCTTCCTCTGGTTCCTCCTGGATGGAGGTGGTCTTCTCTGGTTCTTCCTCTGGTTCCTCCTGGTTGGAGGTGGTTTTGTCTGGTTCTTCTCTGGTTCTTTCTGGATGGAGGTGGTCTTCTCTGGTTCTTCCTGGATGGAGGTGGTCTTCTCTGGTTCTTCCTCTGGTTCCTCCTGGATGGAGGTGGTCTTCTCTCACTTGTCTAATAAATACCATATCCATATATCGGGAGTATTGCTCTGAGCAGTTCTGAATGTATTTCGTGGATGTACAAATTAGAAACGTTGTTCCATAAGAAACAAACAACGTGCACTGCCCTCTACTGGTGGTAGTAATGAACAGCCACACCAACATCTGAAACATATGTCGCGGTTTATCTGCTTCACTGAAGCCGTTAGCCTGTATTTAAACAGTTTCCCCAATCTGGAAGTTGTGCGTTGACTACCCACAAAGCATTCAACCTTTAAGTGACTTAGAACCTTTACCACTGACCCAGATGACCAACTATTAAAATGAGCTGCAGCTCCCTGAATAAGAACCTCGTCTGAGTTGTTGTTCTTTCATAACTGAAACCTCATAAAAACTATCAAATCCAGAAAGACCTCCGGGGTTGGTCAAAGACCCAGTAATTAGGGACCGAGCAGAAAGACCGAGGCCTGGGTCTGGAGGGAAGGACCCTATTGTATTTTTAATCTTTATTACTATTAGTAGGAGTTTTTTGCAAAAAACCTGTACAAAAAACCCTAAAAATGCTCAAGAACGCACCAAATTTGGAACGCTGAATAACACTGGATAACAACCAAAATGTCTCTCTAGCGCCACCTAGAAAAACCAAAACGGCCACCACGGCCCGTAGGAATGTCGTAGAGTAGGGACGTCCCCATCACACTTCTCTGCCCGCGATATCGATCCGATTTTTCAGAATTGAGTATCGGCCGATCCCGATACTTTCCCGATCCGATACTTCATTGCTATTGCAAAGATACTCAATAGTGTATTTTTGGAGCGACTAAGATGTCTGAAGCTAAAAGTACTATTGGCAGAAGCTTTGTTTACCTAGAAATTATTGTAAAACTCACTTAATGAATCAGAATTCTTCTCAGAACGACTTAAGAACTTATTTAAACTTTATTCAGTCAGAACAACTAAAACCCAGTTACACTCTGCAGTCTTGTTTCTCTTATTTATCTTAACTTAAACTACTTCACCTGCATTTTGTGGCAAATAAAAAACAATAAAAATGAAACCCAGTGAATCAGTTTGACAAACATATAAAGTATAAAAAAACTACAATATAAACAGTATTCAGTAAAACCAGTTCCACTTCAAAGTGTCTTTGGCTGGTTGGGTTGAAAATAAGTCCTAAAAAAGTAAAAATACAATAATAAAAATAAATAAATAAATCTTAAACATAAATACTCTCAGGCTCCAATGTAACTTCTTTGTGTATTAAATTCCAGTTTACCTTAAAGCAGTATGAGAGGTTTGACCTGAATGTCACTAAACATTTACATTTCAATGTGAAGTATAAACACTTCATTCCAGTAGTATTCTGAACATAGTACTCTCAAAAACGTATTCAGAATATCCCCGTCTCCCTTCAGACTAGAGGAACCTTCTGGGTTCTTGTTCCACCATATGGCCCCCCTGTGGGGACTGAGCCTTTATTTTAAAGTGGACAGTTTGTTGTTGTAAACTGAGGGGACGTCCACACAAGGATAAAACCATCTTTGTCCTCCCTGTCCTCGTTGTCCACACCTCACTATGAACACGGCTCAGCACCAGGCTTCAGGGCATGTAGTACACATGCCAGGCCTTTAGGGGCGCTGTGACTCACCAAACACAACAAGAACACAGAAGAAGACAGACCACATAGAAATATAGAAGTAGACTCCTGCACATAAACCACTATATCACTCTAGTTTTATAGGTCTATGGCCCCGCTCCGCCTGCTTCTAGCTTCTGCAGCTCCACCCGAGCTTCTAGTCCCTGATTGTTGTGGTTATTAGGGGACGCAGTGGGGGGGGGGGGGGGGGCCATTACGTCATCTTACGTCCATGGATGATGGTCTTTGCTGAGCGTACTCCACCGCATGTTTACTTTTTAGATGTCTTATCAGATTAGTTGTGTTAAACGAAGCTCTGGTGCTCCACCTCTCAGGACTGTGATGAAGCTCTGGTGCTCAACCTCTCAGGACTGTGGTGAAGCTCTGGTGCTCCACCTCTCAGGACTGTGGTGAAGCTCTGGTGCTCCACCTCTCAGGACTGGTTTGGTTATCCAGGCTGCTCACCTCGCTTTACGGCAGGTGGCACACGGGGCTCGCTTTACGGCAGCTGACGGGAAAAAGGTTTTGTTTGTTTGTTTGTTTTTTAAGATCGGCGGGGTGATCGGCTGGATTTGCTGATTCCCGATCAATCACAAATCACCAATATCGGCCCCGATCGTAGAGAGATCAAACCAAAACTCAATTGTTCGTCTCATCCAGACCTACAAATTACGTCCTGCTACCCCCGACCTAAATCCAACAGGAAGTCCGAAATTTGCCTTTCAAAATAAGATTTGCAAACGCGAGCTACTCTGAGCACGAATATCTATTGACTTCAGAAACCTACTAAATGATAGAGGAGACTCTGCTGCTCAATAAGTCTGTTCAACTTTTAGACTAATCCAGCGTTTTGTTTTAAATTAGCCATCAAAGTTCCTGATGCCACCGTCTCGTCCACGTGGCTTTCAACAGACATTCCACCAACTCCACCTGCTCACAGGTTGATGGTCCTACACCGACACGTAGGGACGCAACTCCACCTGCTCACAGGTTGATGGTCCTACACCGACACGTAGGGACGCAACTCCACCTGCTCACAGGTTGATGGTCCTACACCAACACGTACGGACGCAACTCCACCTGCTCACAGGTTGATGGACCTACACCAACACGTGGGGACGCAACTCCACCTGCTCACAGGTTGATGGTCCTACACCAACACGTGGGGACGCAACTCCACCTGCTCACAGGTTGATGGACCTACACCAACACGTGGGGACGCAACTCCACCTGCTCACAGGTTGATGGACCTACACCAACACGTGGGGACGCAACTCCACCTGCTCACAGGTTGATGGTCCTACACCAACACGTGGGGACGCAACTCCACCTGCTCACAGGTTGATGGACCTACACCAACACGTAGGGACGCAACTCCACCTGCTCACAGGTTGATGGTCCTACACCAACACGTAGGGACGCAACTCCACCTGCTCACAGGTTGATGGTCCTACACCAACACGTAGGGACGCAACTCCACCTGCTCACAGGTTGATGGTCCTACACCAACACGTAGGGACGGGTCTTATGCTTTGATTGACGGGATACTTTTGTCTTTATTTTAAACGGTTCTCAATTAACACACACACACACACACACGCACACGCACACGCACACACACACACACACACTGCAATACTGCCCTCTTGTGACAAGTTGGAAAACATGCAACTGGGACGTAGGAGAGGTGTGTTCATGGAAGATTCTATTCTGTGTAGCTCTATGAAGTAGTTCCGTCTGTTGTTGTTAGCGACCCGGTTGTTGTTAGCTTTGGAAGATACTGCCTTGTACTGCAACCGACACCACCACCACCCTGCCGAGCGGGTGTTCCAGAGCGCTTGGCGGCAGGTGGATGGGCGGGGGGGGGGGGTTAACGGAGAACTCCACAGAACTGCAGCCTCGGCCGCGCGCGGGGGTGGGGGGGTGCCGACGTACAGAAACAGCAGCCCAAGGCTTTACATTTTATTTTTTCCCCACACCTTCAAGAAATTGTACGCACGGTGAGTACAAGACTCCGGCTGGTGGCCCCACTGATCCTTAAAGCCTGTTTTATTCTTGACGCGTCCGCGAGCCCTGTACGGCTCCGTGCGGCCGAACGACACCATTTTAGCCGCCATGCCCCTCCATGCGGCCCTGTTTACGCCGACATCACCGCTCCATGTGCCTCCAAATTTTTCTGACTGCAGTAGAACCTCTGAGGTAGGGACCCGGTAAGAGCTCCACCCTGTACTGTGCACAGACACATATTTAACTGTTAACACACCGTGATGAGGGGACCATGGTAACCTAGGTAACCACTCTGATTAAAGTTCTCTTTCACATGAAGACATTAAAAGGCTCATTTTAGCTCTAAAATCTCCAACTTTCATTTCCAGTAGTTTGTAGTTTGTTTAGTAGTTCCTGAGGAACCAGAAGTCTGGCTTCATTAGAAAGAAGTTCTGTGGAGCGTCTCGGAGCGGAGCGCCCCCTGCTGGCTCATGCAGACCTCAGCCTGCGGTCAGAACGCCAAACAAGACCTGGAGGTGGAGTTAGTTATGATGATGTTACATGATTGCTTCCATAATACACTCTGGGTTCACTTCCATGCCAGTAATGTAAGGTAACGATCTCGAAAATCCCCTCAGAGGCTCACAGGGTGGAGGACGAGTTTGACATAAGGCCCGGGGGCCAAAACCCACCAAGAGGCTCCAGTCTGGTCCCCCCAAGCAAGGAGCTTTTAAAGGATTTATACCTGTTTGTTTTGACATTTCATTGTATTTTGCACCAGAATGTTTCATTTGAAATTGACTTCATTTTCAGGAACTGTTTGATCTTGTAAAAATATAGAGAATTTCATTACATACTCAGTGTATGTAATGAAACCCTAACCCTAACCCTACACAACAAAGAAAAACTTGAAGGTGTAAATTTAAAGGTTATTATAGCAATGGAGGAGGAGAACAGAGCAAGAGGAGGACGGGGAGGAGGAGAAGGAGGAGCAGAAGGCGTAGGAGGAACAGGCGGCGGAACAGAAGGGGGAGGAGGAGAAGGAGCAGGAGGAGGAGGAGGAGGAGGAAGAGGAGCAGAAGGGGGAGGAGCAGGAGAAGGAGCAGGAGGAGGGGGGATCTGGAGGAGGCGGGATCAGGAGGAAGAGGAGCGGAAGGAGGAGAAGGAGGAGGAGGAGAAGGAGGAGCAGAAGGCGTAGGAGGAACAGGCGGCGGAACAGAAGGGGGAGGAGGAGAAGGAGCAGGAGGAGGAGGAGGAGGAGGAAGAGGAGCAGAAGGGGGAGGAGCAGGAGAAGGAGCAGGAGGAGGGGGGATCTGGAGGAGGCGGGATCAGGAGGAAGAGGAGAAGAAGGAGGAGAAGGAGGAGGGGGAGGAGGAGAAGGAGAAGGAGGGATCAGGAGGAAGAGGAGCAGAAGGGGGAGGAGCAGGAGGAGGGGGGGATCTGGAGGAGGTGGGATCAGGAGGAAGAGGAGCAGAAGGAGGAGCAGGAGGAGGAGGAGAAGGAGGAGCAGAAGGTGTAGGAGGAACAGGTGGCGGAACAGAAGGGGGAGGACGAGAAGGAGCAGGAGGAGGAGGAGGAGGAGCAGGAGGAGGGTGGTTCCGGAGGAAGAGAAGCAGAAGGGGGAGGAGCAGGAGAAGGAGCAGGAGGAGGGGGGATCTGGAGGAGGCGGGATCAGGAGGAAGAGGAGCAGAAGGAGGAGAAGGAGGAGGGGGAGGAGGAGAAGGAGCAGGAGCAGGAGGAGGAGGAGGAGAAGGAGGAGGGGGAGGAGGAGAAGGAGCAGGAGCAGGAGGAGGAGGAGGAGAAGGAGGAGCAGAAGGCGTAGGAGGACTAACAGGACTCTTTCCTTTCTGGACATGAACTTTGACCACAGACAAGATGGCAGCATTAAAATCACCGTCTGCAGGAAACCCATCCTCACAGAGCAGAACCTCCTCTGGACAGCAGAACTCCTCCCAGCACACACACTTCCTGTCTTCAGGACTCTTTATCAATGCCCCCCCCCCCCATCAGAACAGATGAACCCCATCAAGAACACACTCACACCATGTCAGGATCCCAAACGGGCCATAAACTAAGGAACCCAACAAGTCGATAAGAAAGAAGAATAAAACAGAAAAAGCAGAATACCGTCTGTCTGAGGGAGAACCATGTAACTCATGTACCATGGTGAACCAGGGAGACCTCCAGCAGAATCCATGTAACTCATGTACCATGGTGAACCAGGCAGACCTCCAGCAGAATCCATGTAACTCATGTACCATGGTGAACCAGGCAGACCTCCAGCAGAATCCATGTAACTCATGTACCATGGTGAACCAGGCAGACCCGTCAATACAAGAAAGAAAGAACATGGAACACAATGTTAAAGTGAAACGGCAGGACGACCCACTAAACAGAACAAGACAAAGCAGAACCAAAAAAATCCAAAATCAGCATCACCAATCACTGCAAACGAAATAATACCAGGACCACATCATGGACTGGGACCAGGACCAGGACCAGGACCAGATCATGGACTGGGACCAAGACCAGGACCACATCATGGACTGGGACTAGAACCAGCACCACTTCATGGACTGGGACCAGAACCACATCATGGACTGGGACTAGGACCAGCACCACATCATGGACTGGGACCAGGACCAGCACCACATCATGGACTGGGACCAGAACCAGAACCACATCATGGACTGGGACTAGGACCAGCACCACATCATGGACTGGGACCAGAACCAGCACCACATCATGGACTGGGACCAGGACCAGCACCACATCATGGACTGGGACCCGAACCAGGGTAAGGACTTCGGAGGGCAACAGACACAAACGGTTGATAAAGGAGACTGTGGAGATGAAGAAGTGGACGACCATGAACTGGGACAAGGAGGCCACACCCTCTCACACACCTGGGATTCCATCCTCCAGAGACTACCGGACAGCAGGGGGCGTGGCCATATGATGGGGCGTGGCCATAAAGTGGGGGCGTGGTCGGTCTGACAGAATCTGACAGATCTACGGTCTGAGGAAGACTGCAGATGAAGCTGAAACATGTCAGAGAGGTAAAAACATTCCTGCTTCACTTCTTATTAAAAACTAAACTACAATATTTGTTTAGGAACGACCAAATTGAAGATAATTCAGCTGGAATTTATTCTACGTAGCGACGCTTCTTCTGCCATAGTCCAGTTCCTTTCATCATCTCCAAACTTCAGCATGGACAAACCAGACCACTGTCCACAGTCTGAAGCGTTGATTCTAAACAAGAGCATTCACCTCAAGGAACTTCCCATCTGACTGGACTTGCATGAATCCAGGAGAACGTCTGATCATTCCAGGTGCTCTAGAATCCATGACCTGAATGGATCTCTTTGATCGGACAGAACCACAAATTTTTGACAGTTTTTCATCTTTTTAGAACCTCATTGTGAGTTTGAATCTCTACCATGAGGATGAACCAACCCAGAACAACAAACAACCCTCCTCTGTCAAGAACTTCAAAACCAAAGGAGCTCAGGGTCTATTTCATGTGAAACCTGTACTATAAACAAAAACAATGAACATGAAAGAACTTCCTGTTATGTCAAACCAACAAGAACCTCCTTCAAACCATTTCCCTAACATCTTAAGCCTATGTTCCAACCAGGAATATCATCTAGTACCTTTTTGTCATGACCAACAACTTTGCACCTGATCTAGACCCCATCATTGGAACCAGACCCTTCATGCTGATCAGGACCAGTTAATCTGGGGTGTCTCTTTGTTTTTTGTCCGTCACTCTACCTGCAGCTGCTTGATGGTGTCTCCTCCTCGACCAATCACCAGCCCCACCTTGCTGGCTGGGATCAGCATCTCCTGAACAGAGGCCCCGCCCTCCCCGTCACCATGGAAACCTGGACCGTTTCTACAGCGGTCCACGATCTGGACCAGCAGCCGCTTGGCCTGTCTGAAAGCAGAACAACAGTGAGATGCAGTACTGACCGACCTGCGACATCAAAGCTCCCAAAAGGCCACGGCGACGCGTCCCGAGCATTCGGGTTTTAGTCCATTCACATGGAGCACATGGTTCTCTGGACTTGGTTACTGGTCCATGTTCAGAAACTCACTCGATGCTCTCGGGAGTCCCCGTCAGAGAACATGGCCGTTCCATCAGACCCCCGCTGTCTGCAAACAAGCACCAATAGGACACACTTCACCATCAGCAGTCTGAGGAATATCCAGAAGAATGTCCACACACTCACCGGCAGCAATCTGGATCTTACAACCCGATTCTAACTGGATCCTGGTGATCTGCTCCCCTCCTCGACCAATGACTGGGGAGAACAAGAGGAGGAGTGGACCACGTGTTTAGATAAAAGAGAAGGTGGACTTTTGAGCCAGTCAATTTACACAGTCGTCTCAGGTTCTTGTCTCAGGACTGGTTCTTCAAAGGTTCATGTACCTTCTACAAGTGTTCCAGATCGGAGAAGACTTAATCTCAGGCCTGAAATGTTTTCAGTCTGAAAGGTTTTGGTTCCTTCTGGATGAGGTTCAGAGGGTGAAACAGATTCTGAGGGCTGGAGAAATACTCTACGTATCACCAGGATAAAGTACTTCAGAGTCCGACTGACAGTGAAGGACCAGGTCAGGTTCTAGATTCAAATGAAAGTCTCTCAGATGATCTTGCTGAGAGGTCAAAGGTCGTACTTACTGAAGCCCACCATCCTGTCAGGAACCTTGTAGTCCTCCGTGATCACCCTGCTGCAACACACACACACACACACACACACACACACACACACACACACACACACACACACACACACACACACACACACACACACACACACACACACACACACACACACACACACACACACACACACACACACACACACACACACACACACACACACACACACACACACACACACACACACACGTTAGAGTCAGCATGTGTGTCAATAAGTGATTTTGTTGATGCAGGCAGCAGGAAGGTGGATCTATACCACTTATCCACCATCACATCGCCCTCCTGTGTGTGTGTGTGTGTGTGTGTGTGTGTGTGTGTGTGTGTGTGTGTGTGTGTGTGTGTGTGTGTGTGTGTGTGTGTGTGTGTGTGTCATACCTCTGATGGCCTATGGCTGCCAACTGGTTACCTGCTGGAACAAAGAGACGATTAAAAACTAACTTACTGACCATTGACCAGTTCACCACCACAGATCACCCCACAGACCACCACACAGACCACCCCACAGACCACCCCACAGACCACCACACAGACCAACATACAGACCTACACACAGACCACCCTGCTCCATAGCGTGAGGCTACCTCCATAGCATGATGCTGCCTCCACCCTGCTCCATAGCATGATGCTGCCTCCACCCTGCTCCATAGCGTGAGGCTGCCTCCACAGCATGATGCTGCCTCCACCCTGCTCCACAGCATGATGCTGCCTCCACAGCATGATGCTGCCTCCACCCTGCTCCACAGCATGATGCTGCCTCCACCCTGCTCCACAGCATGATGCTGCCTCCACCCTGCTCCACAGCATGATGCTGCCTCCACCCTGCTCCATAGCATGAGGCTGCCTCCACAGCATGATGCTGCCTCCACCCTGCTCCACAGCGTGAGGCTGTGGTCAGTACTGGTTTTCATTCAGGTTTGGTTCCTCTGATCAGACCTAGTTCCCACATGTTCGCTGTATCTCCAACATGGAGACAGGACTTCTGTCTTTGACCTGTCCCTGTGGTCCTTGGTCTTCACGGTGAAGTTGGCTCACAACTGTCCTCTACTGAATGTCTGAGGCCTTCAGAGGACAGCTGGATTCATGCAAGATGAGATTGCACACAGCAGGTCCCTGGTTCCTGATGAGGAGACTTTTGGGAACCCTGGGTTTTATTCAGGGTTGTTCCCTCCACTGTGTTGGTCTGTCATAGAAAATCATAAATAATCTAAAATACATTTACCTGTGGTTGCAATTTGGCCAAACGTGGAAAAGCTCCACAATATCAGAACTAATGCGAGACATCTCGTCCTCAGATCCTGGAGGCCGCTGCCCAGCATGTTCTCCATGTCTCTCTTCCTTTAACACACCTTAATGTCCTCATGGGACACCACCTTCAGCACAAAGCCAGAGGACCAGTCTGCCGTGCTGAAGCAGGGAGACACGGAGATATGAAGGGCTGCAGCCCTCCAGTGTCTGAGGCAGAGACCTCTGCTGGAGAGTCTCCCTTCAGGCTGTTTCATGCTTGAGGCACAGGCGGGAGACGTGCGGGACTCAGACCTATGGAATCCGCATGGGTGAACGAGTGTGCCGTTTATACAACAGGCAGCTCCCGCTCCCAAACTCTAGGGGGCAGTATATTGCAAACACACTTCCACTGCAGTATTAAATTAAAGCAGAAGAAGTAGACTTCTTCTGTTGGACACCAGCAGGTGATCCTGCAGTGGAGAGCAGAGCGGAGCACTCAACTAGTTTTTCAAATTAAAGTTTCCCTCTGACACTGGAGCAACCCTGCTGTTGTCAGTGTGGAGGTGCAGCTTTAAAACCACGTCTTCAGTCCTCCTCCTATTCAGCTCCCCCACGTCTTCAGTCCTCCTCCTTTTCAGCTCCCCCACGTCTTCAGTCCTCCTCCTATTCAGCTCCCCCACGTCTTCAGTCCTCCTCCTATTCAGCTCCCCCACGTCTCCGTCCGTCTAGTGACACCAATTTACAGGAACACCGAGCAGTGAAGTTCCACGTGAACAGGGAGGGGCGTGGCTACTGAGATTACGTAATGCGTCCACAAGGAGCCGTGCAGAGCAAAACAGCCTTTACACACACACACACACACACACACACACACACACACACACACACACACACACACACACACACACACACACACACTATTGAGCCATGTTTCATGAGATAGAGCTCTTCATGGTGAGAGACGTCTGAGTGACGAGATCAATGTTGAGATAATGAAAGCAGCTGGCTATCACACACACACACACACACACACACACACACACACACACACACACACACACACACACACACACACACACACACACACACACACACACACACACACACACACACACACACACACACACACACACACACACACACACACACACACACACACACACACACACACACACACACACGACCTGTCAGAAGGACACCATGGGACAGTTTCTGTCCAAACGATGTCTCAGCACAGAGACACTCTGGTCAAAGTCATTGATCAGATTCTCATGGACAAAGGACTGGTCTCTGTTTTGGTCTTGGTTCTGGTCCTGTTACATCTCATTGCTGCATTGAGACTATTGATTAGAACATTCGACTACAGAGATTGGAACTACAGAGGTTTACTGATGGAGGTTGAGACTGATGGAGGTTGAGACTGATGGAGGTTGAGACTGATGGAGGTTCAGACTGATGGAGGTTTACTGATAAGGTTGAGACTGATGGAGGTTCAGACTGATGGAGGTTGACTGATAAGGTTGAGACTGATGGAGGTTCAGACTGATGGAGGTTGACTGATAAGGTTCAGACTGATGGAGGTTCAGACTGATGGAGGTTTACTGATAAGGTTGAGACTGATGGAGGTTCAGACTGATGGAGGTTGGTTGAAGGAGGTTTACTGGTGGATATTTAGAGTGATGGAGGTCCTACACCAGTCTGATTCTACAGAAAGTCTCCTCCTGAGCCTTGTCCTGACCCACTGAGCCTGGTTCTGACCCGCTGAGTCTGGTTCGTACCCTCTGAGCCTGGTTTGTACCCACTGAGCCTGGTTCTGACCCGCTGAGTCTGGTTCGTACACTGCGCCTGGTTCTGACCCTGTGAGCCTGGTTCTGACCCGCTGAATCTGGTTCGTACCCTCTGAGTCTGGTTCTGACCCTGTGAGCCTGGTTCTGACCCGCTGAGTCTGGTTCGTACCCACTGCGCCTGGTTCTGACCCTGTGAGCCTGGTTCGTACTCTCTGAGTCTGGTTCGTACCCTCTGAGCCTGGTTCTGACCCTCTGTTCCTGGTTCTGACCCTCCGAGCCTGGTTTGTACCCTCTGAGTCTGGTTCTGACCCTGTGAGCCTGGTTTTGACCCGCTGAGTCTGGTTCGTACCCACTGCGCCTGGCTCTGACCCTGTGAGCCTGGTTCGTACCCTCTGAGTCTGGTTCGTACCCACTGCGCCTGGTTCTGACCCTGTGAGCCTGGTTCGTACCCTCTGAGTCTGGTTCGTACCCACTGCGCCTGGTTCTGACCCTGTGAGCCTGGTTCGTACCCTCTGAGTCTGGTTCGTACCCACTGCGCCTGGTTCTGACCCTGTGAGCCTGGTTCTGACCCTCCGAGCCTGGTTTGTACCCTCCGATCCTGGTTCGTACCCTCTGAGTCTGGTTCTGCACCTGTGTTGTATCTGTTGCTGTATAAACAAAGTTGAATTGAATTGGATGTGCAGGGTTTCACCCTGTCAGAGGGTCAGAACCAGGCTCAGAACCAGGCTCAGAACCAGGCTCAGACTGTCACTGCAGGAACTCACCTGGATGGAGCGACTCACCTGTGTCCTCTGCACCTCGTTTCTGAGCATAGTACAGCGAAGACTCCACCGCTCCAGAGGAGCTGTTCAGGTGGGACATGGCTTCTCCGCCCATTTTCCCCACCATCTGAAACACAGCAGAGTGGGGGAGGGGCGTCAACCACAGCACCTAAAGTCCTGAACACAGTACTACCATGTATGGTACTTCCAGAAAGGTAGTCATCATTCAGTTATTCCAATTATTACAGTATCTATTCAACAACACTGTAGAAGTTTATATAGTCCGGCCCGGTCAAACCTTCTTCTTTTTTCTGTGTGTGTGTGTGTGTGTGTGTGTGTGTGTGTGTGTGTGTGTGTGGGGAGGGGGGATTGTGTATTCATATGAATTACAAGAAATTGAAGGCCATATACAAAAACAACAGGCCATCAGTAATACACCCTCTGGACGTCAGTAATACACCTACACACTCTGGACATCAGTAATACACACTCTGGACATCAGTAATACACACTCTGGACGTCAGTAATACACCTACACACTCTGGACATCAGTAATACACCTACACACTCTGGACATCAGTAATACACCTACACACTCTGGACATCAGTAATACACACTCTGGACATCAGTAATACACACTCTGGACATCAGTAATACACACTCTGGACGTCAGTAATACACCTACACACTCTGGACGTCAGTAATACACCTACACACTCTGGACGTCGGTAATACACCTACACACTCTGGACATCAGTAATACACACTCTGGACGTCAGTAATACACCTACACACTCTGGACGTCAGTAATACACACTCTGGACGTCAGTAATACACCTACACACTCTGGACATCAGTAATACACACTCTGGACATCAGTAATACACACTCTGGACGTCAGTAATACACACTCTGAACATCAGTAATACACACTCTGGACGTCAGTAATACACACTCTGGACGTCAGTAATACACACTCTGGATGTCAGTAATACACACTCTGGATGTCAGTAATACACACTCTGGACATCAGTAATACACACTCTGGACGTCAATACACCAATACTTGGCCTGTCACGATAACAAATTCTGCTGGACAATAAATTGTCCCAGAAATTATTGCGATAAATGATAATATTGCAGTTTTGATATCATTTTCCCACTAATGTATTAATAATGCAAGTATTCCCTTTTAAAGATAAATAAACTTTTATTTCTTAAAAATATTTAAAATTGGATTGTATTATGAAATAAGATTGTAAATCTCCTAAATAAAGAATCAAAACAACCTTGTGTCCCCCCCGCCTCCTCAGGGGGTCTCATGCTGCTCTCAGGTGTGCCAGGTGCCCCCCCCCCACACACACACACACACACTAGAGTGATTGACAGGCAGTGTTGGGAAAGTTCAGTTTCTACATGAATCAGTTCAAAGTTCAGTTTAATATGAACTAGTTCAGTTCATAGTTCTACAGTCATAGTTCTACATTCATAGTTCCAGAAATGAACTAGTTCATAGTTCTTTTTTTTCAATATGTTGCTGCGAGCTTTGGAGTTACGTGATGCACCTGAACGCATCACCCAGTATCAGCAGCATGAAGCTCGTTAACCCTTATAAAGCTGAGTCATTCAAAGCAAGTAAAGATAAAGAGTAGCAGCTTGTTGTTCAGAAAGTACTGTAACCATACCATGATGAAGTATTAATGGTGAGACAGAGTCTGAGCTAGAGCTGCTGTCTTCTACTTGTTTTTGTCGTGATGCTTCACATGTTGATGACGTAGGCGGTGGAGCCACTCTGGGGGCTGCGGTTGCCAGATTGGCTGTTTTCCTCCTACATGTTAAGGCCCGTTTACAGTGAGTCTTACTGGGTTTACACTGGCAGGATCACAAACCTGGCAACTCTCTGAAACAATGGTGAACTGTGAGAGCCGCTCACTAACACCAGAGTGAGCGCCGCTCACTAACACCAGAGTGAGAGCCGCTCACTAACACCAGAGTGAGAGCCGCTCACTAACACCAGAGTGAGAGCCGCTCACTAACACCAGAGTGAGCGCCGCTCACTAACACCAGAGTGAGCGCCGCTCACTAACACCAGAGTGAGCGCCGCTCACTAACACCAGAGTGAGAGCCGCTCACTAACACCAGAGTGAGCGCCGCTCACTAACACCAGAGTGAGCGCCGCTCACTAACACCAGAGTGAGCGCCGCTCACTAACACCAGAGTGAGCGCCGCTCACTAACACCAGAGTGAGAGCCGCTCACTAACACCAGAGTGAGAGCCGCTCACTAACACCAGAGTGAGCGCCGCTCACTAACACCAGAGTGAGAGCCGCTCACTAACACCAGAGTGAGAGCCGCTCACTAACACCAGAGTGAGCGCCGCTCACTAACACCAGAGTGAGAGCCGCTCACTAACACCAGAGTGAGCGCCGCTCACTAACACCAGAGTGAGCGCCGCTCAAAGTGACGTCTTTGGTAAAGGAAACATTCTCCAGCCTGGAAAACTGATCCAGCTCATTTTTAATTATCGTGCAGTTAATTAATTTATTGATTATCATGACAGGCCTAACATCAACATCATCATCAACCATCAACCAACACCATCAACATCAACCACCAACAATCAACATCAACCACCAACATCAACCACCAACATCAACCACCAACCACCAACATCAACCACCAACATCAACCAACACCATCAACATCAACCATCAACACCAACCATCAACATCAACCATCAACATCAACCATAGATATCAACCACCAACATCAACCATCAACATCAACCATCAACATCAACCACCAACATCAACATCAACCATCAATATCAACCATCAACATCAACCATCAACCATCAATATCAACCATCAACATCAACCATCAACCAACACCATCAACATAAACCACGAACATCAACCATCAACATCAACCACCAACATCAACATCAACCATCAATATCAACCATCAACATCAACCATCAACCAACACCATCAACATAAACCACGAACATCAACCATCAACATCAACCACCAACATCAACATCAACCATCAATATCAACCACCAACATCAACCATCAACCACCAACATCAACCAACACCATCAACATAAACCACGAACATCAACCATCAACATCAACCACCAACATCAACATCAACCATCAACATCAACATCAACCACCAACATCAACCATCAACATCAACCATCAACCATCAACCACCAACATCAACCACCAACATCAACCAACACCATCAACCAACACCATCAACCACCAACATCAACATCAACCATCAACATCAACCACCAACATCAACCATCAACATCAACCATCAACAATCAACATCAACCACCAACATCAACCAACACCATCAACCACCAACATCAACATCAACCATCAACATCAACCACCAACATCAACCATCAACATCAACCATCAACATCAACCACCAACATCAACATCAACCATCAACATCAACCATCAACATCAACCACCAACATCAACCACCAACATCAACCATCAACATCAACCACCAACATCAACCACCAACATCAACATCAACCATCAACATCAACCATCAACCACCAACATCAACCATCAACATCAACCACCAACATCAACATCAACCGACACCCTCAACCATCAACAATCAACATCAACCACCAACATCAACCATCAACATCAACCATCAACATCAACCAACACCCTCAACATCAACCATCAACCACCAACATCAACCATCAACATCAACCAACACCATCAACCACCAACATCAACCATCAACCACCAACATCAACCACCGACATCAACCAACACCATCAACATCAACCAACACCATCAACACCAACCATCAACCATCAACATCAACCATCAACATCAACCATCAACATCAGCCATCAACCACCAACATCAACCATCAACCACCAACATCAGCCACAAACATTAACCATCAACCACCAACATCAACCACCAACATCAACCAACACCCTCAACATCAACATCAACCATCAACCACCAACATCAACCATCAACCACCAAAATCAACCATCAACAATCAACATCAACCAACAACATCAACCATCAACCACCAACATTAACAATCAACCACCAACATCAACCATCAACCACCAACATCAATCAACACCATCAACATCAACCATCAACCACCAACATCAACATCAACCATCAACATCAACCAACACCCTCAACCATCAACATCAACCACCAACATCAACATCAACCATCAATATCAACCACCAACATCAACCATCAACATCAACCAACACCATCAACCACCAACATCAACCACCACCCTCAACCATCAACATCAACCACCAACATCAACCATCAACATTAACTATCAACCACCAACATCAACCACCAACATTAACTATCAACCACCAACATCAACCATCAACATCAACCAACACCATCAACCACCAACATCAACCATCAACATCAACCACCAACATCAACCATCAACATTAACTATCAACCACCAACATCAACCATCAACATCAACCAACACCATCAACCACCAACATCAACCATCAACATCAACCAACACCCTCAACCATCAACATCAACCACCAACATCAACCATCAACATTAACTATCAACCACCAACATCAACCACCAACATTAACTATCAACCACCAACATCAACCATCAACATCAACCAACACCATCAACATCAACCACCAACATCAACCACCAACATTAACTATCAACCACCAACATCAACCATCAACATTAACTATCAACCACCAACATCAACCACCAACATTAACTATCAACCACCAACATCAACCATCAACATCAACCAACACCATCAACCACCAACATCAACCATCAACATCAACCAACACCCTCAACCATCAACATCAACCACCAACATCAACCATCAACATTAACTATCAACCACCAACATCAACATCAACCAACACCCTCAACCATCAACATCAACCACCAACATCAACTACCAACATCAACCATAAACAATCAGCCATCAACCATCAACCACCAACATCAACCATCACCATCAACATCAACCAACACCATCAACCAACAACATCAACCACCAACATCAACCAACATCATCAACCAACATCATCAACATCGAACCAACACCATCAACCACCAACATCAACATCAACCAACACCATCAACCACCAACATCAACATCAACCAACACCATCAACCAACACCATCAACATCAACCAACACCATCAACCACCAACATCAACATCAACCAACACCATCAACCAACACCATCAACATCAACCAACACCATCAACCACCAACATCAACATCAACCAACACCATCAACCACCAACATCAACCAACACCATCAACCACCAACATCAACCAACACCATCAACCACCAACATCAACATCAACCAACACCATCAACCAACACCATCAACCACCAACATCAACATCAACCAACACCATCAACCAACAACATCAACCACCAACATCAACCAACACCATCAACCACCAACATCAACCACCAACATCAACATCAACCAACACCATCAACCACCAACATCAACATCAACCAACACCATCAACCAACACCATCAACCACCAACATCAACATCAACCAACACCATCAACCAACACCATCAACCACCAACATCAACATCAACCAACACCATCAACCAACAACATCAACCACCAACATCAACCAACACCATCAACCACCAACATCAACCACCAACATCAACCAACAACATCAACCAACACCATCAACCAACAACATCAACCAACAACATCAACCAACAACATCAACCAACACCATCAACCACCAACATCAACCACCAACATCAACCAACACCATCAACCAACACCATCAACCACCAACATCAACCAACACCATCAACCAACAACATCAACCAACAACATCAACCAACAACATCAACCAACACCATCAACCAACAACATCAACCAACAACATCAACCAACAACATCAACCAACACCATCAACCACCAACATCAACCACCAACATCAACCAACACCATCAACCACCAACATCAACCACCAACATCAACCAACAACATCAACCACCAACATCAACCAACAACATCAACCACCAACATCAACCACCAACATCAACCAACACCATCAACCACCAACATCAACCAACACCATCAACCACCAACATCAACCACCAACATCAACCAACAACATCAACCAACACCATCAACCAACAACATCAACCAACAACATCAACCAACAACATCAACCAACACCATCAACCACCAACATCAACCACCAACATCAACCAACACCATCAACCAACACCATCAACCACCAACATCAACCAACACCATCAACCACCAACATCAACCACCAACATCAACCAACAACATCAACCAACACCATCAACCAACAACATCAACCAACAACATCAACCAACAACATCAACCAACACCATCAACCACCAACATCAACCACCAACATCAACCAACACCATCAACCAACACCATCAACCAACAACATCAACCAACACCATCAACCAACAACATCAACCAACAACATCAACCAACAACATCAACCAACACCATCAACCACCAACATCAACCACCAACATCAACCAACAACATCAACCAACACCATCAACCAACAACATCAACCAACAACATCAACCAACAACATCAACCAACACCATCAACCACCAACATCAACCACCAACATCAACCAACACCATCAACCAACACCATCAACCAACACCATCAACCAACACCTTCAACCACCAACCAACACCATCAACCAACACCATCAACCAACAACATCAACCAACACCTTCAACCACCAACCAACACCATCAACCAACAACATCAACCAACACCTTCAACCACCAACCAACACCATCAACCATCAACATCAACCATCGACACCAACCATCAACATTAAGACAACAGACCAGCCAATGTGGACTTGGACATTGTGTGTGTGTGTGTGTGTGTGTGTGTGTGTGTGTGTGTGTGTGTGTGTGTGTGTGTGTGTGTGTGTGTGTGTGTGTGTGTGTGTGTGTGTCCAGCTGTGAGATGCAAATGCGCGCTCCCTCCTATAGGCGCGGGCACGCCTCCTGTACATGGCGGTCTGGTTGCGTAACGCCGCCAAGTTCCAGTCCACAGCCGCCCGAGTGAGGGGGGTCAAGGACTGGACGTGGACCCTCCGCGGCTCGGGCCTGGCCCGGACCATAAATCCGCGTTGCCTCCTCGGGGCTGTTTTAATGCCCCGCGGGTCCGTCCAACAGGTTTCTCCCTCAGTGACACGTGTGTCCAAACTTCTAACCCCCGGCCACCCACCACCCACCACCACCACCCACCACCACCACCACCAGCCTGCCCTCTGGGTGACAGCCCCACCGTTACACCCGGTCCAGACCGACTCAGACCGGACCAGGAGTCCAGAACCGACCGAGAAATCAACTCTGCTAGTTAGCATGCTAGTGTGTGTGTGTGTGTGTGTGTGTGTGTGTGTGTGTGTGTGTGTGTGTGTGTGTGTGTGTGTGTGTGAGCAGAAGTTCAGTAACACAACACGAACAACCGTCAGAAAAGTGTGAGTTCCGGGTCGGAGCGGCCCGGTTCGGCCCGGAGCGGGTGCGCTGTGGGGCTCCGGGGACTTGTTACCTGGCGGGCCCTCTGGATCACGTCAGCCAGGCCGTCAGCCTTCATCCCCGGCTGGCTCATCGAGGCCTGTCCCTGCACCAGCTCCGCCATCACAGCGAGCCGTACTGCGAGCCGCTAGCCGCTAGCCGCCAGCCCAAGCTGCTGTGAGGAAGAGACGTCTCACTCCAACTCGGTTTTACAATCCCAAAACAACACTGCCGCACGAAACAGAAAAAAGAACAAATTAATAGAAAGTGGTTGGTCGGCTGGTTGGTTGTACATACAACATAAAAAAAATAAAAAACCGACCAAAGTTAATTCAAATATGCCCCCCCCCCCCCCCCCCACACCAAAAAAAACCACCCTGTCATGGTCTTTCATTATGTGCAGCTTCTTTAAACAGAAAAAATTCAAGATATTTTACTTAATTTAGTGAGAAAGTGAGAAATTTCAAAAATATAACAATAATAATGTGAAGAAACAATTGAGAGTATATGGTGAGTGTTTGTTCATCCAGAAACATGAAAGTCTGTGTCACGTGATAACAAAGTTACTTTTAAAGTGCGTGCGTGTGTGTGTGTGTGTGTGTGTGTGTGTGTGTGTGTGTGTGTGTGTGTGTGTGGATCAATGTCAAAGGACAAAATCACTTTCTTTGAAGCTATGAAAAAAAAAACTTTTGGTAAATGAAGTGTTGTTTATGTAAAATCTCTTTCTCGTGCGCACACACACAAAACACAAACACACACACACACAAAACACAAACACACACAAACACACACACACACAAACACACACAAACACACACACAAACACACACACACACAAACAAACACACACAAACAAACACACACAAACACACACAAACAAACACACACAAACACAAAACACAAACACACACACACACAAACACACACACACACAAACACACACGCATACAAAACACAAACACACACACACAAACACACACACACACAAAACACAAACACACACACACACAAACACACACACACACAAAACACAAACACACACACACACAAACACACACACACACAAAACACAAACACACACACACACACACACAATGATTACAAAAAAGAGAGAAATCACAAGCGATAAAATCAAATCCGGTGGGCAAAAGTAATTTAGCAATGGAGAAGAACGAACGGCGATGAAGAAAGAGAAGGTGAAGGGAAGTGTTAGGTTTTGGGTAAAAGGTGGACACCGGATCATGGACCTGTCCATCCCTGACCCAGCGACCTGGGAGCTGCTGAGGTGAAGGTCGAAGGTCGAAGGTCGAAGGTCGTCCCAGCCTCGTGTCTGTCATGTCAGAGAAAAGCAGAAAGATGAAGAGGTTTTCTCTCCACAGTTGGTCCAGCTCAGTGCAGAAAAACACAAATTATCCACATGATTAAACCTCAAAGCTCTGTCTCACACACACACACACACACACACACACACACACACACACACACACACACACACACACACACACACACACACACACACACACACATCAGTTCACGGACCATTTGACTGTAATGCTCCTCTGCAGTCCCGCTGTGAGCAGCAATGAGATGCATGAAGCTGCTGAACTCGGAGCAGAAGGATGAGGAAGCTGTGAAACAGACTCGACAGAAAACACAGAACATGGAGAACACAGAGCACGGAGAACACAGAGAACATGGAGAACACAGATCATTGAGCACATGGAGAACACAGAGAACATGGAGAACACAGATCATGGAGAACACAGAGAACATGTAGAACACAGATCATGGAGAACATGGAGAACACAGAACATGGAGAACAGAGAACGTGGAGAACACAGAACACAGAGAACATGTAGAACAAAGATCATGGAGAACATGGAGAACACATTACTATTATAATATTACTCTGAAGCTTGTGTTTTTGTATTAAAGTGTAGTATCACTGGCAATCAACCTGCTGACTAAACGGAGAATAAATCCTCTGGTATGAGATTTCTACACGCTGGGATTCGATCCTCCAACTTCTGATAATCTGACTGACTCCACCTTCTACCAGGAGCTCCACACCTCCGCCAACAATCGCTTTACTTTCCACAGCTGATCTTTTCTTTTGGTGTTGGGAATGTTTCAGCTTCAGAACTTCACAGCCTTTGTTCAGATTAGGAATTGATACTAAACAGATTAATTTCGATTAGAATTCAGGGAGGAGAAGGAAGAGGAGAAGAGAAGGGAGGAGGAGTAAGAGGAGAAGAGAAGGGAGGAGGAGGAGGAGGAGCAGGAAGAGGAGGAGGAAGAGGAGAAGAGAAGGGAGGAGGAGGTAGAAAGAGGAGGAGGAGCAGGAAGAGCAGAAGAGAAGGGAGGAGGAGAAGGAAGAGGAGAAGAGAAGGAAGGAGGAGGAGGAAGAGGAGGTAGAAAGAGGAGGAGGAGCAGGAAGAGGAGAAGAGAAGGAAGGAGGAGGAGGAAGAGGAGGTAGAAAGAGGAGGAGGAGCAGGAAGAGGAGAAGAGAAGGAAGGAGGAGGAGGAAGAGGAGGTAGAAAGAGGAGGAGGAGCAGGAAGAGGAGAAGAGAAGGGAGGAGGAGGAAGAGGAGAAGAGAAGGAAGGAGGAGGAGGAAGAGGAGGTAGAAAGAGGAGGAGGAGCAGGAAGAGGAGAAGAGAAGACAGGAGGAGGAGGAGGAGGAGGAGGAGGAGGTAGAAAGAGGAGGAGGAGGAGGAGCAGGAGGAGAGAAGGAAGGAGGAAGAGGAGAAGAGAAGGGAGGAGGAGGAGGTAGAAAGAGGAGGAGGAGCAGGAGGAGAGAAGGAAGGAGGAGGAGGAAGAGGAGAAGAGAAGGGAGGAGGAGGAGGTAGAAAGAGGAGGAGGAGCAGGAAGAGGAGGAGGAGGAAGAGGAGAAGAGAAGGAAGGAGGAGGAGGAAGAGGAGAAGAGAAGGAAGGAGGAGGAGGTAGAAAGAGGAGGAGGAGGAGGAGCAGGAGGAGAGAAGGAAGGAGGAAGAGGAGAAGAGAAGGGAGGAGGAGGAAGAGGAGAAGAGAAGGGAGGAGGAGGAAGAGGAGAAGAGAATGGAGGAGGAGGAGGAGGAGGAAGAGGAGAAGAGAATGGAGGAGGAGGAGGAGGAGGAGGAAGAGGAGAAGAGAAGGGAGGAGGAGGAGGAGGAGCAGGAAGAGGAGGAGGAAGAGGAGAAGAGAAGGGAGGAGGAGGAAGAGGAGGTAGAAAGAGGAGGAGGAGGAGGAGGAGGAGGAGGAAGAGGAGAAGAGAATGGAGGAGGAGGAGGAGGAGGAGCAGGAAGAGGAGAAGAGAAGGGAGGAGGAGGAGGAGGAAGAGGAGGAGGAGGAGAAGAGAATGGAGGAGGAGGAGGAGGAGGAAGAGGAGAAGAGAAGAGAGGAGGAGGAGGAGGAGGAAGAGGAGAAGAGAATGGAGGAGGAGGAGGAGGAGGAGGAGCAGGAAGAGGAGAAGAGAAGGGAGGAGGAGGAGGAGGAGGAGGAGGAGCAGGAAGAGGAGAAGAGAAGGGAGGAGGAGGAGGAGGAAGAGGAGCTGATGTGCAGCTGAATACAGACAGCCTGATTTCTGAAAATGAAGTGGAGTCTTTTTCTGCCTCCTGCTGAGAAAAACAGGTCGAACCAATCAGACTGTCTGAAGTCACTCTGAGGGGCTGATAGTGAGCCGAGAGAGTGGGGCAATAACTCACAACAACAACAGCAGCAACAACAACAACAACAACAACTGCCATAAAAGCAATGACAAAAAGAAAAAGAAAAACTGCAACAACTGTCACAACAATAATAACAACTACGACAACAACTGTCACAACAATAATAACAACTACGACAACAACTGTCACAACAACTGTCACAACAACTGTCACAACAATAATAACAACTATGACAACAACTGTCACAACAACTGTCACAACTGTCACAACAATAATAACAACTATGACAACAACTGTCACAACAACTGTCACAACTGTCACAACAATAATAACAAATACGACAACTGTCACAACAATAATAACAACTACGACAACAACTGTCACAACTGTCACAACAATAATAACAACTACGACAACAACTGTCACAACTGTCACAACAATAATAACAACTACGACAACAACTGTCACAACAATAATAACTATGACAACAACTGTCACAACAATAATAACAACTACGACAACAACTGTCACAACAACTGTCACAACAATAATAACAAATACGACAACTGTCACAACAATAATAACAACTACGACAACAACTGTCACAACTGTCACAACAATAATAACAACTACGACAACAACTGTCACAACTGTCACAACAATAATAACAACTACGACAACAACTGTCACAACAATAATAACTATGACAACAACTGTCACAACAATAATAACAACTACGACAACAACTGTCACAACAACTGTCACAACAATAATAACAACTACGACAACAACTGTCACAACTGTCACAACAATAATAACAACAACTGTCACAACTGTCACAACAATAATAACAACTATGACAACAACTGTCACAACAATAATAACTACGACAACAACTGACACAACAACTGTCACAACAATAATAACAACTATGACAATAACTCACAACAACAGCAGCAACAACAACAACTGCCAGAAAAGCAATGACAAAAAGAAAAACTTCAACAACTTTCACAATAACAACTGTCACAACAATAATAACAACTATGACAATAACTGTCACAACAACTTTCACAATAACAACTGTCACAACAATAATAACAACTATGACAATAACTGTCACAACAACTTTCACAATAACAACTGTCACAACAATAATAACAACTATGACAATAACTGTCACAACAACTGTCACAATAACTGTCACAACAATAACTGTCACAACAATAATAACTGTCACAACAACTGTCACAAAATAATAACTGTCACAACAGTAACTGTCACAACAGTAACTGTCACAACAACAACTGTCACAAAGAACAATTGTCACAACAACAATAATACTGTCACAACAATAACAACTGTCAGAAGAATAACTATAACAACTATCACAACAGCAACAATAACAAATATCACAACAACTCTCAGAACAATCACTGTCACAACAATAACAACTGTCACAACAATTGTCTCAAAACATAACTGTTACATCAATATCAACTGTCACAACAATAACAACGGTCACAACAACTGTCACAAGGATAATAACTGTCCCAACAACAAATGTCCCAACAATAATTGTGACAAGAATAACAACTGTCACAACAACAATAACAAGTATCACAACAGCTGTCACAACAATAACTGTCACAATAGTAACAACTTTCATAACAACTGTCACAACAATAACTGTCACAATAGTAACAACTGTCACAACAGCTTTCACAACAATAACTGTCACAATAGTAACAACTTTCACAACAGCTGTCACAACAATAACTGTCACAATAGTAACAACTGTCACAACAATAACTGTCAAAACAACAATAACAAGTATCACAACAGCTGTCACAATAATAACTGTCACAACAACAATAACAACTTTCATAACAACTGTCACAACAATAACTGTCACAATAGTAACAACTTTCATAACAACTGTCACAACAATAATAACAACTACGACAACAACTGTCACAACTGTCACAACAATAATAACAACTATGACAACAACTGTCACAACAATAATAACAACTACAACAACAACTGTCACAACTGTCACAACAATAATAACAACTATGACAACAACTGTCACAACAATAATAACTACGACAACAACTGTCACAACAACTGTCACAACAATAATAACAACTATGACAATAACTCACAACAACAACAGCAGCAACAACAACAACTGCCATAAAAGTAATGACAAAAAGAAAAAGAAAAACTTCAACAACTTTCACAATAACAACTGTCACAACAATAATAACAACTATGACAATAACTGTCACAACAATAACTGTCACAACAATAAAAACAACTATGAAAATAACTGTCACAACAATAACTGTCACAACAATAACAACTATGACAATAACTGTCACAACTGTCACAACAATAATAACAACTATGACAATAACTGTCACAACAATAATAACAACTATGACAACAACTGTCACAACAACTGCCACAACAATAATAACAACTACGACAACAACTGTCACAACAACTGTCACAACAATAATAACAACTATGACAACAACTGTCACAACAATAATAACTACGACAACAACTGACACAACAACTGTCACAACAATAATAACAACTATGACAATAACTCACAACAACAACAGCAGCAACAACAACAACAACAACAACAACAACAACAACTGCCATAAAAGCAATGACAAAAAGAAAAAGAAAAACTTCAACAACTTTCACAATAACAACTGTCACAACAATAATAACAACTATGACAATAACTGTCACAACAATAACTGTCACAACAATAACAACTATGACAATAACTGTCACAACTGTCACAACAATAATAACAACTATGACAATAACTGTCACAACAACTTTCACAATAACAACTGTCACAACAATAATAACAACTATGAAAATAACTGTCACAACAATAACAGTCACAACAATAACTATCACAACAATAATAACTATCACAACAACTGTCACAAAATAACAACTGTCACAACAGTAACTGTCACAACAGTAACTGTCACAACAACTGTCACAACAACAACTGTCACAAAGAACAATTGTCACAACAACAATAATACTGTTACAACAATAACAACTGTCAGAAGAATAACTATAACAACTATCACAACAGCAACAATAACAAATATCACAACAACTCTCAGAACAATCACTGTCACAACAATAACAACTGTCACAACAATTGTCTCAAAAAATAACTGTTACATCAATATCAACTGTCACAACAATAACAACGGTCACAACAACTGTCACAAGGATAATAACTGTCCCAACAACAAATGTCCCAACAATAATTGTGACAAGAATAACAACTGTCACAACAACAATAACAAGTATCACAACAGCTGTCACAACAATAACTGTCACAATAGTAACAACTTTCACAACAGCTGTCACAACAATAACTGTCACAATAGTAACAACTTTCACAACAGCTGTCACAACAATAACTGTCAAAACAACAATAACAAGTATCACAACAAGTAACAACTTTCATAACAACTGTCACAACAACAATAACAACTGTCACAACAATAACTGTCACAACAACAATAACAAGTATCACAACAGCTTTCACAACAATAACTGCCACAATAGTAACAACTTTCACAACAGCTGTCACAACAACAACTGTCACAATAGTAACAGCTGTCACAACAATAACTGTCACAATAGTAACAACTGTCACAACAATAACTGTCACAACAACAATAACAAGTATCACAACAGCTGTCACAACAATAACTGTCACAATAGTAACAACTTTCACAACAGCTGTCACAACAATAACTGTCAAAACAACAATAACAAGTATCACAACAAGTAACAACTTTCATAACAACTGTCACAACAACAATAACAACTGTCACAACAATAACTGTCACAACAACAATAACAAGTATCACAACAGCTTTCACAACAATAACTGCCACAATAGTAACAACTTTCACAACAGCTGTCACAACAACAACTGTCACAATAGTAACAGCTGTCACAACAATAACTGTCACAATAGTAACAACTGTCACAACAATAACTGTCAAAACAACAATAACAAGTATCACAACAACTGTCACAATAATAACTGTCAAAACAACAATAACAAGTATCACAACAACTGTCACAATAATAACTGTCACAACAATAACAACTTTCATAACAACTGTCACAACAATAACTGTCACAATAGTAACAACTTTCATAACAACTGTCACAACAACAATAACAACTATCACAACAATAACTGTCACAATAGTAACAACTGTCAAAACAATAACTGTCACAACAACAATAACAACTTTCATAACAACTGTCACAATAACTGTCACAATAGTAACAACTGTCACAACAATAACTGTCAAAACAACAATAACAAGTATCACAACAGCTGTCACAACAATAACTGTCAGATTAGTAACAACTTTCATAACAACTGTCACAACAACAATAACAACTATCACAACAACTGTCACAACAATAACTGTCACAACAACAATAACAACTTTCATAACAACTGTCACAACAATAACTGTCACAATAGTAACAACTGTCACAACAATAACTGTCACAACAACAATAACAACTTTCATAACAACTGTCACAACAATAACTGTCACAACAACAATAACAAGTATCACAACAGCTGTCACAACAATAACTGTCAGATTAGTAACAACTTTCATAACAACTGTCACAACAACAATAACAACTATCACAATAACTGTCACAACAATAACTGTCACAATAGTAACAACTTTCATAACAACTGTCACAACAATAACAACTATCACAACAACTGTCACAACAACAACTGTCACAAAGAACAATTGTCACAACAACAATAATACTGTCACAACAATAACAACTGTCAGAAGAATAACTATAACAACTATCACAACAGCAACAATAACAAATATCACAACAACTCTCAGAACAATCACTGTCACAACAATAACAACTGTCACAACAATTGTCTCAAAAAATAACTGTTACATCAATATCAACTGTCACAACAATAACAACGGTGACAACAACTGTCACAAGGATAATAACTGTCCCAACAACAAATGTCCCAACAATAATTGTGACAAGAATAACAACTGTCACAACAACAATAACAAGTATCACAACAGCTGTCACAACAATAACTGTCACAATAGTAACAACTGTCACAACAATAACTGTCACAATAGTAACAACTGTCACAACAATAACTGTCAAAACAACAATAACAAGTATCACAACAGCTGTCACAATAATAACTGTCACAACAATAACAACGGTCACAACAATAACGGTCACAATAGTAACAACTGTCACAACAATAACTGTCAAAACAACAATAACAAGTATCACAACAGCTGTCACAACAATAACTGTCACAATAGTAACAACTGTCACAACAATAACTGTCAAAACAACAATAACAAGTATCACAACAGCTGTCACAATAATAACTGTCACAACAATAACAACGGTCACAACAATAACTGTCACAATAGTAACAACTTTCACAACAGCTGTCACAACAATAACTGTCACAATAGTAACAACTGTCACAACAATAACTGTCAAAACAACAATAACAAGTATCACAACAGCTGTCACAACAATAACTGTCACAATAGTAACAACTGTCACAACAATAACTGTCAAAACAACAATAACAAGTATCACAACAGCTGTCACAATAATAACTGTCACAACAACAATAACAACTTTCATAACAACTGTCACAACAATAACTGTCACAATAGTAACAACTTTCATAACAACTGTCACAACAATAATAACAACTACGACAACAACTGTCACAACAATAATAACAACTACGACAACAACTGTCACAACAATAATAACAACTATGACAACAACTGTCACAACAATAATAACAACTACAACAACAACTGTCACAACTGTCACAACTGTCACAACAATAATAACAACTATGACAACAACTGTCACAACAATAATAACTACGACAACAACTGTCACAACAACTGTCACAACAATAATAACAACTATGACAATAACTCACAACAACAACAGCAGCAACAACAACAACTGCCATAAAAGCAATGACAAAAAGAAAAAGAAAAACTTCAACAACTTTCACAATAACAACTGTCACAACAATAATAACAACTATGACAATAACTGTCACAACAATAACTGTCACAACAATAACAACTATGACAATAACTGTCACAACTGTCACAACAATAATAACAACTATGACAATAACTGTCACAACAATAATAACAACTATGACAATAACTGTCACAACAACTTTCACAATAACAACTGTCACAACAATAATAACAACTATGAAAATAACTGTCACAACAATAACAGTCACAACAATAACTATCACAACAATAATAACTATCACAACAACTGTCACAACAGTAACTGTCACAACAACTGTCACAACAACAACTGTCACAAAGAACAATTGTCACAACAACAATAATACTGTCACAACAATAACAACTGTCAGAAGAATAACTATAACAACTATCACAACAGCAACAATAACAAATATCACAACAACTCTCAGAACAATCACTGTCACAACAATAACAACTGTCACAACAATTGTCTCAAAAAATAACTGTTACATCAATATCAACTGTCACAACAATAACAACGGTCACAACAACTGTCACAAGGATAATAACTGTCCCAACAACAAATGTCCCAACAATAATTGTGACAAGAATAACAACTGTCACAACAACAATAACAAGTATCACAACAGCTGTCACAACAATAACTGTCACAATAGTAACAACTTTCACAACAGCTGTCACAACAATAACTGTCACAATAGTAACAACTGTCACAACAATAACTGTCAAAACAACAATAACAAGTATCACAACAAGTAACAACTTTCATAACAACTGTCACAACAACAATAACAACTATCACAACAATAACTGTCACAATAGTAACAACTGTCACAACAATAACTGTCACAACAACAATAACAAGTATCACAACAGCTTTCACAACAATAACTGTCTCAATAGTAACAACTGTCACAACAATAACTGTCACAACAACAATAACAACTTTCATAACAACTGTCACAACAATAACTGTCAAAACAACAATAACAAGTATCACAACAGCTGTCACAACAATAACTGTCAGATTAGTAACAACTTTCATAACAACTGTCACAACAACAATAACAACTATCACAACAACTGTCACAACAATAACTGTCACAACAACAATAACAACTTTCATAACAACTGTCACAACAATAACTGTCACAATAGTAACAACTGTCACAACAATAACTGTCACAACAACAATAACAAGTATCACAACAGCTGTCACAACAATAACTGTCAGATTAGTAACAACTTTCATAACAACTGTCACAACAACAATAACAACTATCACAACAACTGTCACAACAATAACTGTCACAATAGTAACAACTTTCATAACAACTGTCACAACAATAACAACTATCACAACAACTGTCACAACAATAACTGCCACAACAACAATAACAACTATCACAACTGTCACAAAACTAACAACTGTCGAAACAATAACAACTGTCTGAAAATTAATAACTGTCAAAAGGGTTAGGGTTATGAGACTGTTTTTTTTACACTGGTTGATGTTTATCAATTTATTTATTTATATTGTGCACTTTGGTTTTATAGAGCGCATTCTTTTATACTTTATTCTTGTAACGGAACTTTAGGAAGACTGCACCTAACAATTTTGCTGTACCTGTTACAATGACAATATAGACGATCCATTCCATTCCATTCAAATAACATGTACTTCTGTGGGCCACATCAAAGCTTCTGTGGGCCACATCAAAGCTTCTATGGGCCACATCAAAGCTTCTATGGGCCACATCAAAGCTCAAACACCTCCTGATTACTGGACTTAAAGTCATCAGCTCTGCATCCTTTAACTGTAATTATGACAGTTTCTGTGGAGTACATATAAGTAATCTACATGTTTGGGCTACTTACAGATTAAGCCGGTCCACTATTGTCTGCCAGGCTTTCCCCCTCTCTTTAGCGGCTCTTGTGTTTCCTTGTTTGTGTATACTGGCTTTAAGTTCTTCATATTGTTGAATGAGCAGCTCTTGCTCCACAGGAGTAAATGAAGGCACTTATTTCTTGGGTTGTTCTCTTTTCTCTGTTAAAAGACCCTAGAAATGACTGTGTTGTATTTGGTGCTATATAAATAAAGTTGAATTGAATTGAATTGAATTATCCATTATCCATTGTTCCTGCAGTGATTCTGTGATCGATTTCGTGGACTTCTTAAGAATGCCATGAACGCGCACTTATCCCAAACATCCATACCTGACTTGACTAAGAGTCTCTTTGTCCTGACTTGACTGAGAGTCTCTTTGTCCTGACTTGACTAAGAGTCTCTTTGTCCTGACTTGACTAAGTGTCTCTTTGTCCTGACTTGACTAAGTGTCTCTTTGTCCTGACTTGACTCTTCGTCCTGACTTGACTGAGTCTCTTTGTCCTGACTTGACTAAGAGTCTCTTTGTCCTGACTTGACTAAGTGTCTCTTTGTCCTGACTTGACTCTTCGTCCTGACTTGACTGAGTCTCTTTGTCCTGACTTGATTAAGTCTCTCCGTCCTGACTTGACTAAGAGTCTCTTTGTCCTGACTTGACTGAGAGTCTCTTTGTCCTGACTTGACTGAGAGTCTCTTTGTCCTGACTTGACTAAGAGTCTCTTTGTCCTGACTTGACTGAGAGTCTCTTTGTCCTGACTTGACTGAGAGTCTCTTTGTCCTGACTTGACTAAGAGTCTCTTTGTCCTGACTTGACTGAGAGTCTCTTTGTCCTGACTTGACTAAGAGTCTCTTTGTCCTGACTTGACTCTTTGTCCCGACTTGACTAAGAGTCTCTTTGTCCTGACTTGACTTTTCTCTTATGGAGGTAACTTCAGGATTAACTCTGGTTTTCTCTTATGAAGTAACTTCAGGATTAACTCTGGTTTTCTCTTATGGAGTAACTTCAGGATTAACTCTGGTTTTCTCTTATCTAGGTAACTTCAGGATTAACTCTGGTTTTCTCTTATGGAGTAACTTCAGGATTAACTCTGGTTTTCTCTTATGAAGTAACTTCAGGATTAACTCTGGTTTTCTCTTATATAGGTAACTCCAGGATTAACTCTGGTTTTCTCTTATGAAGGTAACTTCAGGATTAACTCTGGTTTTCTCTTATGAAGTAACTTCAGGATTAACTCTGGTTTTCTCTTATGGAGTAACTTCAGGATTAACTCCGGGTTTTCTCTTATGAAGTAACTTCAGGATTAACTCTAGATTTCTCTTATCTGGGTAACTTTAGGATTAACTCTGGTTTTCTCTTATGAAGTAACTTCAGGATTAACTCTGGTTTTCTCTTATCTGGGTAACTTCAGGATTAACTCTGGTTTTCTCTTATGGAGTAACTTCAGGATTAACTCTGGTTTTCTCTTATGAAGTAACTTCAGGATTAACTCTGGTTTTCTCTTATATAGGTAACTCCAGGATTAACTCTGGTTTTCTCTTATGAAGGTAACTTCAGGATTAACTCTGGTTTTCTCTTATCTGGTAACTTCAGGATTAACTCTGGTTTTCTCTTATATAGGTAACTCCAGGATTAACTCTGGTTTTCTCTTATCCAGATAACTTCAGGATTAACTCTGGTTTTCTCTTATGAAGTAACTTCAGGATTAACTCTGGTTTTCTCTTATGAAGGTAACTTCAGGATTAACTCTGGTTTTCTCTTATCTAGGTAACTTCAGGATTAACTCTGGTTTTCTCTTATGGAGTAACTTCAGGATTAACTCTGGTTTTCTCTTATGGAGTAACTTCAGGATTAACTCTGGTTTTCTCTTATGAAGTAACTTCAGGATTAACTCTGGTTTTCTCTTATATAGGTAACTCCAGGATTAACTCTGGTTTTCTCTTATGAAGGTAACTTCAGGATTAATTCTGGTTTTCTCTTATGAAGTAACTTCAGGATTAACTCTGGTTTTCTCTTATCTGGGTAACTTCAGTATTAACTCTGATTTTCTCTTATGAAGGTAACTCCAGGATTAACTCTGGTTTTCTCTTATGAAGGTAACTTCAGGATTAACTCTGGTTTTCTCTTATCTGGTAACTTCAGGATTAACTCTGGTTTTCTCTTATATAGGTAACTTCAGGATTAATTCTGGTTTTCTCTTATGAAGTAACTTCAGGATTAACTCTGGTTTTCTCTTATCTGGGTAACTTCAGGATTAACTCTGGTTTTCTCTTATCTAGTTAGCTTTAGGATTAACTCTGGTTTTCTCTTCTGGGTAACTTCAGGATTAACTCTGGTTTTCTCTTTTCTAGGAAACTTCAGGATTAACTCTGGTTTTCTCT
>NC_137638.1:45000-50000 GCF_963383615.2 Lipophrys pholis | reverse complement strand
AGGAGCAGGAGGAGGGAGAGGAGGAGGAAGAGCAGGAGGACTAGGTGGAGGAGGAGGAGAAGGAGGAGGAAGAGGAGCAGGAGGAGGGGAGGAGGAGGAGGAGCAGCAGCTCCTCTCAGCAGCCTATTAATTGCAGGGTAGCAGGAGAAGGAGTGTTAGATTTGCGGTGCGGGACGTCCAGGAGGAGGACACCCTGTTATTTAGCTCTGAGCTCAGACTGCAGGAAGCTGAAGATTTTCCCAGCATGCCACGGGCCAGAGCGGACCACCGCCTCACACACACACACACACACACACACACACACACACACACACACACACACACACACACACACACACACACACACACACACACACACGTTACAGAGCAGAGAGACATTACAGAGCAGAGAGACATTACAGAGTAGAGAGACGTTACAGAGCAGAGAGACGTTACAGAGTAGAGAGACGTTACAGAGCAGAGACGTTACAGAGCAGAGAGACATTACAGAGTAGAGACGTTACAGAGCAGAGAGACATTACAGAGCAGAGAGACATTACAGAGTAGAGAGACATTACAGAGCAGAGAGACATTACAGAGTAGAGAGACGTTACAGAGCAGAGAGACGTTACAGAGTAGAGAGACGTTACAGAGCAGAGACGTTACAGAGCAGAGAGACGTTACAGAGTAGAGAGACGTTACAGAGCAGAGACGTTACAGAGCAGAGAGACATTACAGAGTAGAGACGTTACAGAGCAGAGAGACATTACAGAGCAGAGAGATGTTACAGAGTAGAGAGACGTTACAGAGTAGAGACGTTACAGAGCAGAGAGACGTTACAGAGTAGAGACGTTACAGAGCAGAGAGACGTTACAGAGTAGAGAGACGTTACAGAGTAGAGACGTTACAGAGCAGAGAGACGTTACAGAGTAGAGAGACGTTACAGAGTAGAGACGTTACAGAGCAGAGAGACGTTACAGAGCAGAGACGTTACAGAGTAGAGACGTTACAGAGCAGAGACGTTACAGAGCAGAGACGTTACAGAGTAGAGACGTTACAGAGCAGAGACGTTACAGAGCAGAGACGTTACAGAGTAGAGACGTTACAGAGCAGAGAGACGTTACAGAGTAGAGACGTTACAGAGCAGAGACGTTACAGAGTAGAGACATTACAGAGCAGAGAGACATTACAGAGTAGAGACGTTACAGAGCAGAGACGTTACAGAGCAGAGACATTACAGAGTAGAGAGACGTTACAGAGTAGAGACGTTACAGAGCAGAGACGTTACAGAGCAGAGACATTACAGAGTAGAGACGTTACAGAGTAGAGACATTACAGAGCAGAGAGACATTACAGAGTAGAGACGTTACAGAGCAGAGACGTTACAGAGCAGAGACATTACAGAGTAGAGACGTTACAGAGCAGAGAGACGTTACAGAGCAGAGAGACGTTACAGAGCAGAGAGACATGACAGAGTAGAGACGTTAGAGAGTAGAGACGTTACAGAGCAGAGAGACGTTACAGAGTAGAGACGTTCCAGAGTAGAGACATTACAGAGCAGAGAGACGTTACAGAGCAGAGACGTTACAGAGCAGAGAGAAGTTACAGAGTAGAGACATTACAGAGTAGAGACGTTACAGAGCAGAGACATTACAGATTAGAGACGTTACAGAGTAGAGACGTTACAGAGCAGAGAGACGTTACAGAGTAGAGACGTTACAGAGTAGAGAGATGTTACAGAGTAGAGACGTTACAGAGCAGAGAGACGTTACAGACTAGAGAGACGTTACAGAGTAGAGACGTTACAGAGCAGAGACGTTACAGAGTAGAGAGACGTTACAGAGTAGAGACGTTACAGAGCAGAGAGACGTTACAGACTAGAGAGACGTTACAGAGTAGAGACGTTACAGAGCAGAGAGACGTTACAGAGTAGAGACGTTACAGAGCAGAGACGTTACAGAGCAGAGACGTTACAGAGTAGAGACGTTACAGAGCAGAGACGTTACAGAGCAGAGACGTTACAGAGTAGAGACGTTACAGAGCAGAGACGTTACAGAGTAGAGAGACGTTACAGAGTAGAGACGTTACAGAGCAGAGAGACGTTACAGACTAGAGAGACGTTACAGAGTAGAGACGTTACAGAGCAGAGAGACGTTACAGAGCAGAGACGTTACAGAGTAGAGACGTTACAGAGCAGAGACGTTACAGAGCAGAGACGTTACAGAGCAGAGACGTTACAGAGCAGAGACGTTACAGAGTAGAGACGTTACAGAGCAGAGAGACGTTACAGAGTAGAGACGTTACAGAGCAGAGACGTTACAGAGTAGAGACATTACAGAGCAGAGAGACATTACAGAGTAGAGACGTTACAGAGCAGAGAGACATTACAGAGTAGAGACGTTACAGAGCAGAGACATTACAGAGCAGAGACATTACAGAGTAGAGAGACGTTACAGAGCAGAGAGACATTACAGAGTAGAGACGTTACAGAGCAGAGAGACGTTACAGAGCAGAGAGACGTTACAGAGTAGAGACGTTAGAGAGTAGAGACGTTACAGAGCAGAGAGACGTTACAGAGCAGAGAGACATGACAGAGTAGAGACGTTAGAGAGTAGAGACGTTACAGAGCAGAGAGACGTTACAGAGTAGAGACGTTCCAGAGTAGAGACATTACAGAGCAGAGAGACGTTACAGAGCAGAGACGTTACAGAGCAGAGAGACGTTACAGAGTAGAGACATTACAGAGTAGAGACGTTACAGAGCAGAGACATTACAGATTAGAGACGTTACAGAGCAGAGACGTTACAGAGCAGAGAGACGTTACAGAGTAGAGACGTTACAGAGTAGAGACGTTACAGAGTAGAGACATTACAGAGCAGAGAGACGTTACAGAGTAGAGACGTTACAGAGCAGAGAGAAATTACAGAGTAGAGACGTTACAGAGTAGAGAGATGTTACAGAGCAGAGAGAAATTACAGAGTAGAGACGTTACAGAGCAGAGAGACATTACAGAGTAGAGACATTACAGAGTAGAGACGTTACAGAGCAGAGACATTACAGAGCAGAGAGACGTTACAGAGTAGAGACGTTACAGAGCAGAGAGACGTTACAGAGTAGAGACGTTACAGAGTAGAGACGTTACAGAGCAGAGACGTTACAGAGTAGAGACGTTACAGAGTAGAGACGTTACAGAGTAGAGACGTTACAGAGCAGAGAGACATTACAGAGCAGAGAGACGTTACAGAGTATAGACGTTACAGAGTAGAGACATTACAGAGTAGAGAGACGTTACAGAGTATAGACGTTACAGAGTAGAGAGACGTTACAGAGCAGAGAGACGTTACAGAGTAGAGACGTTACAGAGCAGAGAGACGTTACAGAGTAGAGACGTTAGAGAGTAGAGACGTTACAGAGCAGAGAGACGTTACAGAGTAGAGACGTTAGAGAGTAGAGACGTTAGAGAGTAGAGACGTTACAGAGCAGAGAGACGTTAGAGAGTAGAGACGTTACAGAGCAGAGAGACGTTACAGAGTAGAGACGTTCCAGAGTAGAGACATTACAGAGCAGAGAGACGTTACAGAGCAGAGACGTTACAGAGCAGAGAGACGTTACAGAGCAGAGAGACGTTACAGAGTAGAGACATTACAGAGTAGAGACGTTACAGAGCAGAGACATTACAGAGCAGAGAGACGTTACAGAGTAGAGACGTTACAGAGCAGAGACATTACAGAGCAGAGAGACGTTACAGAGTAGAGACGTTACAGAGCAGAGAGACATTACAGAGTAGAGACGTTACAGAGCAGAGACATTACAGAGCAGAGAGACGTTACAGAGTAGAGACGTTACAGAGCAGAGAGACATTACAGAGTAGAGAGACGTTACAGAGTATAGACGTTACAGAGTAGAGAAATTACAGAGCAGAGAGACGTTACAGAGTAGAGACGTTACAGAGTAGAGACGTTACAGAGCAGAGACGTTACAGAGTAGAGACGTTACAGAGCAGAGAGACATTACAGAGCAGAGAGACGTTACAGAGTATAGACGTTACAGAGTAGAGACATTACAGAGCAGAGAGACGTTACAGAGTAGAGACGTTAGAGTAGAGACGTTACAGAGCAGAGACGTTACAGAGTAGAGACGTTAGAGTAGAGACGTTACAGAGTAGAGACGTTACAGAGTAGAGACGTTACAGAGCAGAGAGACATTACAGAGCAGAGAGACGTTACAGAGTAGAGACGTTACAGAGCAGAGAGACATTACAGAGCAGAGAGACATTACAGAGTATAGACGTTACAGAGTAGAGACATTACAGAGCAGAGAGACGTTACAGAGTAGAGACGTTAGAGTAGAGACGTTACAGAGCAGAGACGTTACAGAGCAGAGACGTTACAGAGTAGAGACGTTACAGAGTATAGACGGTACAGAGTAGAGACATTACAGAGCAGAGACGTTACAGAGTAGAGAGACGTTACAGAGCAGAGAGACGTTACAGAGTAGAGACGTTAGAGAGTAGAGACGTTACAGAGCAGAGAGACGTTACAGAGTAGAGACGTTAGAGAGTAGAGACGTTACAGAGCAGAGAGACGTTACAGAGTAGAGACGTTAGAGAGTAGAGACGTTACAGAGCAGAGGGACGTTACAGAGTAGAGACGTTCCAGAGTAGAGACATTACAGAGCAGAGAGACGTTACAGAGCAGAGACGTTACAGAGCAGAGAGACGTTACAGAGCAGAGAGACGTTACAGAGTAGAGACATTACAGAGTAGAGACGTTACAGAGCAGAGACATTACAGATTAGAGACGTTACAGAGTAGAGACGTTACAGAGCAGAGAGACGTTACAGAGTAGAGACGTTACAGAGCAGAGACATTACAGAGCAGAGAGACGTTACAGAGTAGAGACGTTACAGAGCAGAGAGACATTACAGAGTAGAGACGTTACAGAGTAGAGACGTTACAGAGCAGAGACATTACAGAGCAGAGAGACGTTACAGAGTAGAGACGTTACAGAGCAGACATTACA
>NC_137638.1:0-37500 GCF_963383615.2 Lipophrys pholis | reverse complement strand
TCACTCTGTCACCCCATCACTCCGTCACCCCATCACTCCGTCACTCTGTCACCCCATCACTCTGTCACCCCGTCACTCTGTCACCCCATCACTCTGTCACCCCATCACTCTGTCACCCCATCACTCTGCATTCCATCACTCCATCACTCTGTCACCCCATCACTCCGTCACCCCATCACTCCATCACTCTGTCACCCCATCACTCTGTCACCCCATCACCCCATCACCTTGTCACCCCATCACTCCGTCACCCCATCACCCCATCACTCTGTCACCCCATCACTCCATCACTTTGTCACTCCAGCACTCCGTCACTCTATCAACGCACCAGGTGAAGCAGCATGATTAGCTCCGCCTCCTCCCAATTCCAGTTGGTCCTCAGTCTGTAACAACATGTCATCCTCTCAGAACAATTAACTCTTTGTGTGTGTGTGTGTGTGTGTGTGTGTGTGTGTGTGTGTGTGTGTGTGTGTGTGTGTGTGTGTGTGTGTGTGTGTGTGTGTGTGTGTGTGTGTGTGTGTGTGTGTGTGTGTGCGTTTGCGCTCGCTCACCTTTAACACTTGGTCCTCCACCCCTTCTTCAGCTACTTCTACTCCCTCAACCTCCTTCCCCTCCTCCACCTCCTTCTCCTCTACCTTCTTCTCCTCTACCTTCTTCTCCACCTCCTTCTCCTCCTTGCCCTCCTCCACCTCCTTCTCCTCTACCTTCTTCTCCTCTACCTTCTTCTCCACCTCCTTCTCCTCCTTGCCCTCCTCCTCCACCTCCTTCTCCTCTACCTTCTCCTCCTTGCCCTCCTCCTCCACCTCCTTCTCCTCTACCTTCTTCTCCTCTACCTTCTCCTCCTCCTCCTCCACCTCCTTCTCCTCTACCTTCTCCTCCTTGCCCTCCTCCTCCACCTCCTTCTCCTCTACCTTCTTCTCCTCTACCTTCTCCTCCTCCTCCTCCACCTCCTTCTCCTCTACCTTCTCCTCCTTGCCCTCCTCCTCCACCTCCTTCTCCTCTACCTTCTTCTCCTCTACCTTCTCCTCCTTCTCCTCCTTCTCCTCCACCTCCTTCTCCTCTACCTTCTCCTCCTCCTCCTCCACCTCCTTCTCCTCCCTCCCCTGCTGCTCCCCTTCGAAGCAGCCGACTGCATCCACAGTGATGAGCTCCTCCTCCTGAGCATCCTGCTGCACCTGGAGGAGACGGGTGTAGAATCAGAGCTCAGGTGGAGGTCCTGCTGAGTCCAGCATGCGTTAATTAGAATTTTAAATGTCATTTTAGTCTTAGTCACTCATCCAAGAATTAGATTTAGTTAAAGTGCTACTTTGGAAATGTGTTGGTCTCCTTTTGAAGTATTCTGACAGTTTAGTTGTACTGCAATACATTTTGCAGAAGGATGTTTGAGATGGAGGTAAAACTGCAAGGTCAGCAGACCTGTACCCGGGTTTGGTCTCAGACCTGTACCCGGGTTTGGTCTCAGACCTGTACCCGGGTTTGGTCTCAGACCTGTACCCGGGTTTGGTCTCAGACCTGTACAACACATTGAATTCTTTTCCGACTGGATGTTCCTTTACTGTGAAAGTGAACCTGTCTGGAACCGTGGTCTGTTCTGACGGAGTACAGGGACAGTCTGAGTCTGTTCTGACGGAGTACAGGGACAGTCTGAGTCTGTTCTGACGGAGTACAGGGACAGTCTGAGTCTGTTCTGACGGAGTACAGGGACAGTCTGAGTCTGTTCTGACGGAGTACAAGGACAGTCTGAGTCTGTTCTGACGGAGTACAGGGACAGTCTGAGTCTGTTCTGACGGAGTACAGGGACAGTCTGAGTCTGTTCTGACGGAGTACAGGGACAGTCTGAGTCTGTTCTGACGGAGTACAGGGACAGTCTGAGTCTGTTCTGACGGAGTACAGGGACAGTCTGAGTCTGTTCTGACGGAGTACAGGGACAGTCTGAGTCTGTTCTGACGGAGTACAGGGACAGAGTCTCAGTGTGATGGAGGGGGAAGAAAGAAGGTTCTACCGTCTGAATTATTCCATCATCATATCATCATAAGAACTCCGTCACTTCAAATAAGATTCCAGACATGAACCAGAACCCTGCTCCGTGTAGCACAGCACCACCTCTGGTACCATGTCCCTAACCCTAAACAGCTGGAGTTCACCCCTCTAACACCGTCACTGACCAGGGAACACAGAACAGAAAACGTCAAAGTTCCTAAGATATGTAAGCGTTCTATATTCAGGGTGAAGGCTAAATGAAATCTTCTGACATTTCCTCCAACCAACAACGTGTCTTATTAATCCCTCCGGAGCAGGTTAACTCCCGAGTCTATCTGTGTCTGTTAACCAGAACTCTCAATAACTAATGAGTTGATCTTCATAACGATTCTGATCACAGGAAGAACCCAGTAAATCTACTTTTTGCTTAATGCGTATTCCTTTTTGACCACAGAATACATCTTTTAATTTGAAAGAATTATAATTGATTCTATTATTATTTCAATTCCAATGACCAATAGAACCACTAGAACCACTAAACCACTGGACCACTGGACCACTAGAACAACTAAAGCACTGGACCACTAGAACCACTAGAACCACTAAACCACTGGACCACTAAACCACTGGACCACTCGAACCACTAGAACCACTAAACCACTAGACCACTAGAACCACTAAACCACTGGACCACTGGACCACTCGAACCACTAGAACCACTAAACCACTGGACCACTAGAACCACTGGACCACTCGAACCACTAGAACCACTAAACCACTGGACCACTCGAACCACTAGAACCACTAAACCACTAGAACCACTAGAACCACTAAACCACTGGACCACTCGAACCACTAAACCACTGGACCACTAGAACCACTAGAACCACTAAACCACTAGACCACTAGAACCACTAGAACCACTAGAACCACTAAACCACTGGACCACTCGAACCACTAGAACCACTAAACCACTGGACCACTAAACCACTAGACCACTGGACCACTAAACCACCGGACCACTAGAACCACTAAACCACTGGACCACTAGAACCACTAGAACCACTCGAACCACTAGACCAC
This sequence comes from Lipophrys pholis, assembly GCF_963383615.2. NCBI lineage: Eukaryota > Metazoa > Chordata > Actinopteri > Blenniiformes > Blenniidae > Lipophrys > Lipophrys pholis. Next base: position 34,437 of record NC_137638.1, on the reverse strand, counting down.
TAGAACCACTAGAACCACTAAACCACTGGACCACTCGAACCACTAGAACCACTAAACCACTGGACCACTAAACCACTAGACCACTGGACCACTAAACCACCGGACCACTAGAACCACTAAACCGCTGGACCACTAGAACCACTAGACGACTAAACCACTAGACCACTAAACCACTAAACCACTAGACCACTGGACCACTAAACCACTGGACCACTAGACCACTGGAACACTAAACCACTAGAACCACTGGACCACTAAACCACCGGACCACTAGAACCACTAAACCACTAAACCACTGGACCACTAGAACCACTAAACCACTAGAACCACTAAACCACTGGACCACTAAACCACTGGACCACTAAACCACTGAACCACTAGAACCACTGGACCACTAAACCACCGGACCACTAGAACCACTAAACCGCGGGACCACTAAAACCACTAAACCGCTGGAACACTAGAACCACTAAACCACTGGACCACTAGAACCACTAAACCACTAGAACCACTAAACCACTGGACCACTAAACCAATAGAACCACTGGACCACTAAACCACTGGACCACTAAACCATTAGAACCACTGGACCACTAAACCACTAAACCACTGGAACACTGGACCACTAAACCACTAAACCACTAGAACCACTAAACCACTGGACCACTAGAACCACTAAACCACTAGAACCACTAAACCACTGGACCACTAGAACCACTGGACCACTAAACCACTGGAACACTGGACCACTAAACCACTAGAACCACTAAACCACTAGAACCACTAAACCACTGGACCACGATAACAACTGGAACACTGGACCACTAGACCACTGGAACACTAGAACCACTAAACCACTAGACCACTGGACCATTAAACCACTAGAACCAGTAAACCACTAGAACCACTGGACCACTAAACCACTAGACCACCGGACCACTAGAACCACTAAACCACTAGAACCACTAAACCACTAGAACCACTAAACCACTAAACCACTAGAACCACTAAACCACTGGACCACTAGAACCACTAAACCACTGGACCACTAGAACCTCCAGTTTCCACCGGGTTCACCATGACAAGCTGCTCTTTAACACAGAGACCATGAGGCTGCTCCTGGAGCTGCAGGTTCTAGTGGAGCTGCAGGTCTGACCTGGAGCTGCAGGTTCTAGTGGAGCTGCAGGTTCTAGTGGAGCTGCAGGTCTGACCTGGAGCTGCAGGTTCTAGTGGAGCTACAGGTTCTAGTGGAGCTGCAGGTTCTAGTGGAGCTGCAGGTCTGACCTGGAGCTGCAGGTTCTAGTGGAGCTACAGGTTCTAGAGCAGCTGCAGGTTCTAGTGGAGCTACAGGTTCTCATGGAGCTGCAGGTCTGACCTGGAGCTGCAGGTTCTAGTGGAGCTGCAGGTCTGACCTGGAGCTGCAGGTTCTAGTGGAGCTACAGGTTCTAGAGCAGCTGCAGGTTCTAGTGGAGCTACAGGTTCTCATGGAGCTGCAGGTTCTAGTGGAGCTGCAGGTCTGACCTGGAGCTGCAGGTTCTAGTGGAGCTGCAGGTTCTAGTGGAGCTACAGGTTCTCATGGAGCTGCAGGTCTGACCTGGAGCTGCAGGTTCTAGTGGAGCTGCAGGTTCTAGTGGAGCTGCAGGTCTGACCTGGAGCTGCAGGTTCTAGTGGAGCTACAGGTTCTAGTGCAGCTGCAGGTTCTAGTGGAGCTACAGGTTCTCATGGAGCTGCAGGTTCTAGTGGAGCTCCAGGTCTGACCTGGAGCTGCAGGTTCTATTGGAGCTACAGGTTCTCATGGAGCTGCAGGTCTGACCTGGAGCTGCAGGTTCTAGTGGAGCTGCAGGTTCTAGTGCAGCTACAGGTTCTAGTGGAGCTACAGGTTCTAGTGCAGCTGCAGGTTGGACAAGGTTGTCCCACGAGACGTGGGGTCTCCAGGTGTCTTTTGAAATGCTTCTGTTTTTTAAGCTGAGCTAAATCCACAAGGTTCCGTCAGAAGTGTTGCTGGGTCACCTGACAAGCTGCTTCCTTCCTCTGTGTGTGTGTGTGTGTGTGTGTGTGTGTGTGTGTGTGTGTGTGTGTGTGTGTGTGTGTGTGTGTGTGTGTGTGTGTGTGTGTGTGTGTGTGTGTGTGTGTGTGTGTGTGCAGGGAAGGTGGGTTTCCTGACCTGCTTCTTGTGCTCTACAGACTTCATGTGCTCCACAAACTTTCTGGGCGTCCTGAAGGAACGTTTACACACCGGACAGAACGGTCGACATCGCTGCTTACACACCTGGATAACACACACACACACCTGGATAACACACACACACACACACCTGGATAACACACACACACACCTGGATAACACACACACACACACACCTGGATAACACACACACACACCTGGATAACACACACACACACACACCTGGATAACACACACACACACACACCTGGATAACACACACACACACCTGGATAACACACACACACACACACCTGGATAACACACACACACACCTGGATAACACACACACACACACACCTGGATAACACACACACACACCTGGATAACACACACACACACACACCTGGATAACACACACACACACCTGGATAACACACACACACACACACCTGGATAACACACACACACACACACCTGGATAACACACACACACACCTGGATAACACACACACACACCTGGATAACACACATACACACACACACACCTGGATAACACACACACACACACACACACACACCTGGATAACACACACACACACCTGGATAACACCCACACACACCTGGATAACACACACACACACACACACACACCTGGATAACACCCACACACACCTGGATAACACACACACACACACACACACACACCTGGATAACACACACACACACACACACACCTGGATAACACACACACCTGGATAACACACACACACACACCTGGATAACACACACACACACACTTGGATAACACACACACACACACACACACCTGGATAACACACACACACACCTGGATAACACACACACCTGGATAACACACACACACACACACACACACCTGGATAACACACACACACACACCTGGATAACACACACACACACACACACCTGGATAACACACACACACACACCTGGATAACACACACACACACACACACACACACACACACACACACACAGACACCTGGATAACACACACACACACACACACACACCTGGATAACACACACAACCTGGATAACACACACACACACCTTGATAACACACACACACACACACAGACACCTGGATAACACACACACACACACACACACACACACACACACACACACACACACACACCTGGATAACACACACACACACACACACACACACCTGGATAACACACACAACCTGGATAACACACACACACACACCTGGATAACACACACACACACACACACCTGGATAACACACACACACACCTGGATAACACACACACACACACCTGGATAACACACACACACCTGGATAACACACACACACACACACACACACACACCTGGATAACACACACACACACAGACACACACACACACACACACAGACACCTGGATAACACACACACACACACACACACACACACCTGGATAACACACACACACACACCTGGATAACACACACACACACACACACACACCTGGATAACACACACACACACACCTGGATAACACACACACACACACACACGCACCTGGATAACACACATCTGGATAACACACACACACACACACACACACCTGGATAACACACACACACACACAACCTGGATAACACACACACACACACCTGGATAACACACACACACACACACACACACCTGGATAACACACCCACACACCTGGATAACACACACACACACCTGGATAACACACAACCTGGATAACACACACACACACACACACACACACACACACACACACACACACACACACACACACCTGGATAACACACATCTGGATAACACACCCACACACACACACCTGGATAACACACACACACACCCACACACCTGGATAACACACACACACACACACACCTGGATAACACACAACCTGGATAACACACACACACACACACACACACACACACACACCTGGATAACACACATCTGGATAACACACCCACACACACACACCTGGATAACACACACACACACCCACACACCTGGATAACACACACACACACACACACACACACACACACACACACACACACACACACACCTGGATAACACACACACACACACACACACCCACACACACACACACACACACATCTGGATAACACACCCACACACACACACACCCACACATCTGGATAACACACACACACACACACACACACACACACACACACCCACACACACACATCTGGATAACACACACACACACACACACACACACACACACACACACACACACACACACACACACACACACACACACACACACACACACACACACACACCCACACCCACCCACACCCACACCCACACCCACACCCACACACACACCCACACACACACACACACACACACCCACACACACACATCTGGATAACACACCCACACCCACACACACACACCTGGATAACACACACCCCTACACACTGCCAGCTAACCTTGACCCCTGACCTTTGACCCGATGCTCACCTTGTGTTGGTTCGTCCGCCGGTGGACGATGACGTTGCCGCTGAAGTGAGCCTGACAGGTGTCACACCAGCGCGGCGTTTGAAGAATGCGCCCCCTGCTGGAAGAAAACATAGTGTCCAGGTCTGGGTCTGGGTCTGGGTCTGGGTCCAGGTCAGAGATGATAGAGTTTACCTGTGCAGAGGAACACGTGTGTTCTGACTGATGTGTCGTGTGACTTCCTGCAGTTTCTTCAGGTGTTCTGGTCCTGACATGTGGTCCTGAAAGACCTGGACCACAACGGTGGGGGTGGGGGTTAGTGATGAATCAGTGGAGGTTGTCTCACCTGCAGCACTGACATGGTAAATGGACTCATTTACATATATATATATATATATATGTGTGTGTTATATATATATAGATATAGATATAGATATATACAGTATAGTATGCTTGATGATTCACACTGAAGCATCAAAACTATGAATCAACACATGTGGAAATATATACTTTACAAAACAATGTGAAACAAGTGAAAACAGGCCTTATATTCTAGGTTCTTCAAAGTATTACTGCTCTGGATACACTCTGCATTCTCTTGATGAGCTTCAAGAGGTAGTCCCCTGAAAGGTCTTCACTCCCCAGGTGAGCCCTGTCAGGTGTAATAAGGGGGATTTCTTGTCTTCTAACTGGGGTTGGGACCATCAGGTGTGTTGTGCAGGAGTCAGGTAGATCCACAGCTGATAGTCCTCCTGAAGAGTTAGAATTGGTATTATGGCAAGAAACAAGCAGCTACCGTATTTTCACGACTGTAAGGCGCACATAAAAGTATTTTCTTCAAAATGTGCGGCGCGCCCTATGGTGCAGTGCAGCGCGCCCTATGGTGCAGGGCGCCCTATGGTGCAGGGCGCCCTATGGTGCGGCGCGCCCTATGGTGCAGGGTGCCCTATGGTGCGGCGCGCGCTATGGTGCAGGGCGCCCTATGGTGCAGTGCGCCCTATGGCGCAGGGCGCCCTATGGTGCGGCGCGCCCTATGGTGCGGCGCGCCCTATGGTGCAGGGCGCCCTATGGTGCGGCGCGCCCTATGGTGCGGCGCGCCCTATGGTGCGGCGCGCCCTATGGTGCGGCGCGCCCTATGGTGCGGCGCGCCCTATGGTGCAGTGCGCCCTATGTGTGTGTGTTGTTGTTGTAAAGCGGACGTAGTAGGGAACACCATGAGAACGTTAAAGGGGGAAGTGTGGGCGTGGAACCAGCACCCTATGAGCAGGTGCACCTTATGTGTGTGTTAAATGCAGTAATGGCACACATAACTGAGACTGCACCTTTTAGTCGTGAAAATACGGTAAGTAAAGAAAAAGGAGTGACCGTCAGTACTTTAAGAAATGAAGGTCAGTCAGTCACAAAAACCATCAAGCTACAAAGGAACTGGCTCACATGAGGACCCCCCAGGAGAGGAAGACCAGGAGTCTCCTCTGCTGTGGAGGACAAGTTATCCGAGTCACCAGCCTCAGAACTGGCAGGTTAACAGCAGCTCAGATTAGAGAGCAGGTCAATGCCACACAGAGTTCTAGCAGCAGACACATCTCTAGAACAACTGTGAAGAGGAGACTGTGAATCAGGTCTTCATGGTAGAAGAGCTGCTAGGAAACCAGTGCTAAGGACAGGCAACCAGCAGAAGACACTTGTTTGGGCTAAAGAACACAAGGAATGGACATTAGACCAGTGGAGATCTGGGCTTTGGTCTGAAGAGTCCAAATCTGAGATCTTTGGTTCTTTGTGACAGAACAGGTGACCGGATGGACTCGACATGCCTGGTTCCCACCGTGAAGCATGGGGGAGGAGGTGTGATGGTGGGGGGGGGCTTTGCTGTTCACACTGTAGGAAGGAATACTGAACCAGCATACTGAACCAGCATACTGAACCAGGATACTGAACCAGGATACTGAACCAGCATGGCTGAACCAGGATACTGAACCAGCATGGCTGAACCAGCATACTGAACCAGCATACTGAACCAGCATACTGAACCAGGATACTGAACCAGGATACTGAACCAGCATACTGAACCAGCATGGCTGAACCAGCATACTGAACCAGCATACTGAACCAGCATACTGAACCAGGATACTGAACCAGGATACTGAACCAGGATACTGAACCAGGATACTGAACCAGCATACTGAACCAGCATACTGAACCAGGATACTGAACCAGGATACTGAACCAGGATACTGAACCAGCATGGCTGAACCAGCATACTGAACCAGCATACTGAACCAGCATACTGAACCAGGATACTGAACCAGCATACTGAACCAGGATACTGAACCAGGATACTGAACCAGCATACTGAACCAGGATACTGAACCAGGATACTGAACCAGCATACTGAACCAGCATACTGAACCAGGATACTGAACCAGCATACTGAACCAGCATACTGAACCAGGATACTGAACCAGGATACTGAACCAGGATACTGAACCAGCATACTGAACCAGGATACTGAACCAGCATACTGAACCAGGATACTGAACCAGGATACTGAACCAGGATACTGAACCAGCATACTATTCCATCCGCTTTGCGTTTAGTTGGACCATCATTTATCTTTCAACAGGACAATGACCCCAAACACCCCTCCAGGCTGTGGAAGGGCTGTTTGACCAAGGAGAGTGATGGGGTGCTGCACCAGATGACCTGGCCTCCACAGTCACCGGACCTGAACCCAGTGGAGATGGTTTGGGGTGAGCTGGACCGCAGAGTGAAGGCAAAAGGGCCAACAAGTGCTAAGATCTCTGGGAACTCCTTCAAGACTGTTGGAAGACCTTTCAGGGGACTACCTCTTGAAGCTCATCAAGAGAATGCAGAGTGTATCCAGAGCAGTAATACTTTGAAGAACCTAGAATATAAGGCCTGTTTTCACTTGTTTCACATTGTTTTGTTAAGTATATAATTCCACACGTGTTAATTCATAGTTTTGATGCTTCAGTGTGAATCTACAATGTCCATAGTCATGAAAATAAAGAAAACTCTTCGAATGAGAAGGGGTGTCCAAACTTTTGGTCTGTACTGTACATATATATATATATATACATATATATATATATATATATATATATATATATAGCTGACAGCAGCTTATGGTTCATCACATTCACCCACACACACTCTCTCTCTCTCACACACACACACACACACACACACAATTGGCAAGGCACTGTCACTCCAATGGGGGCAGTTTGGGGTTAAGTGTCTTGCCCAAGGACACTTCAGCATTCAGCACTCCGCCCACAATGACAGTGTGGAGGTTCTCTCACCTGCAGGGAGTCACAGGTGAGGTTACAGACATGGCACTGCAGTCCAACACGCCGCTCTGTCTGTCCAAACTCTCTGCTCTGGCTGCTCTGCTGGATGGTGACGGTCAGCGAGCCGACGCTTTGCAGCTGCAACACACATCACAGAAGCAGCTCACACACACACACACACACACACACTGATGCAACAGGCGTCTGAGGCCGCTGGGCGGAGCTTTCATCACCTCTGCTGACCTGCTGCTGTCTGTATCGTGCTCTGCTGCCCCCTGCTGGTCAAAAACAGCAAAACCTGACACATACACACATTATTAAACTGCTGGTCCTCCCACAAACTTGACCAATATGCAAAACATGACAATCAATACACCTCCACCTGAATCACATGACCGCAGGAGCTCATCCTGATTGGTTTGAGCTGCGACATCATCATTTCTGTAGAAAGCAGATGAAAAACAAATGTCAATGCAAAATAAAGCAGTTCAGCTGGACATCTCCTTGTTCACTCCATTAAGGTCCCTTCATCCTCCATAAGAACAAGACCAAAGTTCAGCACTCCGGGGTCCTGCCCAACAAAATGACCTCATTTCCTTCTTCCAGCTTCTGGCTGAAGAAACTAGTTTGGGCTGTTCCAGCCGTCCTGGCTGTTCTGTGTAGGAGCTGCTCTGCCTAAACTTCTGCTCTGCCGTGTGCTGCTCATGTGTTCCAGCTCGCTAATGAACATCAGTCTTATTTTAACCATATTTAGCTTGTAACCTCTCTACTGTAGGAGCGCCGCAGCTCCTTAAAATGTGGGAGTGCAGGCTTACGTGATGCACCTGAACGCATCACGAACAGCTGTCAGCTCCTGGAGTTCAAACCAACCAGCATGGCGCTCTGACAGAGCTCTCTTTATTACTGGAGCAGTTCAGAGGAATGGGGTTCTGAAAGCTCTGGAAGACAGAAATATACTGTGCAGTTGAGGGGCGTGGCCTGCTGTGAGGGGGCGTGGTCTGCGGTGAGGGGCGTGGCCTGCGAGTTCAGCAGCTTCTTATGGGAGTATGAACCGTCCTGCAGAAACAGCTTTTTGTTCAGTAGCTGGCTGAGTCACTGCTGAACCTTCTTCTTCTTCTTCTTATGGCTTCAGAAAGGAGGATGGAGGAGCCTTTAGACCTGTCCCCTTGTTCACTATATTAGACCTGTCCCCTTGTTCACTATATTACACCTGTCCCCTTGTTCACTATATTACACCTGTCCCCTTGTTCACTATATTACACCTGTCCCCTTGTTCACTACATTACACCTGTCCCCTTGTTCACTACATTACACCTGTCCCCTTGTTCACTACATTAGACCTGTCCCCTTGTTCACTATATTACACCTGTCCCCTTGTTCACTACATTACACCTGTCCCCTTGTTCACTATATTAGACCTGTCCCCTTGTTCACTATATTAGACCTGTCCCCTTGTTCACTATATTAGACCTGTCCCCTTGTTCACTACATTACACCTGTCCCCTTGTTCACTACATTACACCTGTCCCCTTGTTCACTATATTAGACCTGTCCCCTTGTTCACTACATTACACCTGTCCCCTTGTTCACTACATTAGACCTGTCCCCTTGTTCACTATATTAGACCTGTCCCCTTGTTCACTATATTAGACCTGTCCCCTTGTTCACTACATTACACCTGTCCCCTTGTTCACTACATTACACCTGTCCCCTTGTTCACTACATTACACCTGTCCCCTTGTTCACTACATTAGACCTGTCCCCTTGTTCACTACATTACACCTGTCCCCTTGTTCACTACATTAGACCTGTCCCCTTGTTCACTATATTAGACCTGTCCCCTTGTTCACTATATTACACCTGTCCCCTTGTTCACTACATTACACCTGTCCCCTTGTTCACTACATTACACCTGTCCCCTTGTTCACTACATTACACCTGTCCCCTTGTTCACTACATTACACCTGTCCCCTTGTTCACTACATTACACCTGTCCCCTTGTTCACTACATTACACCTGTCCCCTTGTTCACTACATTAGACCTGTCCCCTTGTTCACTACATTAGGCCTGTCCCCTTGTTCACTACATTAGGCCTGTCCCCTTGTTCACTACATTACACCTGTCTCCTTGTTCACTACATTAGACCTGTCCCCTTGTTCACTACATTACACCTGTCCCCTTGTTCACTACATTAGGCCTGTCCCCTTGTTCACTACATTACACCTGTCCCCTTGTTCACTACATTAGACTTGTCCCCTTGTTCACTACATTACACCTGTCCCCTTGTTCACTATATTAGACCTGTCCCCTTGTTCACTACATTACACCTGTCCCCTTGTTCACTACATTAGACCTGTCCCCTTGTTCACTATATTAGACCTGTCCCCTTGTTCACTACATTACACCTGTCTCCTTGTTCACTACATTAGACCTGTCCCCTTGTTCACTACATTAGACCTGTCCCCTTGTTCACTATATTACACCTGTCCCCTTGTTCACTACATTACACCTGTCCCCTTGTTCACTAGATTACACCTGTCCCCTTGTTCACTACATTACACCTGTCCCCTTGTTCACTATATTAGACCTGTCCCCTTGTTCACTATATTAGACCTGTCCCCTTGTTCACTACATTAGACCTGTCCCCTTGTTCACTACATTAGACCTGTCCCCTACATTACACCTGTCCCCTTGTTCACTAGATTACACCTGTCCCCTTGTTCACTACATTACACCTGTCCCCTTGTTCACTATATTAGACCTGTCCCCTTGTTCACTACATTAGACCTGTCTCCTTGTTCACTATATTACACCTGTCCCCTTGTTCACTAGATTACACCTGTCCCCTACATTACACCTGTCCCCTTGTTCACTAGATTACACCTGTCCCCTTGTTCACTAGATTACACCTGTCCCCTTGTTCACTATATTAGACCTGTCCCCTTGTTCACTACATTAGACCTGTCTCCTTGTTCACTATATTACACCTGTCCCCTTGTTCACTAGATTACACCTGTCCCCTTGTTCACTACATTAGACCTGTCCCCTTGTTCACTACATTACACCTGTCCCCTTGTTCACTACATTACACCTGTCCCCTTGTTCACTAGATTAGACCTGTCCCCTTGTTCACTAGATTAGACCTGTCCCCTTGTTCACTACATTAGACCTGTCTCCTTGTTCACTATATTACACCTGTCCCCTTGTTCACTACATTAGACCTGTCCCCTTGCTCACTATATTAGACCTGTCTCCTTGTTCACTACATTAGACCTGTGTTTCCTTGATCACTACATTACATACTCTACACTACATACACCTGTGTGGTGTAAAATCGCCCTTTTGTTGTTGTTTTTTAACAAACTTGAATTCATCACATTTACAAGTGAACTTTCTTTGTTCCCACATTAAAAATAACTAACACACAAAGTGTTGAGTTGCTCAGTTTGGTAACCGAACGTATCTTGTGGGTTATCTGAGCCCTATTAAGTCTTGATTTATTCACAGAAAGAAAAGAAAGACGAGCAGGAAGAAAACAAACCTCAAAAGAGACGATTTCATATCGAAGTCTGGCACTGAGCATTCGGAGGCTAACATGCTAACGACTTCCCTCTTTCACTGTTTATCACCAAGGTTCGGCTGCACGGTTACATTATCATCACACGGAGATTATTAAAATCATCATTGGAGTCATATAAACATCGTAATTCCAGAGAGAACGTTCAAACAAAGAGAGTTTAACTCACAGCAGCGCTCAGCAGAGGCTAAAGCGAAGCCTAACGTTAGCAGGGAGAGTGCCGTAAAATGCTCTGTCGCCTCCTGCAGGCCGGGAGGTAGAACTACAGGCCTGGAGAACGCTCCATAGACATAATAAAGAGTAGACGAAGACGCCGGTTCGACCACTACTGCCATAGACATATACACTTAGACGCCTCACAGACTGGCAGGAACATACGTCAGTGCGTCCGCCATCTTGGGAGGGGCATTTGTCAGAACTTCAGCAACGATACCGCATCATGGTTCTGCTTTTGGTTGTACAAACAGACAAAATCAGGACAATGGACAGCGTGGGATTACCTTCCACAGGGAGGACAAACATATTTATTGTTGTTGTCGTTGTGTTTAGCTCATATAACATTAACTTGGGACATAGATGAGCTGGAGCCGTGGTTCTCTCTAGTCCCTGGCTGAAGCTCGCCCTCAAACAACAACAACAATATCAAGGTCTATTGGGTTCATCTAACGGAGGCTATTTTAGTTACAGTGTGGAGAAGATTACATTTATAAAGAAATGAGTGTCTCAGAACCAGTCAGTGTTCTGTTCCCTGCCTGTTCCAGCAGGAGAACCTCAGCCTGGTCCCAGTAGGAAGTTCTGTCTGGCTGTTCTCAAACAGCTGAGCAACATGTCACCCCTCACTCCTGTTAGACATACTGACATGTACACAGACAGTATTATTATATATATTGATTAGGAGAGCAGATCAATTGATTGCACGTTGCACAAGCAGTGAATTAATGTGATACCACAGGACTCTGAACAGGTCCATCTGGTCCTCACTAGGACCTCTCCTATCACTGCCCACATGTCCTGATGCTCTGACAGCCAGACTCAGTGAAGCCATGGCCGAGGTGGAGAGTCTGAGAAGAGAGGAGAGGAATGAAGAGATGGAGAACGGAGGGCAAAGAGCACAGTGGGGGGTCTTCTGGAGGAACTGAGAATATGTCATATAATATGGAATAATAGATAAATGTGTCACATTAAATAAATATAGAATAGGTAAATATCTAACTATTATTTTCTATGTAATATTAAAGGTAACTATGTAGAAATAAATGAAAGTATAACAGGTAAATATGTTATTGTGTTTAAAGACTTTCCATATTGTTGTCATGGCTCCATCATGTTGCTGCTCTAAAAGGAGAGGACAGCGTCCCAATGTCCCGTCTGCAAACTGCTTCCATGTCCTCTCATTACTTTCTATAAGTATGCTACATTAAATAAATAAATGGAATAATTTTTAATTTAATAAATTAAAAATGAAAGCAATGATTCTTCACAGTCATGTAAATGTATGCTTGCGTGGTTTTCTTCAGAAAACACGTCGCTGTCACACAGACTTGTTTAGGCTGACGGGTCAGACTTGCCCCTCACAAGATGGCGGCCGCTCTGACGTTTCGGAGCGGTGGGCGGAGACAGGCACGCGGCGTCTTGTGTTTATGTCTATGATTACTACTTATTGGCGCTGGCGAGCAGTGGCCCGCCATCTTGGCCCGGTCGTCCGCTAATCTGCTTGGCAGGAGCAATGAAGTGTCAGCGACTTTAATCAATCATAACTCGCTAAATATTAAACAAATTTCTTTCCTGCAAACATCATACATGTAGTTCTGATACAGGACACATGGTTGTGATGTTCATAGTGGACTAAACAATAATAGAATGTTCTGATTTGTGATCTATGATAGGTCATTTACATTCAACACACACACACACACACACACACACACACACACACACACACACACACACACACACACACACACACACACACACACACACACACACACACACACGCATACACACGCATACACATCTAGAACAATACGTTTATATTCACAAAATTCAAACAATAGTCATGTTCCATCTTACCTCTGAAAAGTGATCCCCCGGGCCCTGCTCCCTACAGTCCTCCCATTGGACAGGAGTACTCCACATGGTGCGCTGGTGTCTTGGATTCCTAAAGGAGTTAGGAAAGGTGTTAGGTGGCTTCCTAAAGGAGTTAGGAGGTTTCCTAAAGGAGTCAGGAGGCTTCCTAAAGGTGTTAGGTGGCTTCCTAAAGGTGTTAGGAGACTTCCTAAAGGTGTTAGGAGGTTTCCTAAAGGAGTTAGTGAAAGGTGTTAGAAGGCTTCCTAAAGGAGTTAGTGAAAGGTGTTAGGAGGCTTCCTAAAGGAGTTAGGAAAGGTGTTAGAAGGCTTCCTAAAGGAGTTAGTGAAAGGTGTTAGGAGGCTTCCTAAAGGAGTTAGGAAAGGTGTTAGAAGGCTTCCTAAAGGAGTTAGTGAAAGGTGTTAGGAGGCTTCCTAAAGGAGTTAGGAAAGGTGTTAGGAGGCTTCCTAAAGGAGTTAGTGAAAGGTGTTAGGAGGCTTCCTAAAGGAGTTAGGAAAGGTGTTAGAAGGCTTCCTAAAGGAGTTAGGAAAGGAGTTAGGATACTTCCTAAAGGAGTTAGTGAAAGGTGTTAGGAGGCTTCCTAAAGGTGTTAGGAAGCTTCCTAAAGGAGTTAGGAAAGGTGTTAGGTGGCTTCCTAAAGGAGTTAGTGAAAGGTGTTAGGAGGCTTCCTAAAGGAGTTAGTAAAGGTGTTAGGATGCTTCCTAAAGGAGTTAGTGAAAGGTGTTAGGTGGCTTCCTAAAGGTGTTAGGAAAGGTGTTAGGTGGCTTCCTAAAGGAGTTAGTGAAAGGTGTTAGGAGGCTTCCTAAAGGTGTTAGGAAGCTTCCTAAAGGAGTTAGTGAAGGTGTTAGGAGGCTTCCTAAAGGAGTTAGTGAAAGGAGTTAGAAGGCTTCCTAAAGGAGTTAGGAAAGGTGTTAGGAGGCTTCCTAAAGGAGTTAGTGAAAGGAGTTAGAAGGCTTCCTAAAGGAGTTAGGAAAGGTGTTAGAAGGCTTCCTAAAGGAGTTAGTGAAAGGAGTTAGAAGGCTTCCTAAAGGAGTTAGGAAAGGTGTTAGGAGGCTTCCTAAAGGTGTTAGGAAGCTTCCTAAAGGAGTCAGGAAAGGTGTAAGGAGGCTTCCTAAAGGAGTTAGTGAAAGGTGTTAGGAGGCTTCCTAAAGGAGTTAGGAAAGGTGTTAGGAGGCTTCCTAAAGGTGTTAGGAAGCTTCCTAAAGGAGTTAGTGAAAGGTGTTAGGAGGCTTCCTAAAGGAGTTAGGAAAGGTGTTAGGAGGCTTCCTAAAGGTGTTAGGAAGCTTCCTAAAGGAGTCAGGAAAGGTGTAAGGAGGCTTCCTAAAGGAGTTAGTGAAAGGTGTTAGGAGGCTTCCTAAAGGAGTTAGGAAAGGAGTTAGGAGGCTTCCTAAAGGAGTTAGTGAAAGGTGTTAGAAGGCTTCCTAAAGGAGTTAGGAAAGGAGTTAGGAGGCTTCCTAAAGGAGTTAGTGAAAGGTGTTAGGAGGCTTACTAAAGGAGTTAGTGAAGGTGTTAGGATGCTTCCTAAAGGAGTTAGTGAAGGTGTTAGGAGGCTTCCTAAAGGAGTTAGGAGGCTTCCTAAAGGAGTTAGTGAAGCTTCCTAAAGGAGTTAGTGAAGCTTCCTAAAGGAGTTAGTGAAGGTGTTAGGATGCTTCCTAAAGGAGTTAGTGAAGGTGTTAGGAGGCTTCCTAAAGGAGTTAGGAGGCTTCCTAAAGGAGTTAGTGAAAGGTGTTAGGAGGCTTACTAAAGGAGTTAGTAAAGGTGTTAGGAGGCTTCCTAAAGGAGTTAGGAGGCTTCCTAAAGGAGTTAGTGAAGCTTCCTAAAGGAGTTAGTGAAGGTGTTAGGAGGCTTCCTAAAGGAGTTAGGAGACTTCCTAAAGGAGTTAGTGAAAGGTGTTAGGAGGCTTCCTAAAGGAGTTAGGAGGCTTCCTAAAGGTGTTAGGAGGCTTCCTAAAGGTGTTAGGAGGCTTCCTAAAGGAGTTAGTGAAAGGTGTTAGGAGGCTTCCTAAAGGAGTTAGTGAAGGTGTTAGGATGCTTCCTAAAGGAGTTAGTGAAAGGTGTTAGGATGCTTCCTAAAGGAGTTAGTGAAAGGTGTTAGGATGCTTCCTAAAGGAGTTAGTGAAGATGTTAGGATGCTTCCTAAAGGAGTTAGTGAAAGGTGTTAGGAGGCTTCCTAAAGGAGTTAGTGAAAGGTGTTAGGAGGCTTCCTAAAGGAGTTAGTGAAGGTGTTAGGATGCTTCCTAAAGGAGTTAGTGAAAGGTGTTAGGAGGCTTCCTAAAGGAGTTAGGAGACTTCCTAAAGGAGTTAGTGAAAGGTGTTAGGAGGCTTCCTAAAGGAGTTAGGAGGCTTCCTAAAGGAGTTAGTGAAGGTGTTAGGATGCTTCCTAAAGGAGTTAGTGAAAGGTGTTAGGAGGCTTCCTAAAGGAGTTAGGAGGCTTCCTAAAGGAGTTAGTGAAAGGTGTTAGGAGGCTTCCTAAAGGAGTTAGTGAAGGTGTTAGGATGCTTCCTAAAGGTGTTAGTGAAAGGTGTTAGGAGGCTTCCTAAAGGTGTTAGGAAGCTTCCTAAAGGAGTTAGTGAAGGTGTTAGGAGGCTTCCTGAAGGAGTTAGGAGACTTCCTAAAGGAGTTAGTGAAAGGTGTTAGGAGGCTTCCTAAAGGAGTTAGTGAAAGGTGTTAGGAGGCTTCCTAAAGGAGTTAGGAGGCTTCCTAAAGGAGTTAGTGAAGGTGTTAGGATGCTTCCTAAAGGAGTTAGTGAAAGGTGTTAGGAGGCTTCCTAAAGGTGTTAGTGAAGGTGTTAGGAAGCTTCCTAAAGGTGTTAGGAAGCTTCCTAAAGGAGTTAGTGAAGGTGTTAGGATGCTTCCTAAAGGTGTTAGTGAAGGTGTTAGGATGCTTCCTAAAGGTGTTAGTGAAGGTGTTAGGATGCTTCCTAAAGGTGTTAGTGAAAGGTGTTAGGATGCTTCCTAAAGGTGTTAGGAAGCTTCCTAAAGGAGTTAGTGAAAGGTGTTAGGATGCTTCCTAAAGGTGTTAGGAAGCTTCCTAAAGGTGTTAGTGAAAGGTGTTAGGATGCTTCCTAAAGGTGTTAGGAAGCTTCCTAAAGGAGTTAGTGAAAGGTGATCATGGTGGTGTGGCAGTCCATCCGTATTTTCAGGATTGGTGTCAGTGGACGGCAGGGCCTCGACCACCTGATCCCCGGACACAGAACCTGGCTTTTGGAACATGGAAGGTGACCTCGCTGGGGGGGGGAGGAGCCTGAGCTGGTGCGGGAGGTAGAGAGATACCGTCTAGATCTAGTCGGGCTCACCTCCACCCACAGCTTGGACTCTGGAACCCAGCTCCTCCACAGGGGCTGGACACTCCACTTCTCTGGAGTTGCCCACGGTGAGAGGCGGCGGGCTGGTGTGGGCTTGCTTATTGCCCCACAGCTCAGCCGCCATGTGTTGGAGTTACCCCCCCCCCCCCCCCCCCCCCCCCCCCCCCCCCCCCGGTGAATAAGACCTGTCCCCTACGTAGGGGACAGGTCTCTGACTGTTGATGGACCAAACAGCAGTACGGAGTACCACCCGACCTTCTTGGAGTCCCTGGGAGGGATGCTGGATAGCGCTCCAACTGGGGACTCCATCGTTCTACTGGGGACTTCAACGCCCACGTGGGCAACGACAGTGAGACTTGGACGGGGGTGACTGGGAGGAACGGCCTCCCTGATCTGAACCTGAGCGGTGTTCTGTTATTGGACTCCTGTACTAGTCACAGTTTGGCCATAACGAACACCATGTTCCAGCACAGGGGTGTCCATAAGTGCACTTGGCACCAGGACACCCTAGGCTGGAGGTCGATGATAGACTTTGTGGTCGTGTCATCTGATCTCCGGCCACGTGTCTTGGACACTCGGGTGAAGAGAGGAGCAGACCTGTCAACTGATCACCACCTGGTGGTGAGTTGGATGCGCTGGACGGGGAGGAAGCCGTTTTTCACAGACGATGTGGTCCTGGTGGCTTCATCAAACCTGGACCTCCAGCGTGCACTGGCGCGGTTCTCAGCCGAGTGTGAAGCAACTGGGATGAGGATCAGCACCTCTAAATCCGAGGCCATGGTTCTCCACCTGAAAAAGGTGGCTTGCCCCCTTCAGATGGGTGGAGAGACCTTGTCCCAGGTGGAGGAGTTCAAGTATCTCTGGGTCTTGTTCATGGGTGGGGGGGAGATGGAGCGTGAGCTCGACAGGCGGTTCGGTGCAGCGTCTGCAGTTCTGCGGTCGCTGTATCGGTCCGTCGTGGTGAAGAGCATGTTCAGAGCAGGTGAGCGGTGCTCAGGTAGCCGGAGAGCGGAGAGCGCAGAGCGCAGAGCGGAGAGCGGAGAACGGAGAGCGGAGAACGCAGAGCGGAGAGCGCAGAGCGGAGAGCGGAGAGCGGAGAACGGAGAGCGCAGAGCGGAGAGCGGAGAGCGGAGAGCGGAGAGCGGAGAACGCAGAGCGGAGAGCGCAGAGCGGAGAGCGGAGAACGCAGAGCGGAGAACGCAGAGCGGAGAACGCAGAGCGGAGAGCGCAGAGCGGAGAACGCAGAGCGGAGAGCGGAGAGCGGAGAGCGGAGAACGCAGAGCGGAGAGCGCAGAGCGGAGAACGCAGAGCGGAGAACGCAGAGCGGAGAGCGGAGAACGCAGAGCGGAGAACGCAGAGCGGAGAACGCAGAGCGGAGAGCGGAGAACGCAGAGCGGAGAGCGCAGAGCGGCTAAAACCAACTACTGGACGGAAAGAACCAGATTCCCAAACCCAAAAGGTGACTGCCTTCCAGTTTCTCTCTGTTTTAGCTCCTATTAGCTCCTGTCTAGTCATGGCTGCTCCTGACTAGTCATGGCTGCTCCTGACTAGTCATGGCTGCTCCTGACTAGTCATGGCTGCTCCTGTCTAGTCACGGCTGCTCCTGTCTAGTCACGGCTGCTCCTGTCTAGTCACGGCTGCTCCTGTCTAGTCATGGCTGCTCCGTACGGAGATTTAAAGGGATTATAATCCACTGCGGTGGAAACGACGTTCGCCTGAAGAAGTCTGAGGTCCTCAAAGCTAACGGAGAGTCAGTGTGCACATACCGCCGACCATTTCAGACCAAGTAGTTTTCTCTGCTACGTAAAGATGAGTATGTTAGTCTAAATGAAGCCTCCCCTCCAAGTCATACTAACACTCAAATAGCTGGTGGAGGTGGTGGAGGAGGGTGGAGGCAGCCATCTTTAACTCTCAGTTACTAATTAATATTAACCCAAAACCCAACTTTAGTTCTTTTGAGAGTCTGAGCATGACCATGCCACACCCGTCAAATAAAATAGTAAATTCTGTAGAATCTGTAATCATTTCTCGTCCTCCTGGACCTTCTTCACCTTTTCTAACTGAATTCTCTGAATTGTTGTCAGATGTAGCCCTGACTAAAGATAAGGTTATCATGGTAGGAGACTTCAATGTTCATGTTGACCTAGAAAATGATAGTTTCAGTGCAGCTTTAGATCTACACTTGACTCTCTAGGTTTCTCTCAGGTAGTAGACGGGCCTACCCAGAAACATCTCCACACCCTAGACCTTATTCTAACTTATGGTTTGAATATAGAGCATCTGACCATCTCTCCTCACTATGATTTCCTGTCAGATCACTTCTTAATAACCTTTGACTTTGTTCTAAATAGTTCTAACCCTCCGGTTAAAGCCGTGTTAACCAGGTCTCTCTCTGATAACATAGTAACTAAATTCAAGGAAAGAATTCCCTCTGCTATAGAATCAGTAGTGGATCTTCCTGACCCGTATACTGTTGCTAGCTCAGACATTGAATACCTAACAAACAGTCTGACAGATATGCTAAAAACAACGCTAGACGACATAGCTCCTCAAAAAATGAAACTGAAAAAACAGGAAAAGTCCTCCCCATGGTTTAACTCATCAACCCGCCAGCTTAAACAACGCTCCCGTAGATTAGAAAGAACTTGGCGTTCAACAAAAACAGAGCTAGATTATATAGCCTGGAAGGATAGCTTCAAAACTTATAAGAAAGCTCTGAGTAGAAGTAGAACTAATTACTACTCATCCTTAATAGAGGAAAACAAAAACAAGCCTCGCTTTCTTTTCAGTACTGTAGCCAAACTGACCAAGAACCAAAATAGTGTTGAGCCCACCATTCCTATCAATATATGTAGTGAGGACTTCATGAAGTTCTTTCAAAATAAAATGACAAGGCTTAGGGATAACATCCATCAAACCCTACCGTCCGTTAGCCCCATAACAGAGGAACTGGTTAAACCTAACAGTCATCTGGAATGCTTTCAGCAAATACAACTAGTCCAACTAAACTCCCTTATTTCTTCTGCTAAACCAACTACTAGCCTGTTGGACCCAATTCCTACTAGAATTCTGAAAGAGGCACTGCCACTAATCAATAATTCTATACTGGCAATTATTAACCAGTCTCTAACAATAGGCTATGTGCCCCAATCCTTTAAACTAGCAGTTATTAAACCTCTCATTAAGAAGCCAAACTTAGACACAAGCCTTCTCTCAAACTACAGGCCCATCTCCAACCTTCCTTTCCTGTCAAAGGTTCTGGAGCAAGTAGTGGCTAAACAACTCCAGGATTATCTGCAGGAGAATAATCTGTTAGAGGACCTTCAGTCCAGCTTCAGAATGAACCACAGTACAGAGACTGCTCTGCTAAAAGTTACTAATGACCTTCTAATGGCCTCAGATAGAGCTCTTCTATCTGCTTTACTTCTTCTGGACCTTAGTACTGCATTTGATACTGTCCATCATAATATACTTTTAAGGAGATTAGAAGATGGCGTCGGCATTAAAAACTTAGCCTTAAACTGGTTTAAATCATATTTATCTGACCGCTTTCAATTTGTTCATGTAAATAACAAATCTTCAATACATGAAGGGGTCCTGTGTGGAGTACCACAAGGCTCCGTCCTCGGACCCAGATTGTTTAATCTCTAGATGTTACCACTCGGAAATATAATTAGGAAACACAACATTAACTTTCATTGTTATGCAGATGATACTCAGCTATATTTATCAATTAAAGCCAATCAGGCCGACCAACTTGTTAAACTAGAGTCCTGCCTCAGGGACGTTAAGTCCTGGATGTCTATCAACTTCTTAATGCTCAACACATCCAAGACTGAGGTTCTAATCCTAGGTCCTAAAAAGCTCAGGGATTACTTTTCAGATAGTCTGATTACCTTAGATAATATTACCTTAACCTCTAACAGTGATATTAGGAACCTGGGTGTTATTTCTGATCAGGATCTGTCCTTTATGTCCCATGTTAAACATGTCTCCAGGACAGCCTTCTTCCATCTAAGGAATATTGCAAAAATGAGAAACTTCTTGTCCTTCAAAGATGCAGAACAAATGCTTCCTGCCTTTGTGACTTCAAGATGAGATGATTGTAACTCCCTAATGTCAGGATGTCCAAACTCCTCTGTTAGGATCTTCCAGCTAGAGCAGAACGCTGCTGCAGGTTTACTAACCAGAACTGGAAGAAGAGAGCACATCTCCCCAGTCTTAGCATCCTTACACTGGCTTCACATCAAATCTAGAATAGAATTCAACATCCTTCTGATCACATCTAAAACTCTTCATCACCAGGCTCCGTCCTATATGGAGAAACTTCTAGAAGGGTCTCACCCTCCACGAGCCCTTGGCTCTGAGGATGCAGGACTGTTGGTAATCCCTAAAGTCCTTCAAAGTAAAAGAGGAGGCAGGAGTTTCAGCCATATGGCTCCTTTACTCTGGAATCAACTAGCAGCCTCGGTCCGAAGGGCCCACACCATTAGTTTATTTAAGAGGAGACTAAAAAGCTTCCTCTTTGATAGAGCTTCTCATTAGGAATAAAATAGGAGCACTAAGTTGAGCTGCTCTAGGCCTAGACTGCTGAGGGGATTTCCTCTCTCCCGTTAAAGGGAGGAACTCTACATTTGGAGCTTCTGTTTCTTGTCTTTCTTTCTTTCTCTCTGTGTAACAACATTACTGGAGCCACCAGATCCTGACAGGAGGGGAGCAGGATCCAGGGGATCAGACCCAAGACTCCCAGAGTGGACTTACCACGGTCCTACTACCCGACCCCCCCACAGCACCGGGACCCCCCCACAGCACCGGGACCCCCCCACAGCACCGAGACCCCACCACAGCACCAGGACCCCCCCACAGCACCGGGACCCCCCCACAGCACCGGGACCCCCCCACAGCACCGTGACCCCCCCACAGCACCGGGACCCCCCCACAGCACCGGAACCCCCCCCCACAGCACGGCCCTTAAACTCCAGACTGAGATTGGTTCATCATCAGACCAACGCTCATCAGAGACTTTTCTTAGTATTTGTACTTATCTGGCCTGTCTGCCTCTCTCTCTCTCTCTCTCTCTCTCTCTTCTATTCCTCTCTCTCTCTCTCTCTCTCTCTCTCTCTCTCTTCTATTCCTCTCTCTCTCTCTCTCTCTCTCTTCTATTCCTCTCTCTCTCTCTCTCTTCTATTCCTCTCTCTCTCCCTCTTCTATTCCTCTCTCTCCCTCTTCTATTCCTCTCTCTCTCTCTCTCTCCCTCTTCTATTCCTCTCTCTCTCTCTCTTCTATTCCTCTCTCTCTCCCTCTTCTATTCCTCTCTCTCTCTCTTCTATTCCTCTCTCTCCCTCTTCTATTCCTCTCTCTCTCTCTCTCTTCTATTCCTCTCTCTCTCCCTCTTCTATTCCTCTCTCTCTCTCTCTTCTATTCCTCTCTCTCTCTCTCTTCTATTCCTCTCTCTCTCTCTCTTCTATTCCTCTCTCTCCCTCTTCTATTCCTCTCTCTCCCTCTTCTATTCCTCTCTCTCTCTCTCTCTTCTATTCCTCTCTCTCTCTCTCTTCTATTCCTCTCTCTCTCTCTCTTCTATTCCTCTCTCTCTCTCTCTTCTATTCCTCTCTCTCTCTCTCTTCTATTCCTCTCTCTCTCTCTCTTCTATTCCTCTCTCTCCCTCTTCTATTCCTCTCTCTCCCTCTTCTATTCCTCTCTCTCTCTCTTCTATTCCTCTCTCTCTCCCTCTTCTATTCCTCTCTCTCTCTCTCTTCTATTCCTCTCTCTCTCCCTCTTCTATTCCTCTCTCTCTCTCTTCTATTCCTCTCTCTCTCTCTTCTATTCCTCTCTCTCTCTCTCTTCTATTCCTCTCTCTCTCTCTTCTATTCCTCTCTCTCTCTCTCTTCTATTCCTCTCTCTCTCTCTCTTCTATTCCTCTATCTCTCTCTCTTCTATTCCTCTCTCTCCCTCTTCTATTCCTCTCTCTCTCCCTCTTCTATTCCTCTCTCTCTCCCTCTTCTATTCCTCTCTCTCTCCCTCTTCTATTCCTCTCTCTCTCTCTTCTATTCCTCTCTCTCCCTCTTCTATTCCTCTCTCTCTCTCTTCTATTCCTCTCTCTCTCCCTCTTCTATTCCTCTCTCTCCCTCTTCTATTCCTCTCTCTCCCTCTTCTATTCCTCTCTATCCCTCTTCTATTCCTCTCTCTCTCTCTTCTATTCCTCTCTCTCTCTCTTCTATTCCTCTCTCTCTCTCTCTTCTATTCCTCTCTCTCTCCCTCTTCTATTCCTCTCTCTCTCTTCTATTCCTCTCTATCCCTCTTCTATTCCTCTCTCTCTCTCTTCTATTCCTCTCTCTCTCCCTCTTCTATTCCTCTCTCTCCCTCTTCTATTCCTCTCTCTCCCTCTTCTATTCCTCTCTCTCTCCCTCTTCTATTCCTCTCTCTCCCTCTTCTATTCCTCTCTCTCCCTCTTCTATTCCTCTCTCTCTCCCTCTTCTATTCCTCTCTCTCTCCCTCTTCTATTCCTCTCTCTCTCCCTCTTCTATTCCTCTCTCTCTCTCTTCTATTCCTCTCTCTCCCTCTTCTATTCCTCTCTCTCTCTCTTCTATTCCTCTCTCTCTCCCTCTTCTATTCCTCTCTCTCCCTCTTCTATTCCTCTCTCTCCCTCTTCTATTCCTCTCTATCCCTCTTCTATTCCTCTCTCTCTCTCTTCTATTCCTCTCTCTCTCCCTCTTCTATTCCTCTCTCTCCCTCTTCTATTCCTCTCTCTCTCTCTTCTATTCCTCTCTCTCTCCCTCTTCTATTCCTCTCTATCCCTCTTCTATTCCTCTCTCTCTCTCTTCTATTCCTCTCTCTCTCTCTTCTATTCCTCTCTCTCTCTCTTCTATTCCTCTCTCTATCCCTCTTCTATTCCTCTCTCTCTCTCTTCTATTCCTCTCTCTCTCTCTCTTCTATTCCTCTCTCTCTCCCTCTTCTATTCCTCTCTCTCTCTCTTCTATTCCTCTCTCTCTCTCTCTTCTATTCCTCTCTCTCCCTCTTCTATTCCTCTCTCTCTCTCTCTTCTATTCCTCTCTCTCTCCCTCTTCTATTCCTCTCTCTCTCCCTCTTCTATTCCTCTCTCTCCCTCTTCTATTCCTCTCTCTCCCTCTTCTATTCCTCTCTCTCTCCCTCTTCTATTCCTCTCTCTCTCCCTCTTCTATTCCTCTCTCTCTCCCTCTTCTATTCCTCTCTCTCTCTCTTCTATTCCTCTCTCTCCCTCTTCTATTCCTCTCTCTCTCTCTTCTATTCCTCTCTCTCTCCCTCTTCTATTCCTCTCTCTCCCTCTTCTATTCCTCTCTCTCCCTCTTCTATTCCTCTCTATCCCTCTTCTATTCCTCTCTCTCTCTCTTCTATTCCTCTCTCTCTCCCTCTTCTATTCCTCTCTCTCCCTCTTCTATTCCTCTCTCTCTCTCTTCTATTCCTCTCTCTCTCCCTCTTCTATTCCTCTCTATCCCTCTTCTATTCCTCTCTCTCTCTCTTCTATTCCTCTCTCTCTCTCTTCTATTCCTCTCTCTCTCTCTTCTATTCCTCTCTCTATCCCTCTTCTATTCCTCTCTCTCTCTCTTCTATTCCTCTCTCTCTCTCTCTTCTATTCCTCTCTCTCTCCCTCTTCTATTCCTCTCTCTCTCTCTTCTATTCCTCTCTCTCTCTCTCTTCTATTCCTCTCTCTCCCTCTTCTATTCCTCTCTCTCTCTCTCTTCTATTCCTCTCTCTCTCCCTCTTCTATTCCTCTCTCTCTCTCTTCTATTCCTCTCTCTCTCCCTCTTCTATTCCTCTCTCTCTCTCTCTTCTATTCCTCTCTCTCTCCCTCTTCTATTCCTCTCTCTCTCTCTTCTATTCCTCTCTCTCTCTCTTCTATTCCTCTCTCTCTCTCTCTTCTATTCCTCTCTCTCTCTCTTCTATTCCTCTCTCTCCCTCTTCTATTCCTCTCTCTCTCCCTCTTCTATTCCTCTCTCTCTCTCTTCTATTCCTCTCTCTCTCTCTTCTATTCCTCTCTCTCTCTCTCTTCTATTCCTCTCTCTCTCTCTTCTATTCCTCTCTCTCCCTCTTCTATTCCTCTCTCTCTCCCTCTTCTATTCCTCTCTCTCTCTCTTCTATTCCTCTCTCTCTCCCTCTTCTATTCCTCTCTCTCTCCCTCTTCTATTCCTCTCTCTCTCTCTCTTCTATTCCTCTCTCTCTCCCTCTTCTATTCCTCTCTCTCTCTCTTCTATTCCTCTCTCTCTCCCTCTTCTATTCCTCTCTCTCTCCCTCTTCTATTCCTCTCTCTCTCTCTCTTCTATTCCTCTCTCTCTCTCTCTCTTCTATTCCTCTGTGTGTGTGTGTGTGTGTGTGTGTGTGTGTGTGTGTGTGTGTGTGTGTGTGTGTGTGTGTGTGTGTGTGTGTGTGTGTGTGTGTGTGTGTGTTCACTGGCCTGGAAGCTGATGATGAAGATCAGACTCGCCCTCCTTCATGTCCACTGATGAGATCAGAAAGTGGGCGGAGCCAAACTGCCTCAATAACCCATGACTGATCACTGATGTGAGCTGAGACATCATCCTTCCTCTGAGGGTTAATCCTTCCTCTGAGGGTTAATCCTTCCTCTGAGGGTTAATCCTTCCTCTGAGGGTTAATCCTTCCTCTGAGGGTTAATCCTTCCTCTGAGGGTTAATCCTTCCTCTGAGGGTTAATCCTGAATGTGAGGGTTAATCCTGAATGTGAGAGTTAATCCTTCCTCTGAGGGTTAATCCTGAATGTGAGGGTTAATCCTGAATGTGAGAGTTAATCCTTCCTCTGAGGGTTAATCCTGAATGTGAGGGTTAATCCTGAATGTGAGAGTTAATCCATCCTCTGAGGGTTAATCCTGAATGTGAGGGTTAATCCTGAATGTGAGAGTTAATCCTGAATGTGAGAGTTAATCCATCCTCTGAGGGTTAATCCATCCTCTGAGGGTTAATCCTGAATGTGAGGGTTAATCCTGAATGTGAGGGTTAATCCTGAATGTGAGGGTTAATCCTGAATGTGAGAGTTAATCCTGAATGTGAGAGTTAATCCATCCTCTGAGGGTTAATCCTGAATGTGAGGGTTAATCCTGAATGTGAGAGTTAATCCTTCCTCTGAGGGTTAATCCTGAATGTGAGAGTTAATCCTTCCTCTGAGGGTTAATCCTGAATGTGAGGGTTAATCCTGAATGTGAGGGTTAATCTTTCCTCTGAGGGTTAATCCTGAATGTGAGGGTTAATCCTGAATGTGAGAGTTAATCCTTCCTCTGAGGGTTAATCCTGAATGTGAGGGTTAATCCTTCCTCTGAGGGTTAATCCTGAATGTGAGGGTTAATCCATCCTCTGAGGGTTAATCCTGAATGTGAGGGTTAATCCTGAATGTGAGAGTTAATCCTGAATGTGAGAGTTAATCCTTCCTCTGAGGGTTAATCCTGAATGTGAGAGTTAATCCTGAATGTGAGAGTTAATCCATCCTCTGAGGGTTAATCCTGAATGTGAGGGTTAATCCTGAATGTGAGAGTTAATCCTTCCTCTGAGGGTTAATCCTGAATGTGAGGGTTAATCCTGAATGTGAGGGTTAATCTTTCCTCTGAGGGTTAATCCTGAATGTGAGGGTTAATCCTGAATGTGAGAGTTAATCCTTCCTCTGAGGGTTAATCCTGAATGTGAGGGTTAATCCTTCCTCTGAGGGTTAATCCTGAATGTGAGGGTATATCCATCCTCTGAGGGTTAATCCTGAATGTGAGGGTTAATCCTGAATGTGAGGGTTAATCCTGAATGTGAGGGTTAATCCTTCCTCTGAGGGTTAATCCTGAATGTGAGGGTTAATCCATCCTCTGAGGGTTAATCCTGAATGTGAGAGTTAATCCATCCTCTGAGGGTTAATCCTGAATGTGAGGATTAATCCTGAATGTGAGAGTTAATCCATCCTCTGAGGGTTAATCCTGAATGTGAGAATTAATCCATCCTCTGAGGGTTAATTCATCCTCTGAGGGTTAATCCTGAATGTGAGGGTTAATCCTTCCTCTGAGGGTTAATCCTTCCTCTGAGGGTTAATCCTGAATGTGAGGGTTAATCCTGAATGTGAGAGTTAATCCATCCTCTGAGGGTTAATCCTGAATGTGAGGGTTAATCCTTCCTCTGAGGGTTAATCCTTCCTCTGAGGGTTAATCCTGAATGTGAGGGTTAATCCTGAATGTGAGGGATAATCCTGAATGTGAGGGTTAATCCATCCTTTAAGGAGTAGCATGCTCCAGTAGCAGTAGATGCTCTACCGAGGAGCGTAATGTGATGCTCTACTGAGGAACTTGATGCTCTACTGAGCAGTGTGATGCTCTATGGAGTAGTGTACCATGCTGCTCTACTGAAGAGTGTAACGTGTTGGTCTACCGAGGAGTGTGATGCTCTACTGAGGAGTGTGATGCTCTATGGACTAGTGTACCGTGATGCTCTAAGGAGCATGCTGCTCTACTGAAGAGTGTAACGTGTTGGTCTACCGAGGAGTGTGATGCTCTACTGAGGAGTGTGATGCTCTATGGACTAGTGTACCGTGATGCTCTAAGGAGCATGCTGCTCTACTGAAGAGTGTAACGTGTTGGTCTACCGAGGAGAGTGATGCTCTGCCGAGAAGTGTGATGCTCTATGGAGTAGTGTACCATGCTGCTCTACTGAAGAGTGTAACGTGTTGGTCTACCGAGTAGCGTGATGCTCTACTGAGGAGTGTGATGCTCTATGGACTAGTGTACCGTGATGCTCTAAGGAGCATGCTGCTCTACTGAAGAGTGTAACGTGTTGGTCTACCGAGGAGAGTGATGCTCTGCCGAGAAGTGTGATGCTCTATGGAGTAGTGTACCATGCTGCTCTACTGAAGAGTGTAACGTGTTGGTCTACCGAGGAGAGTGATGCTCTGCCGAGAAGTGTGATGCTCTATGGAGTAGTGTACCATGCTGCTCTACTGAAGAGTGTAACGTGTTGGTCTACCGACGAGCGTGATGCTCTACTGAGGGGTGTGATGCTCTATGGACTAGTGTACCGTGATGCTCTAAGGAGCATGCTGCTCTACTGAACAGTGTAACGTGTTGGTCTACCGAGGAGAGTGATGCTCTGCCGAGAAGTGTGATGCTCTATGGAGTAGTGTACCGTGATGCTCTACTGAAGAGTGTGATGCTCTATGGACTAGTGTACCGTGATGCTCTAAGGAGCATGCTGCTCTACTGAAGAGTGTAACGTGTTGGTCTACCGAGGAGAGTGATGCTCTGCCGAGAAGTGTGATGCTCTATGGAGTAGTGTACCATGCTGCTCTACTGAAGAGTGTAACGTGTTGGTCTACCGAGTAGCGTGATGCTCTACTGAGGAGTGTGATGCTCTATGGACTAGTGTACCGTGATGCTCTAAGGAGCATGCTGCTCTACTGAAGAGTGTAACGTGTTGGTCTACCGAGGAGAGTGATGCTCTGCCGAGAAGTGTGATGCTCTATGGAGTAGTGTACCATGCTGCTCTACTGAAGAGTGTAACGTGTTGGTCTACCGAGGAGAGTGATGCTCTGCCGAGAAGTGTGATGCTCTATGGAGTAGTGTACCATGCTGCTCTACTGAAGAGTGTAACGTGTTGGTCTACCGACGAGCGTGATGCTCTACTGAGGGGTGTGATGCTCTATGGACTAGTGTACCGTGATGCTCTAAGGAGCATGCTGCTCTACTGAACAGTGTAACGTGTTGGTCTACCGAGGAGAGTGATGCTCTGCCGAGAAGTGTGATGCTCTATGGAGTAGTGTACCGTGATGCTCTACTGAAGAGTGTAACGTGTTGGTCTACCGAGGAGCGTGATGCTCTACTGAGGAGTGTGATGCTCTATGGACTAGTGTACCGTGATGCTCTAAGGAGCATGCTGCTCTACTGAAGAGTGTAACGTGTTGGTCTACCGAGGAGAGTGATGCTCTGCCGAGAAGTGTGATGCTCTAAGGAGCATGCTGCTCTACTGAACAGTGTAACGTGTTGGTCTACCGACGAGCGTGATGCTCTACTGAGGGGTGTGATGCTCTATGGACTAGTGTACCGTGATGCTCTAAGGAGCATGCTGCTCTACTGAACAGTGTAACGTGTTGGTCTACCGACGAGCGTGATGCTCTACTGAGGGGTGTGATGCTCTATGGAGGAACGTGATGCTAAATCTTTGGCCTTCGAAATAAGTAACAAATAAATTACAAAATAAAAGCAATTCTATTTGGTTCAGTCGTGAGCGAGTGTGAGCTTCTGTTTGCTTCACTACAATTTACTGATTGGATATTATTATGAGTTGTTTCCCCCGACATGTTCAATATATTTAATGAATATTATATGTTCATATATATAAGATATAAGATCATATATGTATATAATCAATATTCTTGTTTATAAAATTGTTCATTAAAAAAAGAAAAACACGTGACGCTCGTGTCCGCTGCTACTGTGGCCGCTCCTCCCGGGAGCGCGCTCATCAATCCGTGAGCGCGCCTCAGAGCCCCAAGGACAGCGGCGGCGCGCGCGCATCAGGTCACCTGCAGCATCCAGACCTGGACCTGGACCCAGACCCCGACAGGACGGACCTGGTCCCAGACCACAATCCGAACCTCACTGATCCTCACGCGGAGCGGGACCGGAATTATAGCATCATCTAAACAACGATCTTCATCCCGGATCGCAACCAGGACCGGGATCACAGGGACCGGGATCACTGGGACCGGGATCACTGGGACCGGGATCACTGGGACAAGGATCATTTGGACCGAGATCACAGGGACCGGGATCACAGGGACCTGGTTCTCAGTCGATCGAGCTGCGGCGCGACGCGCTCTGGACGCACGAGAGGAGAGACCAGACCAGGACCTTGACCAGGACCAGGACCTGAACAGTAAGTGTTTTGTTAGAACCCAGTAGAACCCCGGGTTGTCTTCCGAGTTCTACTGTGGCACATTTCAATCAATCAGATCAATAAGATCTCCCAGTTTCACTGACGACCAGGACCAGGACCAGGACCGGGACCGGGACCGGGACCGGGACCGGGAGGGTCCTGTCTTTGGTTTCACTGATTAATTAAAACACAAACACAAAATAAAGTTATATATTCTGTGTGTGTGTGTGTGTGTGTGTGTGTGTGTGTGTGTGTGTGTGTGTGTGTGTGTGTGTGTGTGTGTGTGTGTGTGTGTGTTTTCTGATGTTTTTGTCTCAGTTGTATTAATTCTGACTGTTTTGGTTTCTGTTGTGACTTTTTGTGTGTCTGTGGTTTGATGGGACTGTCTACCCCCCCCCCCCCCCCCCACCCCCCCACCCCCCCCCACACACACACACAGATTCCTCCTGTGTATGTTGGGGGTGCTGATGGTGTACTGACTGTCTATCCCCTCCCCCCCAGTGAAGGGGCGGAGTTTCCTCCTGCTCGCCGCCCTGCACTGCCTCTCGGTGGCGCTGGGCGGCTGCGAGCCCCGCCAGGTGAACGTGGGGGCAGTGCTGAGTCAGAAGCGATACGAGCAGGTGTTCAAGGAGGCGGTGAGCAAGGCCAACACGCTATACGGCCGCCAGCGCTTCAAGATGAACGCCATCTCCGTCACGCACCGCCCCAACGCCATCCAGATGGCGCTGTCCGTCTGCGAGGACCTCATCTCCAACCAGGTCAGGTCACATGACCTCCACACACACTCATCTCCAGCCAGGTCAGGTCACATGACCTCCACACACACTCATCTCCAACCAGGTCAGGTCACATGACCTCCACACACACTCATCTCCAGCCAGGTCAGGTCACATGACCTCCACACACACTCATCTCCAGCCAGGTCAGGCAGGCCGGACCCAGGTCCGCCCCTCAGGGTGGGTTCACGGTTATTTCCAGTTAGCCTAAACATAGTGATACTGACCTCTGACCTCCCAACTCCGGGCGGGTGGTCTCAGGGGTCAGAAAACCCCCTTTTAAAGAAATGTTTCTGGTGAAATGATGTCAATGTAAATATTAAGGTAGTATAACTGCACAGATTGTCATATAAAGATGAAATGTTGCCCGGAGCGTCCTACACATAGGGGAAACTAGAACAATAAGATTTGTGGGCTTGCTGCCTTTCTATTTTCAAATATCACCCTTAACAAACACAAAAACACAAAAAAAGTCTCTTCACCTGACAAGTTCTCATCCAAGATGATTATTTTCAAGCACCTTATTGAACATGCCACTGTCCCATATGGATATAAAAAAAAAATTCCCAAATCATGAGCCTCAATTCAAGTCCAAGATGAGCTTTTATCTTGAAAATTACACTTTCCATGGCCAAATCTCTACACTGTACATAATAACAACAGTTTGTTTATGTATATATATATATATATATATATATATAAGGCATCAAAACTATGAATGAAAACATGGAATTATGTCATAAACCAAAAACTAGTTTGATATTTTAGATTTTTCAAAATGGCCACCCTTTGCTTTGATGTACTGCTTTGATCCTTGTTGTCCTGTTGCCCTCTGGAGGAGCTTCATGAGGTCATCGCATGTAACGCTTTTCCAACGATCTTGAAGGAGTCCCGGAGATTCTGAGCTCTTGTTGGTCCTTTGGCCTTCACTCTGGTCCATCTCATCCCAAACCATCTCTCAGGTGACTGTTTTGGTCATGTGACTGTGGAGGTCATGTGACTGTGGAGGTCAGGTAACTGTGGAGGTCATGTGACTGTGGAGGTCATGTGACTGTGGAGGTCAGGTAACTGTGGAGGTCATGTGACTGTGGAGGTCATGTGACTGGAGGTCATGTGACTGTGGAGGCCAGGTCACTGTTTTGGTCATGTGACTGTGGAGGTCATGTGACTGTGGAGGTCAGGTAACTGTGGAGGTCATGTGACTGTGGAGGTCATGTGACTGGAGGTCATGTGACTGTGGAGGCCAGGTGACTGCTGAGGTCATGTGACTGTGGAGGTCATGTGACTGTGGAGGTCATGTGACTGTGGAGGTCATGTGACTGGAGGTCATGTGACTGTGGAGGCCAGGTGACTGCTGAGGTCATGTGACTGTGGAGGCCAGGTCACCGTGGAGGCCAGGTGACTGTGGAGGTCATGTGACTGTGGAGGTCAGGTCACCGTGGAGGCCAGGTGACTGTGGAGGTCAGGTGACTGTGGAGGCCAGGTCACCGTGGAGGTCAGGTCACTGTGGAGGCCAGGTGACTGTGGAGGTCAGGTCACTGTGGAGTCCAGGTGACTGTGGAGGTCAGGTGACTGTGGAGGTCAGGTGACTGTGGAGGCCAGGTCACCGTGGAGGCCAGGTGACTGTGGAGGTCAGGTGACTGTGGAGGCCAGGTCACCGTGGAATTCAGGTCACTGTGGAGGCCAGGTGACTGTGGAGGTCAGGTCACCGTGGAGGCCAGGTGACTGTGGAGGTCAGGTGACTGTGGAGGTCAGGTCACTGTGGAGTCCAGGTGACTGTGGAGGCCAGGTCACCGTGGAGGTCAGGTCACTGTGGAGGCCAGGTGACTGTGGAGGTCAGGTGACTATGGAGGCCAGGTGACTGTGGAGGCCAGGTGACTGTGGATGGGACACCAGGGTGTGGGGGAGATGAGGGGCGGGGCTCAGGAAGTGGGGGAGACAGGGGGGGGGGGGGGGCTCAGGGTAGTCCTGGTCCTGTCTCACCCTCTGGGTGGTTCCTGTCTTCAGCTGATGGTTCCTGGTCAGACTCTGGTTAAAGGGCGCGTGGCGACTCTTCCTGTTCAGAGGACCAATCAGAGCGCAGCAGCTGACTGTTCTCCTCAGCGGGTGAAGATGAAGCCGTTTCTGTTCCACAGCAGCGACAAACCGCCGCGGTTCTCTTTGTGGAAGAAATGAGGCCAACATGGCCGCCGTGCAGCGAGCGGGTGAGCGAGTGAGCTGTCAGCTGATCTCTCTCTCTCTCTGATGTAATCCTCCGGAGGAGATGGAGGATTACATCGTGGCATCGCTCCGGCCTTCATCTCCACTTCAAGGGTCAAAGTTCTGCGGGGTTATGATCAATATGTTCTAATTGGGACAAATCTGGGATCGATCACTTTGATTGAAAGAAAGAATCAGAAAGTTCCTCCAGCCGGACGCAGCGCAAGCGTCTTCCTCGTCTTCCTCGTCTTCCTCGTCTTCCTCGTCTTCCTCGTCTTCCTCGTCTTCCTCGTCTCGTGTTAAAATCAATCAATCAAGGTGATTATCCAGAAGGTGCTGCTGAGCCCGGCCAGCCGTCCCCTCTTCTCCGGTTCCTCCTGCTTCGGTTCCTCTGCTCCGTTCCTCCTGCTTCGGTTCCTCCTGCTTCGGTTCCTCCTGCTTCGGTTCCTCCTGCTTCGGTTCCTCTGCTTCGGTTCCTCCTGCTTGGATTCCTCTGCTTGGGTTCCTCTGCTTCGGTTCCTCCTGCTTGGGTTCCTCCTGCTTGGGTTCCTCTGCTTTGGTTCCTCTGCTTCGGTTCCTCTGCTGCGTTTGTTCATCAGTGTTTGCTAAGAATCTCACCGCTACTGGTTCTGCTGAATGTCTGTGATTGGCTGATCAAGCTTGTGATGGACGGCTGCAGTGGACAGACACGTCCTACGTTCCTGGAGTCTGAGCCTCACTGCCTGCGGCGTCTATCTGTCCCCTCCCCCGCAAACCACGTCACAGAAAGCGAGGGAAACAAAGCGGGGCAGGTAGTCCTCCAGCCTGGTACAGGTTCACCTCAAAATCCAGCTGCTACTGGAAGACCCTGGAACCAGGTAGAAACCCTAGAAGACCCTAGAACCAGGTAGAAACCCTGGAAGACCCTAGAACCAGGTAGAAACCTAGTAGACCCTAGAACCAGGTAGAAACCCTGGAAGACCCTAGAACCAGGTAGAAACCCTAGTAGACCCTAGAACCAGGTAGAAACCCTAGAAGACCCTAGAACCAGGTAGAAACCCTAGAAGACCCTAGAACCAGGTAGAAACCCTGGAAGACCCTAGAACCAGGTAGAAACCCTAGAAGACCCTAGAACCAGGTAGAAACCCTAGTAGACCCTAGAACCAGGTAGAAACCCTAGAAGACCCTAGAACCAGGTAGAAACCCTAGTAGACCCTAGAACCAGGTAGAAACCCTGGAAGACCCTAGAACCAGGTAGAAACCCTAGAAGACCCTAGAACCAGGTCGAAATACTGTCCTGAAGCTAACAGACGCTCCGTCCTGCAGGTGTACGCCATTC
Source organism: Lipophrys pholis (assembly GCF_963383615.2). Lineage (NCBI taxonomy): Eukaryota > Metazoa > Chordata > Actinopteri > Blenniiformes > Blenniidae > Lipophrys > Lipophrys pholis. The sequence continues at coordinate 313 of NC_137638.1, read as the reverse complement.
TGGTCAGTCATCCTCCACAGTCTAACGACCACCTGACGCCTACGCCCGTTTCCTACACGGCCGGCTTCTACCGGATCCCGGTGGTGGGTCTGACCACGCGCATGTCTATCTACTCTGACAAGGTGAGTGTCGGCCATGTTGGATTCAGAGGGCGGGTTAATAGTCTCGTTTTCAAAACAGACGCAACCAACAGTTCATCAGCTTTCCAACGTCGTTCACACGCCACTGACTCGTTCACACGCCACTGACTCGTTCACACGCCACTGACTAGTTCACACGCCACTGACTCGTTCACACGCCACTGACTCGTTCA
>NC_137629.1:34540236-34651012 GCF_963383615.2 Lipophrys pholis | reverse complement strand
AAACCAAGTTTCAGGCTTTTTTTGTAATCAAGTGACATTAAAACCCAACAATCTTTCTTCTCTGCATTTGGCATCATTGCACACCAGAATTAGTTCTGTCAGACCATTTCATCCCATTGATTGGTGGATGTTTGACATGAAACCTTGGATGTGATCTGTTGTGCTGGCTGCTAGGTCCAGCTTAAGCTTGGTGACAGTTTGCAGCCTTTAACATTTAGCCGCAAACCCCTCAGTAGTATCATCCCTTTTTCCATTGTTTATTCTCACACCATCACTGCAGTCAGCGGCGGACACACCAGAGTCAATGGTGAAGTGACACAAAGCGCTGCGTGTCTCCTTGTTAACCAGGAAGTAAAAGCTGAGGTCAGTTTGTGACTCACTACAGCAATCAATGCATTGGATTTACCACTATCCTTCAAAATATGTGTGCACATGATTTTTATTTGGCCATGTGTGTTGAAACGCTACACGTAATCCTACCTCCTTGTGTTGGGCGCAGGGCATGCAGTGATTCAAGTCCAACACGGTTTCAAGAAAGCTCCAATACCACTTCAACACAGCCCGACTCCAAGTCCTGCATAGGAGGAATAGTAAAAAAAAGAATTGAAAACAAACTACCACCATTTAAATACACACCCAGGAGAATCACTCACCTGGTCCAGTAGAAACACTTATCTGGCTCCTAATCACTGGCCATCAGGCTGATGACACCTGAAAAACAGAAAAAGATTCAAATCAACATATTGCCAACATTGAAATGCACATTAACTCGAAGCACTCACCTGGCTCCAGACTGATGACACCTGAAGAACAGGAAAACAATTTAATAGAATCATGTCAACATATTTTCACAATTGAAATGCACATCCTGTAGAAATGCTCACCTGTCTCCAAACGGTTTGGCTTCCATGTCCAGTCGAAACACTTATCAGGCTCCAAATCATTGGCCGTTAGGCTGATGACACCTGGAGAAAAGACGGGAACATTTTAAAATCAACATATTGTCACCATGAAAGTACACATCCAGGAGCTACTCACCACAACTGAAGACTTCCCAAGGTTCATGCATAGGAGAAACATTTTTATATCAACATACTGTCACCATTATATACACATTCACTAGGAACACTCACCTAGCACCAGACTGATGGCACTTGGAAAAACAACATTTTTAAATCAACATAGTCACCATTAAAATACACATCCAGGAGAGGCACTCATCACAACCAATGACCTCCCGAGCTTTCAATTCCTGAGGTGTCTCTTTAGCACTCAGCAGGTCAACACCTGCCTTGATGTGTGGGATGTGGATGTTGGATATATTTGGATGTTTTGCCAGCTTTTCTGGTGTCACCATGCTTTCAGTGATGACTTGCATTTTCTCTCATTTCAGAACCTCCAGAACAGGATAGAAATGATTGCTACTCAAACCAGCTACCTTCAAATCAGTTCAAGAGCAGCCTGGAATGACTGCCTCCCACCCCATGGTGACCAGCAGGAAGGCTGCCACTCCTCCAGTGATGATCACCTTTTGCATTAGATGACGAGAGCAGAACATAGATGAGCTTCCCGGGTCCGAGAAGGCTCAAGTTCCCATGATGTCATTTCCCCAAGCTGCTTTCACTCTCACAGGAAGAATGGATGGCATACACTGGTCCTGTATGTCCATATGTTGGGGGAAGGGGGGGGGGGGTTGGTCTGCTTTCCTTTTCCTCCTTGTGGTCATGACTGGATGGTTAATTAGAAGCAGGTTTAATCCATTGCAATCTTTCCTTTGGTCTCACATTCTCCTGTTTGATAGTTCCGAGTCCTCCATGTCCACAGACTTTCAAGGCTGAGCTGCTGAGTTTAAGGTTCTGATAGATGCCAGTTTACTTTTCCAAATCGGAGCTCATTGCATTTGAGGAGGATTGTAAGGAACATCCAACATTTGAGGCATTGAACAGATTATTTAACAGTTGTTGCAGCAATTTGGTGTCCAAGTCAAATTGCTTTCTTTTCCTCCTCAGTTCCTCCTCCTCCTTCAATGCAGCAATGGATGCCGCCTCTTCCACTTCTGTTCTTACAAGAACAAAAGAGGTGCTGGATTTTTACACTTTTGCCCAATGATTATTTGCTCAACATTGGAAACACCATTGTTCACCTTGTACTTCACCTTCATTGTTTGAAACCTCCATTTCACCCTCAGAAATACATTACTTGAACATTTTTGCTTTAAACCAAGTTTAAGGTTTTTCTTGTTTTCATCAGGTGACATGAAACCCCCAAAACTTTCATGTACACATTTGGCATCATTCCACACCCAAACCAGCTCTGTCAGACCATTTTGTACCATTGATTGGTTGTTGTTTGACAAGAAACCATGGATGTGATCTCTTAAGCTGGCTGCTCGGTCCAGCTAAACCTCTGAGTGTGGTGCAGCCCAATCACCAGGACAAGGTGCAGGCCTCGAGTGGGGACACGAGACATGGAACAATGATTATACGTTTGTAACAAACATATGAAATGCCTTTATTAGGAGAATCCGCCATGTCCAGGCTTTTCTAATAGATTCAGCTTTTTAAATTTGATCAAGGTTTGTTTTTTAACCACAACAGAAGAGGTGCTGGATTTCACACTTTTACCCAGTATTTGCTCACAACATTGAAAACACCTTAAGTTGTCATGTGCTCCACCTTCATTTGTTGAAACCCAGTTTCCCCTTCAGAAATACATTTCTTATTAAACACCATATTTGCTTTGAACCCAGTTTCAGGCCTTTTTTTTTTTTTTTTATAAATCACGTGACATGAAACCCAACAAACTTTGTTGTACACACTTGGTATCATTGCACACCCAAATCACGTCAGACCATTTGATACCATTGATTGGTTGTTGTTTGACATGAAACCTTGGATGTGATCCCTTGTGCTGGCTGCTAGGTCCAGCTTAAGGTTTCTGACAGCTTGCAGCCTTTCACATTTAGCTACAAACCCCTCAGCAGTCATTTGAATCACCCATCTTTTTATTGTTTGTTCCCGCACCATCACTGCCGTCAACAGCGGATGCACCAGAATCAATGGTGACGTCAGACATAGCGCTGTGTGCCTCTATGGTAACCAGGAAGTAAAAGGTCAGTTTGTAAACCACGAAAGCAAATAATGCATTGGCTTTACAACAATCCTTAAAAAGTGTGCACATGATATTTATTTGGTCATGTATGTTGTGACGCAACACATAATCGTACCTCCTTGCGTTGGGCGCCGTGCGTGCAGTGACTCAAGTCCAACACGGCTTCAAGAACACTCCACCACCACTTCAACATAGCTCCACAGCCCAACTCCAAGTCCAACACAGGAGGAAAAGTAAAACATACTGTCACCATATACATACACACCCGGGAGAAACACTCACCTGGCTCAACACTGTTTGGCCTTGACATCAAAGAGAAACACTCACTTGGCTGATGACACCTGAAGAAAAGAAAAAAAAAAATAAGTCAACATATCACCATTGAAATGCACATCCACCAGAAACACTCACCTGGTTCCAGACTGATGGCCATTAGGCTGATGACACCTGAAAAACAACACGATTTAAGTCAACATATTGTGACCATTGAAATAAACACATTGTGTAGAAACACTCACCTGTCTACAAACTGGCCTCCGTGTCCAGTCGAAACACTTATCTGGCTCCAAATCGATGGCCATTAGGCTGATGGCACCTGGAGTAAAGACAGGAACATTTTTATATCAACATACTGTCACCATTATATACACATCTACTAGAAACACTCACCTCGTTCCAGACTGATGGCCACTAGGCTTGATGGCACTTGAAGAAAAAAACATCTTTAAATCAACATATTGTCACCATCAAAATAAACATCCAGGAGATGCACTCAAAACTGATGACCTCCCAGGCTTCCAATTCCTGAGGTGTCTCTTTACCACTCAGCAGGTCAACACCTGCCTTGATGTGTGGGATGTGGATGGTTGCTATATTTCGACATTTTGCCACCTTTTCTGGTGTCGCCATGCTTTCAGTGGTGACTTGCATTTTCTGTTTCAGAACCTCCAGAACAGGATAGAAATGTTTGCTGCTCAAACCAGATACCTTCAAATCAGTTAAGGAGCAGCCTGGAATGACTGCCTCCCACCCTATTGTGCCCAGCAGGAAGCCTGCCACTCCTCCAGTAATGTTCACCTTTTGCATTAGATCACAAGAGCAGAACATAGGAGCTTCCCTGGTCCGAGAAGGCTCAAGTTCCCATGATGTCATTTCCCCAAGCTGCTTTCACCCTCACAGGAATAATGGAAGGCATACACTGGTCCTGTCCAACTCCTGTATGTCCATATGTCTGGGGGTGAAAACGGTTGGCCTGCTTTCATTTTCCTCCTTGTGGTCATGACTGGATGGTTGATTAGAAGCAGGTTCCATCCATTGCAATCTTTCCTTTGGTCTCACATTCTCCCATTTGTTGTGTGATAGTTTTGAGTCCCCCATGTCCACAGACTTTCAAGGTTGAGCTGGTGAGTTTAAAGTTCTGACAGATGCCATTTTACTTTTCCAAATCGGAGCTCATTGCATTTGAGGAGCCTTGCGAGGAACATCCAGCATTTGAGGCATTTAACAGATCATTTTGCAGTTGTTGCAGCCATTTATCTTCCAAGTCAAGCTGCTTTCCTCAGTTCCTCTTGCTCCTCCAATGCATGCCTTTCCTTTAAAAATGCAACAATGCATGTCACCTTTTCCACTTCTGCTCTTACAAGAAGAGGTGCTGGATTTTAAACTTTTACCCATCATTTGAACCACCATCTTTTTCATCATCTGCTTCACCCTGGTTTGAAACCCACAGTTCCCCCTCAAACCGATTTCTTGACCATTTTTGCTTTGAACCAGTTTCAGTTTTTGTTTGGTTTTTAAATCAGGTGACATGAAACCCAACAAACTTTCATGTACACATTTGGCATCATTGCACACCCAAAACAGCTCTCACACCATTTACTTTTAATTTGTTGTTTGACACCATGGATGTGATCCCTTATGCTGGCTGCTAGGTTTAGCTTAGCCTTCGACAGCTTTCAGCCTTTCACATTTAGCCGCAAACCCCACAGCAGTCTGAAAAAAAAGAAAAAAGATTCTGTGTTTCAGCAGCCAACACCCCAGTCAATGGGGACATCAAACATAGTGCTGCGTGCCTCCATGGTAACCAGGAAGTAAAAGTTCAGTGTCGAAAAGTCAGTATAGTCCGTCAAAAAGGTCAGTTTGTGACTCACTACAGGAACCAATGCATTGGATTTACAACTATCCTTCAAAATTTGTGTGCACATGGCTTTTATTTGGCCATGTATTGTGTGACGCTACACACAACTCTACCTCATTGCGTCGAGTGCCATGCGTGCAGTGATTCTCAAGTCCAACATGGCTCCAAGAACACTCCAATATGACTACACACTCTCACGCAGAAGTCCAGCATGGGAGAAGTAAAAGATTTAAATCAACATGCTGTCACCATTGAAACACACAGTAGAAACACTCACCTGGCTTCAAACCGCTGGCCATCAGGCTGAGGACACCAGGAGAACAGAATCGGAGAAAAAAATAAAGTGAATCAAAATACTGTCATTGAAATGCACATCCAGTAGAAACCCTCACTTGGCCTCCACATCCAGTAGAATCACTCACCTGGCTCCAAAGCGTACACCAAACAAAAGCTGACCTCAGCTGCTCTCATTCAGGTGTGTCTCCGCACAGAAGGAATGGCTCACGTGAGCTGCCCACTCCTTTTTATAGACTCCACCCCCTTCCTGCAGACTTCCTCTCAACAACCTTTCACTCCTGACTTCCTGTTTCCACCCTGTCACATACACATCCAGGAGAAACACTTACCTCACTCCTCTCAAGTTTACTTCTGCCTCCACTACAGTGACTCAATTTGGAGTATCCAATAATTCCATAACTAAAAATGTTCCGGGACAAGGCCCCACTTCTCTAGAGTGCCCTGTGGTGGAAAATTGAAAAGGAGACAAACAACCAAATAATTAGATAAGAAAAAGGTTTATTAAATATCAAAACTAACAATTGAACACAACTGTGGAGGCGGTTGAGACTTTGGGGTTTGTACCAAACAAAACTATAAATGCAAAAAAGTCTCACCGTCTGTTGACTAAAGAACTCAACTATATTGCCTTGATCTGGAGATCAAGATTCTTCAATATTTGATTTAAAAAGGTCAACCAACACTTACTTTGATCTAAAACGGTATCTTCTAATTGTTCTCCTGATACTATAAAATGGTTCCCATCATATCTCCAGGACAGAGAACAGAGTGTAAAAGTTGATCAAAACATATCATCTTTGTAAACAATCATATGGGCATACCACAAGGGTCCATTCTTGGTCCTTTACTTTTCAGCCTCTTTAGTAATGATCTGCCATTCCAATGCCCAGCAGCAACATGTCAGCTTTATGCAGATGATGCTGTTCTATATACAGAGGCCAAGACTCCAGCACAGGCTGCACACCTCCTGGCTTCATATATGGTGGACATCCAAGAGGGGCTCATCCAGAACCATCTACTTCTGAACTTCCAGGAAACACTGTCCATGTGCTTCTCAATTAGAAAATGGAACCTGCAACAATTCAAAGTTAGTATCCATAACCAAGACATTAGCTTAGTGACCGAATTTAAATATCTTGGAGTGGTATTAGACCCTCAACTCAAATTCAAACTGAGGGAGGGAGGGAGGGAGGGCATGTGTTTTATTGTAGTGAATGAGTGAATGGGGGAGGGAGGGAAGGAGGGAATGTGTTTTATGATAACATGTAATTGTGAATCAGATATTTACTCTGTGTATTCTGTGTATTTCTGCTTGTCTGATGTATCTTGGTGTTGTATGTATTGTTGTTTCCTATTTTACCCTCTGAAAAGCCTGTTGTGGATATTCTGCTGTTGTTGTCGGTGCTGTTTGGAATAAACTGTTAAAGCAGGGTTTCTCAGTCAAGAGTATTTTATTGAGGCCTCAAGGCACAGAATCATACAGAGTGCAATCAGTGGTCTGCAAGATCAAGTGTGACCCAGGTTGTGTCTGTGGGTCCTAATAAGAACAGCAGGGGAAGCAGGGGTGAGTAGCACAATAGAACCACAGAGAGTTTGGCCACAACAAGTGGCTCACCTTGGAGTTCATAGTTCTCACACAGATAAGGCTGTTGCTGGAAGAAGGAATCTTTGTTAGTTGAAATCCACCTGGACAAGGGAGTGAGGGAGTCTTGCCTCGTCTAAAGCCAGGAAGATATGAAGCCTACAATGTATAACGAGTACAAGGCCTATGATGATAAAATATAACGAGCATAAGGCCAAGATATAATTTTACCACGACAACCCTAACCCGGATGAGAGTTGCAAATTAGTGTCAAGCTACATACTCTATGTGCAACACATCAGATTTTTTCTATGTATATTGCACTGTCCCTGATAAATAAATATATTGAACCCCTTACCCTAACCTCATGAAATTAAACCCAACTGGTAACCCTTGACCCCAACCCCTTCCTTATCCCAAACTCCTTACCCCAACCCAAACCCCTAACCCTACCCCCCCCCCCCCCCCATACACACACACACACACACACACACACACACACACACACACACACACACACACACACACACACACACACACACACACACACACCAACCCCTTACCCTAACCTTGAGAAATAAACCCCAACTTGTAACCCTTAACCACAACCCCAAACTCATCTCCTTACCCTAACCCCCAAACTTTAATACACACAGTCTCCCCCTGCTGGCCGCACCACTTAACTATCTGTCAAATCCTGTTACAGAGTGCTTTGATAATCTCAACAATGATATGTATGGAGAAGCCTTTTGGAAACTCACTCACTCACTCACTCACTCACTCACTCACTCACTCACTCACTCACACACTCAAAACACACACACAAAGACACACACAAACAGACTCACTCACTCAAACACACACACAAACTCAAAACACACACAGACACACGTACTCAAACACATTCTCACAAAGACACGCACACACTCACTCACCCAGACACACACACACTCACACACTCAAAACAAACACACACACACACACACAAACATTCAAACAAACACTCGCAAAGACACACACAAAGACACACACACACACACACACACACACACACACACACACACACACACACACACACACACACACACACACACACACACACACACACACACACTCAAACAAACACTCACAAAGACACACACACACAAAATGTTGCAATCATCTATTTGCAATGACAGCTCCAAAATTGCTCCAATATGTCAAACAGGTCTGCCTCAATGGTTCCCTCTGCTGGCTCAACTGTGAGCTGCCCATATGCAAATGAGAGTCATAGAAGCCAGAGTCAAACTGCTTTTCATCCTTATTCCTAACACTAATATATGAGTTTATTGGATCAACAATTTAATTCTAATAAGATAGTTAATAGCTCTATTTCCTGAAATTATCATTTTGATTTCAGCCATATGACTGCCATCTTGAAATAAACAGTGGTCATAGGACATCAGTGGTCAACAGTGGCAAATGCTGATGTCAGCAGTTGTGTTGTAGAAGGAAGCTTCTGATTAATTTCCAAGTTCAAAATTTGAATTCTGCACAATCAGATATTTTCCCAGAAAATATTACTGATTTTACATTGAGACCACCCATATATAGTCACAGAAGTGACAGCTGCCATCTTGACGAATGGCGGCCATCTTGAAAATGATATTACTTTTTTTATTACCGGATTCTAACATTTGCCTGTATGCTAATTAGCATGGCTGCTAAATAGCACGGACGCTAACATTATAGCAAATGCTTATTAGCCCGGATGCTAATTAGCACTTGTGCTAAGGCGAACATGTAAGCTGATGAGCACACATGCTAATGCTAGTGCGTATGTTAATCCACACTTATGCAAATGCTAACATGTATGCTAATTAGTGCGTATGCTACTGTCAGTGCATATGCCAATTAGCGTGTATGGTAATGCTCCGATGGTCGTGACTGTCTTTGACTGTGATCAGATGTGGACCCTCTAGCAACGTGTAAAGTTAGAGTAAGATCTGAATATGTACACCCCACTTCCTGTTTCCAGCAGGTGGCGCCATGGCTGATGGTCATAATTGTTGGATGGCTTAGATGAGGGTCGGACTCTGAGGAAGCGAATCAAGTTTGAGGTCAATCTGATCACCTTCAGTCCATTTACATTGCACTTCCTGTTCCATGGCGAAGGTTGTCAAAGCCTCACCCTCAAATGGCGTTATGATTAAGAATCATATGGTAGTGATGCTGGCCAGCCTATGATGCAACGTATCAAGTTTGAGGTCAATCTGATCACGTCTATTTACATTGCACTTCCTGTTCCATGGCGTTTTTGACCATTGCCACGCCTTCAAATGGTGTTATGACTGTGAGTCATCATATAGTTGTGATCAGGACTGGACTCTGATGGAACAATTTGAGGCTGATCTGTCCTCGTTTAGCAGATTTACACTGCACCTCCTGTTTCATGGTGAAACAAACTTCACGGCGTGGTCACAGCCTCAAACCTTTGCAAGAGATTTTGAGAACTTTTGCTCTTCAAAGGGTTGACTTCAAAATCTTACTTCTGGTCTATAAAGCTTTGAATGGTCTCTAGCCTAAATCCATCTCAGATTTACATGTAGAATAACAAACCTCCAGACCTCTGAGGTCCTCAGGAAGAGGTTTACTCAGTGTTCCTAGAGTCAGAAACAAACAAGGTGAAGCAGCTTTTAGTTCCTACCTCCTCACCTGTGGAACAAACGTCCTGAACACCTGAAGACTGCTGACACACTCACTCTTTTAAATCAGGACTTAAAACATTCCTATATACACAGGCTTTTAAATAAACAACTAATCTTAATAAATCTCTTACCTTTTTATTATACTTTTCTTCATTATTTATTTTAATGTATGTCTTTCATTTCTTCTCAAGCTTTAATGTATTTCTTTATTCTGTATTTCTTTTATTTCTTTGTAAAGCACTGTGAATTGCCTTGTGTTTGAATGGTGCTCTATAAAATAAATTTGCCTTGCCTTGCCTTGTCTTGAACCCCTTTTCTATCAGTAGAGCCCAGGTTAAAGAGGAGAAAGTTACCAGTAATGGAGGCTGAGGAGAAAGTTACCAGTGATGTAGGGCGAGGAGACAGTTACCAGTAATGGAGACTGAGGAGAAAGTTACCAGTAATGGAGAGTGAGGAGAAAGTTACCAGTAATGTAGGCTGAGGAGAAAGTTACCAGTAATGGAGACTGAGGAGACAGTTACCAGTAATGTAGGCTGAGGAGAAAGTTACCAGTAATGGAGACTGAGGAGAAAGTTACCAGTAATGGAGGCTGAGGAGAAAGTTACCAGTAATGTTGGGCGAGGAGACTGTTACCAGTAATGGAGGCTGAGGAGACAGTTACCAGTAATGGAGGCTGAGGAGACAGTTACCAGTAATGCAGGCTGAGGAGAAAGTTACCAGTAATGGAGACTGAGGAGAAAGTTACCAGTGATGTAGGGCGAGGAGACAGTTACCAGTAATGGAGGCTGAGGAGACAGTTACCAGTAATGTAGGGCGAGGAGACAGTTACCAGTAATGCAGGCTGAGGAGAAAGTTACCAGTAATGGAGACTGAGGAGAAAGTTACCAGTAATGGAGGCTGAGGAGAAAGTTACCAGTAATGTTGGGCGAGCAGACAGTTACCAGTAATGCAGGCTGAGGAGAAAGTTACCAGTAATGGAGACTGAGGAGAAAGTTACCAGTTATGTAGGGCGAGGAGACAGTTACCAGTAATGGAGACTGAGGAGACAGTTACCAGTAATGTAGGCTGAGGAGAAAGTTACCAGTAATGGAGACTGAGGAGAAAGTTACCAGTGATGTAGGGCGAGGAGACAGTTACCAGTAATGGAGACTGAGGAGAAAGTTACCAGTAATGTTTGGTGAGGAGACAGTTACCAGTAATGTAGGCTGAGGAGAAAGTTACCAGTAATGTTTGGTGAGGAGACAGTTACCAGTAATGTAGGCTGAGGAGAAAGTTACCAGTAATGTTTGGTGAGGAGACAGTTACCAGTAATGTAGGCTGAGGAGAAAGTTACCAGTAATGTTTGGTGAGGAGACAGTTACCAGTAATGTAGGCTGAGGAGAAAGTTACCAGTAATGTTTGGTGAGGAGACAGTTACCAGTAATGGAGGCTGAGGAGACAGTTACCAGTAATGGAGACTGAGGAGAAAGTTACCAGTAATGGAGACTGAGGAGACAGTTACCAGTAATGGAGGCTGAGGAGACAGTTACCTGTGATGTAGGGCGAGGAGACAGTTACCAGTAATGGAGGCTGAGGAGACAGTTACCTGTGATGTAGGGCGAGGAAACTGTTACAAGTAATGGAGGCTGAGGAGAAAGTTACCAGTGATGTTGGGTGAGGAGACAGTTACCAGTGATGTTGGGTGAGGAGACAGTTACCAGTAATGGAGACTGAGGAGAAAGTTACCAGTAATGGAGACTGAGGAGAAAGTTACCAGTAATGGAGGATGAGGACAAAGACAACATGAGGCACACTGAGTAAGAGAAAGAGGCAGGAGAAGCAGAGGACAGAGAAGACCTCACTAATATCAATGAATAAGGATAATCAGTGAAAAAGAGGCTTTAGTGAGGACAGTGAACAAGTTACCATAAACCTCGAAGCTCCAGTTTGTGATGTTGTAGTTTGTTGACAGAGCAGAAGTGTATCCAGTGGTTTAAAGAATGTGTTTTTTTATCCAGAGACGGTAAAACATACAAACAGCCATTAATATATTTCCATTAAGGAGCTGATGTCTCAGTATTAAAAGTACAAAAGAATGACAAAATAAGATGAGAAGGAATAAACTCTACTAACGTGGAAACAGAGTTTCACTGCACAATATCAGGTTAACAGGACAAGATTCAAAATTGATCCAAAATAATCCCACCTGCCTCATGTTGAACCGCCTCTACCATCAAGGTGTGAAGTAAACTGATGAGGGGTCATGAATACTAGCCCTAAATATGATCTGTGTTTCTCCCTTGATTTGAAATTACTCAAGTAGTGTGACTCATTGCTCACTCCTGTAACACAGGCTCATTTTAATATCAACAACTTTTAGCGGTATCAATGGAAAAATCTTTCTCTAATGTCACTCAAACCATGCAAGAAAAGTAAAGAAACAACAGAAATTAGAATATATGTAATCATCATCAGTATAGAGAGCAAATGAACCATGTAAAAATGTGCGCAGTCCAACATGTCATAATTCATGAGTTTTGGATAATCTGTATTACATCTGATTTCTATAAAATAAGCAGTTATAGTTCTACTAAACAGGGATATTTCTCCTCCAAACTGAAGAGATGAGCTGAGCCAGAGGAAGGTCGTTGGATCCTGTTCAGGTCACAGTAGAAAGAAAAGACTCACACGTCCTCCACCGTTCTCCCGACCTGTGAACACATTGAAAACCGATTCAAATCAGACAATACGTACACACTCAATATGGGAATTTAGAAATGAAAATCAAATCATGTCATCACATCATTACCCAGTTGATAAATGAGGGAGATAACATTAGCGATACCATGATCACGGTTTACGTTTCTGCTTAGATATTGGAAATCTGACCACTGATTCCAGGATCAGGTTGTTCTTCTGAGCCTGATGTATGATCACCATGCCTTTAGTGTACTGATTCCTACCTGTGTTCTAGCTTTATTTCTGTCTTTAACCTTATTCTGAACAGACACGCGCACACACACGCACGCACGCACGCACGCACGCACGCACGCACGCACGCACGCATGCACGCACACGCACGCACGCACACACACACACACACACACACCAACAGCTGCTGCTGCTGTCTGACAGGCTGCTGATGACTATTTTTTCCTTCCTTGTTGGAGCAGATGACCTGGAGAGGCAGAGCTGTGGAATGTGTTGGAGAGACTGCTGCTGGGGAATGTGCCAAGTGTGTGTGTGTGTGTGTGTGTGTGTGTGTGTGTGTGCGTGTGTGTGTGTGTGTGTGTGTGTGTGTGTGTGTGTGTGTGTGTGTGTGTGTGTGTGTGTGTGTGTGTGTGTGTGTGGTTTCAGTTCGCGTGCCTTCAAGCTGCCCTCTGCCCTTCATGGCGCCAGCTCCACTTCCCTTTCACTCTAAACATCTGGTGTCTGGGACTTTTAGAACACACACACACACACACACACACACACACACACACACACACACACACACACACACACACACACACACACACACACACACACACACACACACACACACACACACACACGCACACACACACACACACAGAGAAAACAGCTCTCAGCTCGTTTACATATGAATGTGCTACATGAGAGCTGCTCTCAATGTGGAGGCTGTATTGTGAATGAGCCTAACGAAAACTTTTTAAAACTTTAAGTTGTTTTTTTGGTTGTTATTTTTTTCCTTTTTATGCATTTTTCTGTTGGGGTGGTTTTAATCTTTTATCACTTTTAGCCTAGGTTTTTAGTAGTTTCTCTTGAGATGTTATACACAGGTAAAGCAACATGTTTACAAAGGAAACAAAAGAAACTTTCCTCTGGTTTTTGTTTTTCTTTATATTCATTTATTTGTGGTTATTCTAGTCCCCCGGCTAGCTCGGTTGGTAGAGAATGATAGTAGTGGGTAGTGGTAGTGGGTTCGTGTCCCACGCCGAGCGCCACCTTCCCGTGGGCTCACCACCTGCAGGAAGGTTCTTAATCGGTGTGATGTGATCTGGGTGACAGTGCTCAGACTGTCACCCACCCCCCGGAAACGGATAAGTGGGGGTGTGGTTATTCTTCTGAGAAGATTGGTTTGCACATGTTGCTCTAGAGCAGCAGACCTCTGATTCAAATAATTAATATCATTCCAGAGTCATGATCCAGTCTAATTCATCTGTGTGGTTTTTAAACCTTCATGGAGTCAATTGGTAATGTGTGCATATCGTCCAGTGTCCAGTGGGGACAATCCCACCTGACTGAATGGCTATGTGAACAATGAGAGCTGTGCTGCTGTGTTTGGCCTCCTTCCTCTCACTGAGCATCTGTTCTTTCACTCACTTCAGCTGACTGCTCCAGCAAATCATTGTACACATGAAACTAGTGCACGTTTTCAAGCAGATGTCCCCTGCATTATAACAGTGGCATTCATCAGCATGCAGCAACCATTTAAGTGAAGTCTAAGAAGATTCATTTTATAGACTTTTAAAGCTACAATATTTGTGATTTTGGTCACTGATGCTTTTCAACATGTGATATGATGTGGAACAAGCACAACAGGGTGTTTTACACTGATTTTATGTTTATGTAAGTGTATTTACTTTCCTTCCCGATTGATTTATCTTTTGAATCACTACCTTTATCCAGATTAGTCCTACAACATTCAGCGCCACTAATGAACGCTCATTGTGTATGAACTGTGGCAGCAAACCTGAAGTGTCTGGGGATGACTGGGACCAGACAATCACTGGTTATGAGGCAAACGTGCAGATCTTGATATCGATGAACGTAGAAGTAGTCATTGAGATAGCAGGTGGAGCCCTGTTGGCTGTGTAAGTTATTGAATACTGTCGATGATGGTGGAGAAGAGGAGCCTCACCTTCCTCTTCTTGCTCCGGCCCTCGGCCTGCAGGGTCCTGGTGCACTGCTCCACACACTGAGAGAAGCTGAGACTGCTGTGGTCTGAACTGTAGTCCAGCTCAGCGAGCTGAGCCAGGGACAGGATGTAGTTACAGGCGATACGGAGAATAGCCAGCTTGGACAGCTTCTGTCCGTAAGAGTAACAAGGTACCTGGAGAGGAAAAGACAAAAATAACAGTGGAGGTCTCTAATGGCAGCTATGACTGAAATACTTTCATTTGAAACCATTAAAATTGAATAATACAGATCATCTCTGTATCAGCTCAACATTAAACATGTAGAACAATGAAATTATTTAACACTGTTAGATTGAAACTGCACACCCCTGTGTACAATAACCACAAAGAAATAAAGATTATAGACCATGTTAACATATTGAAATCTATTTATTGATCTACCAAAATCAGTTTGAATTGGAAAATGCTATTCCTTGTATCAAATACTGAGCGATTATTCAAATTAAATGAATTAAATATTAGGGTTAGAGTAGAGAGAGTCACCATTGTGGACTGGATGTGTTAAAGGAGATCTTTAAAAAGTAAATGTAATTTTCCTCAAGAAAATGCTCATGGTTACAGTTTGACAGCCTGCTGCCACAAAGAGAAACACACAAAATATGTGTACAGTTGAACCTCTGACAAGGAGACCCGATAAGAGCCGAACCCTGCACTGATCAGCACGTATTGAACTGTTAACACTTTAATGAGCAGACAGAATCCTGCAGCGCTATGCTGCTGGGGCTCCAATTCACATTCAGGTTTTCTGCTCGCAGTCGAGCATGACGTCCACTGGCCTCTTTCTCTCCATTTCTTCAGTGTGGACAGTTTAAACTGTACCGGCACTCATACTGAGGCGTATCCTTAGTCTTTAGGTGTTTCCATAGTCTTACATGTATCCAAGGTCTTTAGGTGTATCCATAGTCTTTAGGTCTATCCATGGTCTTTAAGTGTGTCCAAGGTCTTTAGGAGTATCCATAGTCTTTAGGTCTCTCTGTAGTCTTTGGGAGTATCCATAGTCTTTAGGTCTCTCTGTAGTCTTTAGGAGTATCCATGGTCTTCAGGTCTCTCTGTAGTCTTTAGGTGTCTCCATAGTCTTTAGGTGTGTCTATAGTCTTTAGGTGTATCCAAAGTCTTTAGATGTATCCATGGTCTTTAGGTCCAAACAGAGAAATCTGCTTCTTAGTTCCTTACTTCCTCAAATATAAACTGATCAATTGATTAGAGAGTCAGGGGAATTCAATATGCGTGGAAATGACGTGAGACAGTGACTTCATGTTGTCATATAAAACTAAAGCACAGAGCCGGATGTACTTCCTCAGAAGGCTGGTGTCCTTCAACATCTGTTAAAATCTTCTGCAGATGTTTTATCGCTCTGTAGTGGCAAGCTCCCTCTTCTACGCTGCTGTGTGCTGGGGGGCAGGATCAAGAAAAATGACGCCACATGTCTGGACAAAATAGTGAGGAAGGCAGGCTCTGTGGTGGAAACAGAACTGGACAGTCTGATATCTGTGTCTGAACGACAGGCGCTGAACAGGCTCCTGTCAATCATGGACAACCCACTGCATCCACTGTCCAGCACCATCTCCAGGCAAAGGAGCAGCTTCAGTGATAGGTTGCTGTCACTGTCCTGCTCCACTGACAGACTGAGGAAACCTTTCCTCCCTCATGCCATGAGGCTGTTGATTGTCCAAGGGCGTTACAAGTTAAAAAAAAAAAAAAAAACTGTAGACAAGGGAACGAGAGTGGACCCTAATACCCATGAGTACCGGACCCTATTGCATATAAAGCTTTTGTTTCCTTTATTCCTGTGCAAACCAGTGTGTTGATGCTGCTGAAACTGTGAATTCCCCACAGGGATGAATAATGTCTGTCTGTCTGTCTGTCTGTCTGTCTGTCTGTCTGTCTAAAGTCTTATTATCGCAGGATCCTGTGGACCTCGGTCAATATTTAAAAAGGGATGCTGTCAACCTTCTGCATGATGGCATCAGGTCTTCTGTGTCCCGGTGTTTGGTGGGATTTTCAGCAGAATTTAACAAAGAGCAAAACTTGTGATTGCTCATACAGCTCATGAATTCATTAAGAAGTTTTCAGCGGATCCTGACAATACAAAACAATACAAGACAAGACAATACGATAGTTTATTGTCATTGTTCAGGTGCAATGAAATTAAAAGACAATTTTTGTGGTGCGCAGTACAACAAAAGATAAAATCTATAAATACAAAGATAAAATTTAGGAATATATATGAGCCAAATAAAAACTGAAACACTGAGGATACATATATGATAAACACATATCCTTAGACGCCAGTGTTCAGTGTTGAGTGTTCAGTACCCATGTTGTACTTGGGTAAAACATGTCAGTGATTCTGGTGGTGCAGGTCTGGATGAGCCTGCACCTTTTTCTTGATTGCAACAGCGAGAACAGGTTGTGTTCCGGGTGTGAACCGTCAGAGGTGACGCTTCTGGTCGTGTAGATTATCTGGTGGAGTGAATTATGTGGTGGTGTAGATGTTATCTGGTGGTGTGGATTATCTGATGGTGTAGATTATCTGCTGGTGTAGATGTTATCTGGTGGTGTAGAATATCTGGTGATGTGGATGTTATCTGGTGGTGTAGATTACCTGTTGGTGTAGATGTTATCTGGTGATGTAGATGCTATCTGATGGTATAGCTCACCTGCTGGTGTAGATATTATCTGGTGGTGTAGATGTTTACTGGTGGTGTTGATGCTGTCTGGTGGTGTAGATTATCTGGTGGTGTAGAAGTTATCTGGTGGTGTAGCTGTTACCTGGTGGTGTAGATCATCTGGTAGTGTAGATCACCTGCTGGTGTAGATGTTATCTGGTGGTGTAGATAATCTGGTGTTGTGAATGTTATCTGGTGGTGTAGATCACCTGCTGGTGTAGATGTTATCTGGTGATGTAGATAATCTGGTGTTGTGAATGTTATCTGGTGGTGTAGATTATCTGGTGGTGTGGATTATCTGGTGGTGTAGATAATCTGGTGGTGTAGATTATCTGATGCTGTAGATCCACTTGGTCAAAACTGATAAAGTTTATAGTTTCAGCTTTTTTTTGCCAAACAATTTGATGCACAATTTGACTATTTTGAGGGATAATACCTTCAACATCGTCCCACCTTTTTTCAGCATTTCGCAGGTTTACATAAATTCATCTTTAGTCACACACACACGCACACGCACACACACACACACACACACACACACACACACACACACACACACACACACACACACACACACACACACGCACACGCACACGCACACGCACACGCACACGCACACGCACACACACACACACACACACACACACACACACACACACACACACACACACACACACGCACGCACACGCACACACACACCTGCTTTCTCAGGGCCTCGAAGGCAGCACTGATGGTGTGGACTCGTGACCTCTCCCTCGCGTTGGCCAGAAGCCTCCTGGTCTGCTGGATGGCTTTGACCTCAGGAACACACCCCCCTCCATCAGCACCCACCTGCTTCTTGGGGGAGTCCTGGGGACCAAAACATCACCAGCATGTGGACGTCAGTGTTTCTTCAACACAATCATTTCATGATTGTTTCGAAAAAATGTCATCAGCTGAAACCTTTTAAAGTTCTGGCTCATGACACACCAACATTCAACTGTTAGGTTTTAACAGTGTGAGAAGAAACCTGGAAAAAATCCCACAAACATACAGAGAGAACATGCAGACTCCATACAGAAAGGTTCCTTCAGCCCAGACCCAAACCTGAGATCTTCTTGTTTTGAGGCTAGAGAATATCTACTATACCACTGTGCAGCCTTTTAAAATGTCAGATATGTAAGAGGAAGCAACACAGAAATACACAGTGAAGGTATGTTTGATACAGTACGGCTTCATGATGAAACTAATCAGAAGACATGTCTTCTGAGCGTCTTTCCAGTGGAGGGTTCCTGATGGATCAGGTCCAGGCTCAATGTGTTTGGTCTCTCATTACATCAGTGTCAGTCCACAGTCAATGGAGTATAAATACTAGTTCCATTTATAGAAGAACGATTAAATTGTCTGTCATTAGTTCCCCCTGTAGCAGGCCCTGGACTACCACAATGCATAACATCCTTGAAATGGTAATGGCAAAAAGTGTATTTGTAATAAATGTAATGACTTATTGTTTGTAGTTGGTGGAGATCATTGCACAGCGACTGTGTTTACCTTGTCTGAGGGAGCGTTGTGCTCTGCATGCTGCTGACACTGGGAGGACTGGGAGGCTCTGGGGAGGTCCAGGTCCAGGTCCACAGGTTGGCTGGAGGGATCCAGGGAAAAGGCCTGATAATTGGGTGAGGGACCAGTGCCAGTGGACAGAGAGAAGGTGGACTGGAGGCTGAGCTTGAGTCTGTTGGACAGAGGCTGGGAGATGGAGGTAGGCCAGTGGGAGATCTCTGGGAATGGAGAGATTCTGGAAGTGATATCAGGCACGTTGATGCCAATCCTCATGTCTATAGCAGCACTCTGGCTTGAAGCCATGCTGTCCTCTGCTGCTGCAGGTCTTCCCACCGGCTCCTGGGACACAATCCGCTGTCTCACATCACACATCTCCAGCCGGGCATCATCCACACAATCCAAAACATCTCCAGGGTACATGCTCATCTTGTCAGGGTCTGTGCTGGTGAAAAGCCTTTTAGGTTCACGTGACTTCCTCTTGAACTTCTTGTTAATGCCTGGTACAGAGACCAGCACTGTGTCCTGGCCAACAGATCTATTCCAGCTACTATCCAGGGGAAGAGGGTTCTTCATTTTCAACCCTGAGTGCAGGTAACAAAGAAGAAGAGAAAAAGAATCTCCAAAAATATCAATTCAAGAGGAAGAAATGTTCATCCAAGAAAAGCTCCAGTGACAACTTAAGATTCCTTCAGGAGGTTCAGATCCAACAGTTGTTCAATGAAAATTGAGCTTTAAGGTTCCTAAACATTCAAATCAGTACCTTCCTCAAGCATCTAGAGACCTTCATGCTCTCTGTTGCAGTGACATGAAGGTCCAGGCTCCACTCTGTCTGCAGGCTGAATAATCCACATTAGTGCACAAAGCTGTGTAACAGTTGCTTCCCAGAGAAGTTTTCCTGTTTTTGGCTGTGCCTCCATGTTGGGCTCACAGAGGAGCAGTCTGAGTGTGGCTCCAGTCAGTCTGCATAGCAGGACTGTGAATAACCCACAGTGCAGCTGCTGCGCACACACACAGACACGCACGCACACAGACACGCACACACACAGACACGCACGCACACAGACACGCACGCACACACACACACACACACACACACACACACACACA
This sequence comes from Lipophrys pholis, assembly GCF_963383615.2. Lineage (NCBI taxonomy): Eukaryota > Metazoa > Chordata > Actinopteri > Blenniiformes > Blenniidae > Lipophrys > Lipophrys pholis. Next base: position 34,630,964 of record NC_137629.1, on the reverse strand, counting down.
CACACACACACACACACACACACACACACACACACACACACACACACAGACACGCACACACACAGACACGCACACGCACACACACACACACACACAGACACGCACGCACACACACACACACACACACACACACACACACACACACACACACACACACACACACACACACACACACACACACACACACACACACACACACACACACACACACACACACACACACACACACACACAGCTCTGATATTAAAGTGTTTCACAAACAGCAGTTTGGAAAAGAAACAGGAGAAAACCTTTGAGAGATGCAGTCGGGGAGATCAGTGACGCTGGTGTCCGAGCTCCAGACGTCAGTATTCGTCAGTCCTCCTGATCCTCCGATGGTGTCCGAGCTCCAGACGTCAGTATTCGTCAGTCCTCCTGATCCTCCGATGGTGTCCGAGCTCCAGACGTCAGTATTTGTCAGTCCTCCTGATCCTCCGCTGGTGTCCGAGCTCCAGACGTCAGTATTCGTCAGTCCTCCTGATCCTCCGATGGTGTCCGAGCTCCAGACGTCAGTATTTGTCAGTCCTCCTGATCCTCCGATGGTGTCTGAGCTCCAGGCGTCAGTATCCGTCAGTCCTCTCGAGGACTCCACTTGTGTAGGCAACTACAGAACCAGAGATGTCTGAGAGAGGCTGAGCTTCACCACATGTGCTGAGGGAGGTAGCACCAAGAGTGTGTGTGTGTGTGTGTGTGTGTGTGTGTGTGTGTGTGTGTGTGTGTGTGCGTGGGCGTGTGTGTGTGTGTGTGAAGGGGGGGCAGAAAGGGAGGGTGTCTTGGGGGCAGACAGGGAGGGAGGGAGAAGGGGGGAGAGGAAAAGACGGTGCAGAGTGAGCTGGACAGAGAGAGAGAAAGGAGACCTTTAACCAATCCTTTATTGTTTCATTGACGTCTTAACAACTTTTATTCAGTTTTTTTCCTATATCTAAACTTTTAATCATCAGTTCTGGTTTATTTCTCTCTGGTGTATTGGTAAGTTTTACTCTGGTGTGTTGGTGAGTTTTACTCTCGTGTGTTGGTGAGTTTTACTGGTGTGTTGGTAAGTTTTACTCTGGTGTGTTGGTGAGTTTTACTCTACTGTATTGGTGAGTTTTACTGGTGTGTTGGTGAGTTTTACTCTACTGTATTGGTGAGTTTTACTGGTGTGTTGGTGAGTTTTACTTGAGTGTGTTGGCGAGTTTTACCGGCGTGTAAGTGAGTTTTACTGGTGTATTGGTGAGTGTTACTCTAGTGTGTTGATGAATTTTACTGGTTTGTGAGTTTTACTCTAGTGTGTTGATGAATTTTACTGGTTTGTGAGTTTTACTCTAGTGTGTTGATGAATTTTACTGGTTTGTGAGTTTTACTCTAGTGTGTTGATGAATTTGACTGGTTTGTGAGTTTTACTCTAGTGTGTTGATGAATTTGACTGGTTTGTGAGTTTTACTCTAGTGTGTTGATGGGTTTTAACGGCGTATTGGTGAGTTTTACTGGTGTTTTTGTGCGTTTTACTCGTGTGTTGGTGAGTTTTACTGGTGTGTTGGTGAGTGTTACCGGCATATTGGTGAGTTTTACTCTAGTGTATTGGTGAGTTTTGCTCTGGTGTTTTGGTGAGCTTTACTGCTGTTGATGAGTTTTAGTGGTGTGTTGGTGAGTTTTACTGGTGTGTTGGCTAGTTTTACTCCGGTGTGTTCAAGAGTGTTACAACTGCGGTCGTACTTGTGTGTGTTTTCGGTGTCCTGTGTGATTCTCCTTGCCAATTAATTACTTAAATAGGGCTGTGTCGTCCCGACGACCTGACTGGCCAAACTCAGGAAGTACCCCGGTTCATAAGGAGGAAGGATGACATTGCCAGGTGGCAGATCTTGGCTCAGAGGGGCGGAGCCATCTTTCATTCTGCCAGAGTGCATTGTGTGCTTTTGTTGGAGTGAGCCGTAACGTTTGAGTTAAATCTTTTTCTATTGTTTATTATAGGTAGGAAGGAAAGACTTTGTATGGGTTTTTTTGTTTGTTAGATAAGTTTTACCCCTGATAGACTGTGGTGATTTTTGGTTTGTTGTTTTTTAGAGCAGAGCTCAATCTTGGGAGTAATTTGTTAATGATTCCTAATTTGTTTGTTGAACACTTGAGCACCTTGAACATAAATTGACTTTTGCGTTGAAAACTAGTTTGTTGTGGCTGTTTGGACCAATGGAGTGATGCCAACTTTAAGTTGCGCTCCAGTAGCTCCTAGGCTGGGGCGTAACAAAGAGTTTTACTGGTGTGTCGGTGAGATTTCCCTCTGGTGTGTCGGTGAGATTTTATTCTAGTGTGTCGGTGACTTGACAGTAAACAAAGCTCCAGCTGGTTGTTTACATTGATTAGCTGATCGCTTCTTCGTTCCTGGACTGAATCACAGATATCATTTTATATATATATATATAGACAGAAGCTTTATTCAATCTTTTCAATTAACCAATAAATCAGAATACTGAATATTTCCATATATTGTAATAAATATATTTTAGTATATATTTTCTTTGCATAAGGGCTGCCGGACGGCACTGACCTGCTACCAGCAGACAGTAAACAACCTGATCCAAGCCTTGGATAAAACCTCCTTCCAGCTGAACATTACGAAAGCAAATGAGTTGTGCTGTGGGGTCAGAGGTCACTCTCTTACACCCATTTTTTTTTTTTTACATCCTCAGTATCCAGGGTCAGTCTGTCCAGCAGGTTGAGGTTCTTAAATATTTCAGAACACAGATTCACAGCCAGTCAGTTGCAAATCACCTAAACTAAACATTCAACGTTTCATCCTGGTACGGCTCCTCTCTACTAACGGTTAAAACAGATTTAAAAATCTCATTTATGAAAGCTCAGACAGCTGAATGAATCACTCAATTTCGTATGGCTCAGATGGTTGAGTGGTCATCTCACAATCGTAATGTTGCAGGTTTGATTCCCATCGCCACCAGTCCACATACATGGTCCTTGGGCAAAACACTGATCCCCACACTGCTCCCAGTGGAGTGACAGTGCCTTACAATCCCACAGCCTTCATTGGCATGTGACTGTGATGAACGATTTAAAGAGCTTTTAAGAGCAGCCCCTGCTGACACACTTGGAAAGCGCTATAGAAGTAAAGTCCATTTAAAAGGGATTAAAACTACCATTTCTAAACTGTAAGAAAAAATCTAATTAATTCAATTTCCCTCAGGGATTGATAAAGATTTACATTTAGACTTTTGGTAACTTCAAGATCTTCTTAAAAGGTTTAATGACATTTTTCCAGACACATTTTATTGGTGAAAATGGGACAAAGACAGCTCCTCTGGTCATGAAGTTTGAAGCTGTGTGGTATGAATGAAGATGTGTTGTGGCTTCTTTCTGTGACGGTGATAAAAAAAATAACCATGACTTGAACAGAGTTTTAAAACATCACAAATTTAGTTCTCCAAACGACTCACTGGTAGACAGGCTCTGAATACTCTCACTCATATTTAACCAGAGTAACTTGTTTATAACCAAAAAGGGGGATTTAGCATATCTCAGGCTTAGAAAATTATAATTTCTACCATCATGCAAAGTCCAAGTCTTAACATTAAAACACACACACACACTTCTAATAGTTACCAGTGACAGTGGCGTGGACAGCATGCACATCCTCTCCTACCGCCGACTGTCCATGGAGTTTAGCTCCATATGAAGTGTGTGAGGAAAATGTCACTGCAAAGGTTTCTGGACAAAAGTAATCAAACTAACATTATATCTTTTATTGCACTACATATTTTAGTCTGACTACACACACAGTGACTGTGACTCCATCGACTGGCACTGTCCGGATGGTTCTACTGTTCAGGGAGACACTCGGCCTTCAGAAGATATGGACACAGATGTAACCGTGACAGTGAGTCTACTGTTCACAGGAAGTAAATATACCAGTGACAGTGAGTCCACCACTCACAGGAAGTGAGCTGTGTTGGTCAGAGTGTGAACTGAGAGACAACAGGCTCTAGTTGGCCAGCGCTCTCTTCTTGTAGCTGGGCCAGCGGCACACCGGACAGCGGTGTCTTCCCCCTGCCAGCCACACCACGATGCACTGATGGTGGAAGGCGTGGCCACATGGCAGACCCATGAGCAGCTCCTCACTCACAAAGTTCTCCAGACAGACCACGCATTCCGAAGACCGGAGCATGTTGCAGGGCCACGCTGACCAATCACAATGCAGCTGCTGAGAGGGGCGGTCCTTCTCCACTGCTTCAGGTGAGGGAGGCGGTCTCCCAGGGGATCCACCGGTACCTGCAGCATATTCATCCTGAAGCCTCCAGGTGGGAAGCTCTTTTATGTAGTCCATGTCTATTAATGGGCGGAGCCACAGGTCAGGGAAAGCCAAGCGCTCAAACATGAAGCTGGGATCTTCCTCCCAGTCCGAGTGGTCCGAAGGTAACTGCTGCAGTGACGCAATGGGATGGAGCAGATAAGAAGTGTACCAATCCCACAGACTGGCCAGCCACTCCAGGTTAGAGCTGCTGTCCTGGAGGGTGCGGGCTCCACAGCGCCGCTTCTTCTCAAAGTAGTCGACGAGTAGGCCGTGGGCCAGGTAGGTGGACAGGAAGAGAGCGGGGTGCGAAGAGTAGAAGGTCCAGTCGGCTCTCACTAAGCTGGCCAGCGTGGTGGTGTCAGCATAGCGAAGCAGCTTCAGACTGTAACCATACAGAGTGTCCAGGTAGGGCAGCTGAAGCAGAGCCTGAAACAGTCATCCACTCACCATCAGCAACAAGATACAAGAAAATCCAACACCATTCAATCTTTGATTTTAATCGTGTCTCCTGTAACTGCAGGCAGTTTATCATACATTGTTCAAACTTTAAATCCATCAAGATACCAAGAAAACTCTTTATGAGCTTCCAGCTGGACTCTAGTCAGGACTCTTTACATTTTTAATCTCTCATAACTGTCACTGAAACTGAATATTCTCAAAGAACAACAATTTAAACTTAAACTCACACATTTGTCCAAAAATCTCCATTTTTGATTATTTTTTTAGTACAAAGGCAGCAAACCCTCAACAGGTCATGGGGCTGCACAATGTCTGGTAAAGATTTAAGGAAAGAACAATTCTTCATTGTGCACAAGACAGACCAAAGTGTGTCTGTTGACCAGAGAGAATGACGTGTAGAAACAGTGTGTAACGTGGAGTGTTGGTGGTCTCCTACCAGCACAGGGAGCCAGGACACCAGCAGGATGGAGTTGTACGTCCCCAGGGTTCGGATCAGAACCACAAACCTCTTCACCGCTGCTCCCTGGTCACACGCCACACATGTAAGAGAACAAAATGCTCAACAATATGGCCTCATTCTAATATTCAATTCACTTTGCAGCCCAAATATAGATCAACTAACCTAAACTATTACTTTGCTCATCAATTAATGTGCAGATTATTTTTGTTTATCCAGTTAAGTTATTGAGAGAATATTTTCATAAAGAGAAAGCAAAGTACAAAAGAATTGTGCACTGCACAGCATTTTATTTAAGTAATTTCTCTAAAACAGCTTCTGGCAGAGAGGTGATTAAGCCCCTGATGCGAATCAGGTGTGCTGCCTCACGTCTGCCCATAAAGGAGGAACCGCCAGACACACGGGGTGACAGGCGGAGGACAGGCTGAAAAGCCTGTGTGCAAACTTGGGGTGAGAGTTTGGCTAAACTTTAATAAAAACGATGATTTCTGGAAGCTCTCACTCTGCGTCTCTGTGGGGGAACCCAGCGGTGGCATGCTCAAATGCCACACCGCTCAAAACTAACACAATGAAATTAATTAATGCTTACTGAAAAATAATTGAATGAAAAACGCAAAAATAGACTGCTGTCTCAACCTTGTCTCAGTTTGCAGGTCACACATCCTTCCTTGTGGATTTAGTGTGGAGTGCTCCGGTGACTTTTCTCTCCTGATGCATCTCTTTTCTCCTGTTTCTTGGACCTTTCGCCAGCCGTCTCCACCATCTTGCTGAAAGAATTGACTACTGTGGCGACATGCGACGCAAATCAAGGCTAAGGATTGGCCGTTTGCTTCTTCTCCTGCTGAGCTAGTAGCTTATAGCCACAGTGGCTCATTACTGACACACGGTGGCTGTTTGTCCTGCTGCACTCATATTCACTTCCAGACCATCGGAGGCTCCACAGACCATTGTTTCTTTTAAAAAGGGACTAAAACCATTCCTATTTGGCAGCTCTTATTAGGTTTTTTTTTGCTGTCCTTAAGATATATATATATATATATATATCATTGCCTGTAGCTTATGTGGTTGTTTCTAATAGAGAGAGAAAGAGATTTATGAACGTAAAGTGCAATACAAATAAAATGCATCATTATTATTATTATTATTATTAACCCCTGTCCTAAAAGTTTAAACACACTTTTTTGTAAGTTGGCAGAAAAAAAAACCTGCAGCACGTTTTAATATATAATGTACAAACTTGCCATTAGCATTAATTACAAAAAGCTAGGCTTGTAGGGAAATTAAGCTAGCAATAACTGTAGAAGTCATAAAAAAAGATATTCATACCATTATATATATATAAAGTAATAAATATTTACATTTATTAATGGTCCCATGATAGTGTTTTATTATTTAGCTGAATGTGTTGTTAAAGCCTAAAGTTAAGACATCAAAGTCTAAATTATGCAGAACATGATGTATAACATCTTATACCATGTTTGATTACCTATAACATCTTACATTGTAGAAAAGTTCCATCCATCTTCCCCCGCTTATCCGTTTCCGGGTTGCGGGGGTGGCAGTCTGAGCACTGTCACCCAAATCACATTGCACCGATTAAGAACCTTTCCTGCAGGTGGTGAGCCCACAGGAAGTAGATCATTTCCATGTCTAAAGAATAAATTACAACCAGCTAACATGTCTGGGATTGATTTAATGTTTTGTTGAAGTAAAGTTGTAACCAGCAGCTTGAGGCCTTCAGCAACATTTTTCTGAAAACATTCAATCATATTCTACTTTCTCACATTGAACACTGGCATCTGTTTGGTTTGGAAAAAATGACAAGATGTCAGAGAGAAATAACCTTCTACACAGTTCACGATGACATCCAAGTCTTTGATACAGTAACACTAACAGAAACTCAACAACACTCCAGCAACAATCCGACCTTTTCTTACTCAGGCCTGTAGTTTCACGACAGTGTGGACCATGACACGGTGGTGTAGTGGTCACTGAAAGGCTGTTTGCATGTTCTCCTGGTGCATGTGTGGGTTTTCCTACCACAGTGTAAAAAATTGTGTGTGAGGTGAGCTGGTGACTGTAAATGTCCTGTGTGAGAATGTAAGTGTGTTGACTTCAGGAAAATTAAACTGGCCACACGAGTTTGAAGGTTGGAAAAACTGGAATCTCTGAGTAAAACTGTGAATGTAGTGAACACGTAAATTGCGCAGTATTCCACTCAATTTATGATTTTCATTATTTACTTTCATAGAATTAAGCGAATCCTTCAGGGCATTGCATTTAATACACCAAGACTGGTGGATGGCAGCATGGGGCAGTATGGAGGGATGGCCTGGCAAGATGGCGGTGCACGGCATTCAGACAGTGGTTCTAATTGTTTTTATTTCTTTCCACAACGAATGTATGTTTTTCCTCCAAGACATACAGCAGAGAAGAATTAGTCCGGCTTGGATTGTATTATGGCACTTTTTTTAAGTGGGTTTAAAAAAAGGGCTTTTTTGGAGGGGTCTCTAGCCGGAGCTTCTAAACAAGACATTCCACCGGAGAGCACATGACCAACAAGCAGGTCGTGGGTCACATACTGGGGACAAAACATGGGAAGACACGGGGCAGGAAGTGGGGCTGCCGAGCTGGCATCCAGGCCCGGCTACTAAAGAGCCAGCACAGAGCAGAATTGCCCAGCGTCTTCCTCACCAACGCCAGGCCTCTGAACATGAAGCTGGGTGAGCTCTCAGCCACCATCCAGGCTCACAACACCGCGCAGGACAGCTGCATCATGATGGTGACGGAGACCTGCCTTCACGAAGTGTAGCAGATGAAGCTATCATGTTAGTGGGGTGCACAGCACACGGAGCCCACAAGACGAGCGACTCGGGGAAAAGCAGAGGAGGAGGACTGATTATCTACTCTAACAACAGATGGTGTACCAACAACTGCTGCTGTCATACTGATGTACTGTAGAGGATCAACCTGTCCCTGAAACTGCTGCAGGCTCAAAGAGATCAAATCTACACCACCGGGTAAAATCTACACCACCGGGTAAAATCTACACCAGCAGGTAATGTCTACACCACCAGGTAATGTCTACACCACCAGGTGCACCTCTGACGGTTCACACCCGGGACACAACCTGTTCTCACTGTTGCTCTCAGGAAAGAGGTAAAGGCCCATCCAGACCTGCACCACCAGAATCACCGACACGTTTTACCTGAGCACAATAGAGGTACTGAATACTTAACAACTTTAAAGATCATGTGTAAGGATACATGCTCATCATACATGTATCCTCAGTGTTTCAGTGAAGCGTAAAAAAGTGCAATATGTTTATACCCGTTGGTTGTTGCTGTCCTGATCGTTTTCTCCACAAACCTTTGTTATCGTTTCTATTGGCTCCCTTGTATATATATTTGTAGTCTTTTTATCCTTTAATTCATAGATTTATCTTATTTATCTTTTTCTATGTGTACCGTGCACACATGACAATAAACTATTCTATTCCATGTAGGGTTGTTCGGTATACCGGTACTGTATTGGTATCACAGTACTGACGCCTTTGAAACGATACTATACTGGGCCAGCCGGTACCTTTCTTCTTTTTGTTTTTTTTAGTCACTGTGCACTGTGTTGCAATTTGCAGCGAGGAGAGTCTCTCTGTGGGGAAAGTGTCGGCTGGCTGCTCCACTTTCTGACTTTTCACTTAGGATTTTGTAGACGTGGGAGCGTGGCGAATGACCGGGGATCCCTCTAGGAGAGCCATCGTTGACAGAGGGTGTGCGCGAAATATTGACAGCTTTTTACACGATCGTGTGTGTGTGTGGGTGTGTGTGTGTGTGTGTGTGTGTGTGTGTGTGTGGGGGGGGGGGGGGGGGGGGGGGGGTTATGGGATGTTTTGGACGATTGAAAGTGCGGAAAACAGCGCTCCGGTTTCTTTATTTTTTGGCACTCCGGTTTCTCCCCGAGATCCGCAACTGAATAAGCGCTTCATACTCGACCCTATTTACCAACAACATTCCTGGACATAACTTCAAAATAAAAGTAAAAACAACGTATTTTCAAAACAATCTTTCCCCAACCGAGCCTGTACTTTGAAAAGAATACCGGATGCGCATGCGTAAATGACATGGCGTTTGCGACCATGTGAGAGTGAGCATGCGTAACTGACTCAAACGACCCGTGGAAACGCCGTAAAAAGAAACGGAGTGCATCACTAACGGAGCAGCAAAGAACAAGAGTCTGGCGAAAGAAATGAATGAGAGAGAGAGAGAGAGACAGAGACAGAGACGAAACAATGGCTGCTGATACGTCCACAAGGCCGCAACATGTAGAAAAAACAGGTGCTAGAATTACTATATGAAGTACTTTGGCTTCAAAACAAAAGAGCACGGTGTCTCCATCAACAAAGAAGCACCACTGTGAAAACAGTGTTTGAGAACATGTCTGGCCAAGGCTGGAAACGCTACTAACCTGCTAAACACCTGAAGGACAAGCACCCAGACCTGCATAAGGAGTTCAAAGAACGGCAGGTAATAACTTATATACCCATGAAAAAGTAGCTCTGGAACCCTCTATTTACAGATCCGCCACTTTATTATAAAAGAAATTAAGACTCATGAACATAAAGAAAATTCCTCTATAATTCAAATATTTAACGAAGCATATGAATCTCAAAGTCCAAAATGCATTATTGGGAAATTATATAAAAGTCTAATGTCCAACAATAAGAACTCTACAGATTATATTAGACAGCGCAGAGAGAAAGAAGCCAATATAGTATTTTCAGATGACATATGGCTACAACTCTTGACAAATGGATCTGTAACAACAAGCTCCTTACTATGGCGCGATTTTAATTGGAAGAATCTTATCCGAATTTTCATTACCCCAAATCAGAAGTCAAAATGAAGGGGTTCAGAGGCGTCCTTCTGGAGGGAGTGTGGAACGGTTCCTGCAGATTGTGTTCATATATTCTGGTCTTGCCCAAATTTAAAGAAATTCTGGAAGGAGGTACAACAACTAATATCAGAAACCCTGGGAATTGGACTGGATTTTTCTTTCATGGCAATGTACCTGAGAAATCTTCCAAAGGGTTTGAGCGGAGGAGACTCATCCCTGCTGAGGATCATTATGGTGGAGAGCTAAACGGCTATAACCAAATGCTGGCTGCAGAAGGACCCACCCAGCATGAAACTGCTCAAAAACAAACATGATTCACAAGATGGAGATATTGACTTTCAAACTAAGATTACAAAAAGAAAAAGGAGAGGAATACTGGAAAAAATGGGATTGTGTGGTGTGCACCTTGAGGGAGGTTCTCCCAAGCAGAATGAAGTGGGTGTGTCGGTGACGTGCGGGGGGGTGTTGGTGATGGGAAGGGTCAAAAGAGGAAGTGCTGTGACGCACAGGTAGAGATGTTTGACAGGTGAACTGTCAGGTGGCTGGAGGCAATAAAGAAAGCCGACTCGACTCCTTCGTCCGTCTCATCTTTCCCAGCCTCCACAATAGCGTCAAAAACTCTTAAGGACTGTCTATAGTTGAGTACATAATCTTGCAAAACATGTGCATTGCTCCTACTTGTTGATTGTATCTTTTTTTATATGTATATAATTGTAAATAGCATTGCCCTCAATTGTGTTGTATGTTCATGCATGTTGTTTGAAAAAGCAAAAAATAAAAATTTAAGTTTAAAAAAAAATTAATAATATTAGTATTATAAATGTAATATAATAAATATTAATGAATATAATATGAAAATATTTTATTTTAGCCATTTAATGTTATAAAGATTACTGTATAGTGACATACCATTTAAAGACATTGGTCCTACTTAAGACATGCTGTATCTAATGACTTTTTTTGTGTTCTCTTTTTATTTGCAAAAGTATCGAAAAGTATTGAAAGTATCGAACTACATAGTGGTGTGGATAACAAAATGTTGGTATCGTGACAACGATAATTCTATGCAGGAAGGTTTTTAATTACAAAACTTTTTAGCCTTTTGATTTTTAAATTTAGCACAAATACTGACATGTAGCCAACGATGAATGGATCTGATGAACGAGGTTATCGGATAAAGGGACCGTCATCTCAAAAAACATATGTGACCACAGCCCAAACATTAGTACAAAAGTCATTATTTCATCCCTGGTGAAAGGGATTAAAATTTGATGACCAAGACTACTGCCAATGCCCATCTATCTTGTGTGATATTAGTTTTATAGTCTTTTACTGTTTTACAGAGTTTACTGTATTTACTGCTTTACTGCATTTTTTTACACTATTGTAACTGCTGCAAACCAAATCGCCCTTCAAGAGACAAATAAAGTTGACGATAAAGTTGATATTTCAAAATATTGCTATTTTACGCCAAAACATATTTTTTTATCCGCTTACAGGAATCTTACCATAGTAATAGTAAAGATGTCACTGTATTGCAGGTGTTGATATCATCTTAAGGTAAACAAACTAATGTGGTGAACCAACTGCAGAAGAAGGCCGGCTCTGTCCTAAGCTACAGCGTCATCCTATAGAGGTGGTGGGTGACTGACTGGCCCATGTAGGGTTTTGTCATCATCTTCCAGAGGCCTGGAAAGATCCATCAGTGCTCCATCAGGTTTCTTCACTCATACTGTGCCAAAGAGAGATACCATGGGTCCTTTCTCAGAAATCTGGACCGGCAATGTTTTTTTAATGTGCATTTTTTTATATTCTGAGCTTTTTATGTGTACTTTTATACTAAAGCTTGCACAGTTTTCTTGAGTTCTTTTTACTGTTTAGTATATGTGTATCTCTTTATGTACTGCTGCTGTTAACACTGAATTGCTCCACTGTGAGATAAGTAAAGGCTTATTGTTTTTTTTAAAACTCTAGAACATACACATGTAACATTGGGGATAGCCGTTGTTTGGTAGACTTGCACAAATATATATCAATATATTACATACCAATTATGTTTTGAGTCACTAAACAGATGAATGAAGAGAAATAACAGAATTCATTTTTAAAGTTGCAATAAATGTCTGAATAAATGAGCATGGTCATGTAAAAAGTAGAGGAAATGTTGATACTGCAGTGTATATACCTGTGTGATGAACAGATCCATCCAGGCCAGCAGGTTGATGAGCACCAGACTGAGAACAAAGAGGTCGTTGACCTCCGGCTGGACTGACCGCAGGAAGGTGTCCATGGCAGCGAGGGACAGGAACTCTCCGGTACTACAGGGACCAGACAGGAGGATCAAGACAGGAGGAAAGTCATGTAACTTCTCCAAACCACAGAAACACAGCTTCAGCGTTGAATTATCCATCACCTGTTGCCATAGCGATAGATGCCCTCGGGCATCTTGAGGATGTATGAGGGGCTGCGTGTCACTCCAATCTCTGCCAGGCTGCTGTGGTTGTCCCAGTGACGTACGTCCACAAAGATGAACTCAATCCTGCCGGTGAACTTCACCGACAGCGAAGAGAAGAAAGCGGGCGGCTGCAACAGGTGGGCAAACAGAAACATCTTCACGGGGTGGACGGGGTCCGGACGCCACTCCTCAATGAGCTGCTGAGAGTGGCGCAGGGTTTTGATGCGATGAGCCACATGTGAAGTCATCCAGCGAAAGATGTGCTCGGTTTCAATGCGGCGGCCGTTGTACTCCTTCAGCATGACCTTCCCCTTGGAGGACGAGGTTTGAGGAACAGACATGATGAGAGTGGAGTGCTGCCAGCCTCTCCTGATGCATGACCTGAGGAAGCACAAGGTTTTTCATCCAAAAATATTCATCTGAGCTTCAAAATGAAAACTTTAGTCAGACAAGTCACAGCTGAGATCAATGGTTTAATTCATGTAGGAGGCAGAGCCTCACTGTCACACACCCTCCAGCTTTAGAGGCTTGCTGTGTAAAATGAAGTGATGTGCCTTGGTGAGGTTTCTTTCTGAACTGCTGACTACAAAATTCCCTATCAAGTCTACACATACACAACAGACACAGCCTACATGATTTTTTGTTTTATTTTTCTAAATGATCATCCTGGGAAACATGAGACGTCATCTTGTTCAGTAAGAAAACACTGGCTGAGATTTCAGTGAAGAGGAAAAGATCAACTGTTTAACTAACTATTAGAGCTGGTAGGTATCCACATGTTGAGAGTTAAACCTTCCCCACATGTTCCCGGTATAGCGTGTTACCATTAAACCTTCCCCACATGTTCCCGGTATAGCGTGTTACCATTAAACCTTCCCCACATGTTCCCGGTATAGCGTGTTACCATTAAACCTTCCCCACATGTTCCCGGTATAGCGTGTTACCATTAAACCTTCCCCACATGTTCCCGGTATAGCGTGTTACCATTAAACCTTCCCCACATGTTCCCTGTATAGCGTGTTACCATTAAATCTTCCCCACATGTTCCTGGTATAGCGTGTTACCATTAAATCTTCCCCACATGTTCCCGGTATAGCGTGTTACCATTAAATCTTCCCCACATGTTCCCGGTATAGCGTGTTACCATTAAATCTTCCCCACATGTTCCCGGTATAGCGTGTTACCATTAAATCTTCCCCACATGTTCCCGGTATAGCGTGTTACCATTAAATCTTCCCCACATGTTCCCGGTATAGCGTGTTACCATTAAATCTTCCCCACATGTTCCCGGTATAGCGTGTTACCATTAAATCTTCCCCACATGTTCCCGGTATAGCGTGTTACCATTAAATCTTCCCCACATGTTCCCGGTATAGCGTGTTACCATTAAATCTTCCCCACATGTTCCCGGTATAGAGTGTTACCATTAAATCTTCCCCACATGTTCCCGGTATAGAGTGTCACAAAAAACGAAGAAGAAAAAAAAAGAAAAAAGAATAAGAAATAATAAGAAATAAAATAGGGTCCTGGCCTATTGGGCTCGGTCCCTAATAATAATATTAAACAAAACAGAGCTCTGGTATCGGAATAGTATCGGTATCGGCAGATATCCAAATTCAGGTAACGGGATCGGAAGTGAGAAAATGTGATACTTTCTTACCGTATAATCACCCAACCCTACTAGCCATGCACTTTATCACTAGTTTCAGTTCATTATTAAAACTTGTGTCATAATAGGGCCAAATATAAACATGCAAAATCAGGGGAAGAAAGCTGCTAATGGAAAAGCGAAGGAGCTGCTCTGCTTGTGAAACATTGCAGCAGATAAATCCCAGACTCTTTCCTCTGATCTGTGATGTGTCAAATATGTGGCCCGCAGGCATAAACTAATCCACAAGTACAGTTTGTTCCTAATCTGTCCACCAGAAGAACGCACTCTTTCAGTGAGGATAGAAGTCATAACAAAAGCTGCTTGTATTCTATCTTGAAAGAGTATGCTTTTCTCCTTTATTTTAGTGTTTTTTTCTGACTCCTCTGTAAACTTCACTGTCTGTCCACACATACAGCTGTCCAGAGGTTAGTGAAAAAGGCTTTGTGGAACAGAGGTGGTCTCACCTGTAATCATTGGAGCAGTTAAAGGTTCCTGTTCGAATCCCAAACTGAGACACTTTCTGCACCATCTTCCCCCAGTCGTAGTGACTCAGCAGAGCTTGTCGGTCCTGGGCGATTACCTAAAGACAGGGATGATCAGGACACAATGTTGCTACACAAAGCTCATAGTACACAGAGCACTAAGACGAAATAATAGTGTCTGTCAGCCCAGATGAGAACAAACTCCTATGCCACTGAGAAGATGGAGACAAAGGTAGAGAAAAAAAAAAGTCCCAAACAGAGACAATGGCGCTGAATTCAGAGCAGTGGCATTAGAAATCAGCATTTAATCAAAGGGGTATATTCTATGCAAGTCTTACTTTTTGAAGGAGTGTTTTCAACCTTTGATCAGATACGTAAAAAATACCAGCTGTCAAACACAGAATTTTTCAAGTATTTGCAAATCCATAGCTTTGTGAAAACATTGTTTCCGTCTTTCCCATCTCAGTCCCCTAACTCCGAAATGAATACAGTGCTCCTGAAAGACCCGTTGAAAAAAGGTTCCATTTCCAAAATATGTAATGAACCGTCAGATAAGGAATATATGCCTTCACTTCATCACCTAAAGAAGCCTGGCAACAAGACCTGGGAATAAACATCACTCCTGCTCAATGGACTAAGGTTCAGGACAACATCCATTCCTCTGCAGTTTGTGCCCAGCATGGACTACTGCAATTCAAAGTCCTGCACAGGCTTCACCTCTCTAAAGTACGACTCTCCCAGATGTTTCATGGGGTGAACACTACATGTGACCGGTGTGGCCAGGAGCAGGCTTCACTTGCCCACACCTTCTGGAAATGCCCAAACATAATACCTTATTGGACTAAAATATTTCATACGTTATCAAATGTCTGTCAAACTCAAATACACCCTGATCCTTTACTTGCACTATTTGGAGTGCCCCCTTTCACTGCTACTCTCTTGAATAGACAAAAGACAGGCATAAAAATGTTATGACTGTCTTTTGTCTATTCAAGAGAGTTAGTGCTTTCCAGAAGACTGCTCCTCTTAAACTGGAAACAAAAAAACCTCCAACATATATGAAACTGCTACGTGATGTTATGAAGCATGTTCAGTTAGAAAAGATTAAGTTTGAACTAAAAAGAAAAATAGAAGATTTCTATCTGACATGGAGCGGCTTTCTGGAGTACTTTAGCAAACACAAGCATACAAATGGCTGAACATGAAACTAATTACTCGCCCCCCACCCCCCCACCCCCCCACCCTTTTTTTTAAATGATTATATATTTTCCTTTTGTTTATTTTTTTGCTTGTTTGTTTTAATTGTATTCCTTTATTTTAATTACATCATGATAAATATATAATCTAGTGCGAGTATGTACATCAGAATATCTTGTACTTATATTGAATATTTACAATTTGAAGTCTGGAGAAATAATTGATGTTTTGTAATCTGTACTCTATGCACTGCATTTTGTAATTTTTTATTGAAAGTTGGAAAACTTCAAACAGATTTTAAAAAAAATTTAAATTAAAAAATTGGCATGTAAATGGCCATAAAATATAATGTTTTTTTTGCCGCTTGCAACTGTGCATATTTTCATGCATAGTTGAGCATGTTTAGGCCGTAAAGAATGCAGCAGTTTTGGTGACACGAGAAGTACAATAATAATAACAAAATAACAATAATAATAATAATAATAAAATGAAATGCATCCACAACTAAATTCAATAAAACATGCATAGAAATCAGTGCGTCCACTACCGCAATTCAAAAACACATTAAGAACCAAAAGAATGTTCCCTTTGGTTTTAGTTGTGTTTTGATTTCAACTTTACTTCATGAGTGTGCATACCTGGACCAGCCAGATCCCATCTTTGGTGTCCTCCACCAGTTCGTAGAAGTGCATCTCTCCACTGAAGTGTGTGGTGCTGGAGTATCCCGCCTCAGTCTGCTCATTCACCTTCTTGATAGCAGAGTACAGTTCACCCTGGGTCAGTTCTCCTGGAGGGAGACAAGGAAAACCAGATTACAGCGCCGCCTGGGAGTAGTTTCCCTTCAGGAAAATTATGCTCATCTGTTCCACAGATTACCATGAGCTCAACACACAAAAACAGAGCTGCCACGAATAGTCACCATAGTTGACATAATAAACAATAAATATTCACAGAAGGCATTTTTCGTCATCGAGTTGTCATTTTACAATTAGAACTTCTATTTTTTTTTGGTCTCCCATTTCAAATGGTTCACTTTCACAATTCTCCTCCACACCACTGTGTGCGGTGTGCTCAACCTGCTATTAATAATAATAATACATTTTATTTATAACGTACTTTACATTTAAACAAAGTGCTACCGGAAAAAATTAAAAGATAAGTAAAAAAAATAAAAATAAACAGTTGAAATTGCAGGTATTATTGGGTTAAAAAGGAACATATAAAAGACAAATAAGAGAAGGCTTTTTTTAAGAAGGTCGGTTTTTGTTTAAAAACATCTGAAGTTTGTGGGGCCCTCAGGTGGTCACGGAAGGCGTTACAGAGTCTAAAACAGTTAAACTCTGTTAAACAGTTAAACCCACTAACCAAGGGCAGTTCCTGGAAGACGCAGCACAGCTCAAAATGCACTACATCGAGCGTGCACCTTGGTGTGTTTTAAATACACAATGACTGTGATGCGGTAAATTGGCCACTCTATTCTTGCTTCATTTTGTTTATTTGGTAATAGTTCATTTATTGTTTACAATTGTCATGGTACAGGTGAGAGTTTATGTTTTGGCTTTTGAGATGTATTCAAAATATAATTAACGCAAATGAAATAGTAACCACCTCATTTGTTTTTCAATGAGTCCTTTAGATTGGTCGATTAATTGGAAAAATTTGTCAAAAAAGTCAAAGGTCGTGGCAATAGCAAAAATCTGATGGTTCACTATGAAACAGGAAGTGATGTGTCTCCTAGCCCTGTAGAAACTACCGTTATATTATTTGGCTCTACCAGGCTTCATATCTGGTCAGTTGACACACTTTGTGAGCAAAGCATAAGATGAGAGAATGGAGAGATTCCATTTATATTGATTATAAACTAGATTATTTTCCTGGATGGATACTTCATAGATAGTACATTATTATATTGTGTTATACGGTGTAACGTTTCATCTATCTGACCTTCTGGGGAAGGTTTAACAGTAACACCATATACCAGGAACATGTGGGGAAGGTTTAACAGTAACATCACATACCAGGAACATGTGGGGAAGGTTTAACAGTAACACTGCATACCAGGAACATGTGGGGAAGGTTTAACAGTAACACTGCATACCAGGAACATGTGGGGAAGGTTTAACAGTAACACTGCATACTAGTAACATGTGGGGAAGGTTTAACAGTAACACTGCATACCAGTAACATGTGGGGAAGGTTTAACAGTAACACTGCATACCAGTAACATGTGGGGAAGGTTTAACAGTAACACTGCATACCAGTAACATGTGGGGAAGGTTTAACAGTAACACTGCATACCAGTAACATGTGGGGAAGGTTTAACAGTAACACTGCATACCAGTAACATGTGGGGAAGGTTTAACAGTAACACTGCATACCAGTAACATGTGGGGAAGGTTTAACAGTAACACCATATACCGGGAACATGTAGGGAAGGTTAAACTATCAACACGTGGATACCATCTCTAGGTTAAACTGGTACAAAGTGACTTTTTCACTGATCCAGACCAGTCAATATGGACTGATCTCTGCCTACGGTGAGTTGGACCACCATGTTTTACAGCAGGGGTGTTAATCATATGGCCATGGGGCGAAACGTGCCCTCCCCATGGTTCAATTCAGCCCACAGGTATAAAGTGTAGAAATGAAGAAGATAATATTCACTGAGCTCAGACATCAGCTATAGAGAGTTTCCTCAACATGGAAAATATGCTCGGAGAATATAAAACACTGCAAACACTGGACTTGGTTTAGAAAAGTGTGTCACTGCATTTTACACCAGGAGTACACGTTTGAAGTGGTTCTTATTTGTATTTAAATTAGGTATGTAAAGACCGCAGACGCAATTTTTTTTCCGATTTGTGATCCGCATTTTGGTCAGTGATGTGCTGCTTCTTACTCGAAAAATATGCATTTTGATTGGATAGCATCACGTAATTCCTCGGGCTTCCCTCAAGTTACGTAGTCGGGAAATTCCTCGTCCTCCGCCATTTTGAAGTTTTCACTTCCGTCAACATTCAGATCGTCACCGGAATGTATTAAAAACTCACTCGACTTCAACACATAAAAACAACTTCAACGAATTAAGGGACGCTTTTCAAAGGTAACACGACGTATTTTGGATTATTTTGACTTTCTAATCCCAAAGTTTCCGAACTTTTTAAGGTTCCGGAAAAAAATGGAGTGAGCAGGAAGAGGAGAAAGAGGGACAGGATTTGATTTGTTATTGACCAATATAATAAAAATACATGACACACATTTACCATTCTATTAAAAAAACAAGTATATGGCTAAAAAGTGACTAATACAATAAATATGGTGTGGTAGTATGTAGTATGTAGTATGTAGTAGTCTGGTAGTAGGGTGTGGCAGCTCCAATCTTAAAACGATCAAATTTATTTCAGACCAAGAACAAACTTAAAATAAGTATTAGTATTCCTTCAGATTGAAGAGTATAAAGAGATACTCCTTCCCTGAAAGTTTCATTGAGACTTCTTGATTATTAAAGAAACTACAAGTGTTTGTATGTAAAACGTTATGTTTTTGGTCACAGATTTGTGCACTAATTACCTTTAAGAAAATTGCACTAATTAGTTCAACTTCTTTTGCCTATAAATTCCTTATTTGTTAAGATATCTGAATTGGTTTTGGTGCAGTTGTCTTTGTTTTTTCCTACTCTTTCCAGTGGTACCAGTTGCATTCAATTTGGTTGACTTTTTAATTTTTCTTTACATACCTATCTAAAGACTATGCCATTGTGTTGTTTACCTGACTTCTCCACCAACTCGCTGACGTCTTTCTTCTCAGCCAGTCCAGAGTGTCCCAGTCCTCGACACTCCAGGATGGTCTTGAGCTTCTTGTAGCTCAGAGTGACCGGGTCCACCAGCTGGGAGGCAAACATGCCGGTGTCGTACCAAACCACGGCATCGAAGAGGCGGGCCAGCATGAACAGCACCACAAAATACAGCAGCAGGAAGAAGAGTTTGAGCCACATGTTCAGGAAGGAGGAGGACCCGGGAGGGGAGGGGGTTACTCTACAGCTCTAGAGGGGCTGAGACTGCATCAGGTACTGGACTCTGTAATGTCTCTGCAGGGGGACAATAAAACTCTACATGTCAATCACACAGTGACTGTGTCTTCAGTCACTGTAACTCCAGTCGCTGTGTTTCTGTGTCTCCAGTCACCGTTTCCGTGTCTCTGCGTCTCCAGTCACTGTCTCCGTGTCTCTGCGTCTTCAGTCACTGTGTCTCCGTGTCTCCAGTCACTGTGTCCGTGTCTCCGGTCACTGTCTCCACCTGCAGCTCCGTCACGGTGCTAGCGGCTAACGAGTTAGCTTCACAGGTAGGCCTCGGTGATGTATCCGGAGAGGCTCTCGGCCCTCCCGGTCATCAGACAGCCACTGAAGAGCCGTAGCTCCCCGCTGGAGGACCACCGCTCACCACAGACCGAGCCCCGGGGTCCTATCGTTCCGTCGCCGTGCTACAGAGGGAACGGAGGACAGATGAAGACATTTAAACTCCGATCCGACCATCACCTGCACAATAAGCCTCACGTCATATCCGCTTCCGGTCTGTGCACCGAAATGCTACAAAATAAGAGCAACATAAAATCAAACAAACAAAAATCATTTGATCGGCAACTGGCTTTTTTTTTTTTTAAAGTACGCTTTAAATTGTATATCTGATCAATTTATTGTTAAACTGAAAAAGTTGTCATTAAATCAAAACACAGAGCATGTGCTAAGTTATAGTCTGAACTTGTATTTATCTGGGTGAGCCACCAGTTGTATTATCAAGATCCACAACAAAAAGTTATCTGGCTTTCACATGAATTTCATGGTAAACGTAAAAAGTTCCTACTACAGTGATATATCATGAAAGTATGGCATTTACGGAGAAGCAAGCAATTGTGATTTCCTCATCTCAAACCAGTTAGAAATACTGCATTAATCTCAGAGGGAAATTTGTTATTTCCTTTATATCCTTATTTATTGAAACAGAATCTAACAGCAGTGGAAGGTTGCGCACAACATGTCCCTGTCTCAATAACTTGTCATGTGGCCTTGGGCATCAAATACAGCTTGACAACAACGTCTCCTGCTGTTCACAAGGGGACTTGTGGCGGCTCAGCGCTAGAGTCGGTCGTCCATTAACCGGAGGGTTGGAGGTTTCGAATCCCACTCTATCAAACAGTCATTGTCATTGTGTCCTTGGGCAAGGCACTTTACCCACATTGCCTAGTATGAATGGGTATGAATGGTGCATGAATGTTAGTGGTGGTCGGAGGAGCCGTTGGGGCAACATGGCAGCCACACCTCTGTCAGCATGCCCCAGGGCAGCTGTGGCTATAACGTAGCTTACCATCACTGGTGGGACTGGTGTGAATGAATAATGGTCTCTGTACGTGCTT
Source organism: Lipophrys pholis (assembly GCF_963383615.2). Classification (NCBI taxonomy): domain Eukaryota; kingdom Metazoa; phylum Chordata; class Actinopteri; order Blenniiformes; family Blenniidae; genus Lipophrys; species Lipophrys pholis. The sequence goes on along the minus strand of NC_137629.1, from coordinate 34,609,643 downwards.
TGAGTCCGCTCGAAAAAAGCACTATATAAATCCAAGCCATTATTATGATTATTATTATTATTATTACTTATTGTCTGCTGAGGCGTGGCCTTGCACTCTTTTCAAGAGACAGGCCTCAGCTCTTTGAAGTTCTGGGTACATAGTTACAAGCCTCTACACAGCCACTCAGCTGATCCAGAGGTTTTCCATGGATTCAGGTCAGGAGAAAGTGCAGGACACTCCATTTGAGGTACCACAGTCTGCAGCAGCTAATCCTTGATGATACCTCCTCCATGCTGTTGGAGCATTGTAATCTATGAAGATGAAATGAGGCTTGTGTTATTCATGCAGGGGTACAATTACTGAATGAAAGATGTTCTTCTGGTAGTCTGGGCAAGTCCAGTTGTGTATTGACTACACACACCTGCCCACACTGTAACGGCTCCACCACCAAGGCTCGTCTGGTGACAACAGTGGCTGATGGTCTAGAACACAGACTACTTTAATAGAATTGTATTTCTTCCTCACATGGAATATGTTCAGGTCATACTGATGAGTGTTGACATAGGTCAACCTTGTTGGGTCCATGCAAGGGTCTCCAGACTTCACGTCATAACCTTATATCACGACATATAAGGATTGTCTTTCATTAGAACTTAACCACCTTTTCTGTGGTTTTCTGAGATCCCAACACACTACAGTTTCTTCTTTGGCCTTTAAACATGTTCTCATGGGGCAAAGATGAAATATGAATTTACCCACTTTGCTCAAAAACAAGGAGCCTGGAGCATACCCTCATCTTCTTTTCAATGGATATACAACATGAAGCCTGTGCTACAAAGCTGGACGATATTACAATCGTGACGTTCTGGATGTGGAAGTGAACACTGGAGCAGCTGGCTGCCGCTGCCCTCCGGTTCCCAGATTTATTTTATCATGTTACCATTGTTTGTAAGCAACGTCATCTCTGGTTTTACCCCTAGTTTTTACCCTGATTGTCCAATGTCAGTTCTTTAGCAAAGAAAGTGTTAGACCAACCAATGCTTCACCACTACCCGGACACCCCCCCTTCAGGAATACATCCCCCCCCCCGAGGCTCCCGACCGGGCTTCCACCTGGACGACTCCACCACAGAAAACTCCTTTTAGACCTCAGCTCAGTATCCATGGAGAAACACCAGCTGTGGGGTGAACTGCAGTGTCTTACCCTTATGGAACAATCGTATATTGTAATATATAGGGAAATATATTGCAATATATTGAATAATATTTTTAAATACAATATATGGTCAATTACTGCTTATATTTATGCATGTATTTTCCAGTGGGCCCCCAGGCTTCTTCAAGGGGCCTTCATGCTACCAATGTCCACGAGTGTCCACAGGGCACACACGATTGTGGTCATACTCCATTCTGGGCTCACTTCTGTGCGCGTTCCATAACGTAATGTAACGATCTCGAAAACATCTCTACTCCTGCTGCCTGGCGTTCTCCACCTTTCCTAAAGTACTTTATGTTTCACTTCAGGAGTTCTGAGCCGTCTGGGTATCTTTATTTCCTTTTAAATTGTGATTGTTCAGTCTGGGAGACGGAGGATCGACTATGCAACCGACCGGTAGGCTCAGGCGCTTCCGCAGTCGGAGCGTACAGTCGCGCGGTCACACAATTTGGGCTCCGTGCGGTCAAGTGCCGCGGGGTCGGTGCAGAAGACACTCGCGCAAGGGGGCGGATGACGATGTTGACGTCACGAGTACTGCGCGTACTCGTGGACATTGGTAGCATGAAGGCGCCTTCACGTCATACGTACTCTGCGCACACAAAAGTTTCACTTTCCCTTTACAGCGGAGAACATAAGGCCTGTGGGTCAAAACCGACCAAGAGGATCCAATCTGGTCTCACCAACACACCAAGCAAGGTGGTTATAAAGGATTTATACAAGGTTTTTTTTTGACATTTCATTGTATTTTGCACCAGAATGTTTCATTGAGATAGTAATCATTTTCATTACTAACTGTTTGATCCTACAAAAATCTAGACAATTTCATTACATACACTGTGACCAAAACAAATAAAAACTTTCAAGTGTAAATTTAAAGGTTATTTATAGCAATATTTTATCAGTCTGGCCCACTCAAAATGAAACTGGACTGTATGTGGTTCCTGAAGTAATGCAATTGTATTTATCGAATCCTATTATTTTGCATACATCTTATATATCTGTATACACAGTATGTGCATATATTGTATACATCTTTGTATTGGTTCAGTTATGTCCTTTTCAATAACCATAACATATTTGGTGTTTGGTTTGTTCAATATCAACTGGTCCCACAATCTGACCTCATGACCTGTCCCTCTGAAGAGAGAACACCTGTCTTCAGGGGACACTTAGCCTTGGATTTTAGGGTGTTACTACATCAGAGGTTATACTGTACATATATAAATATAGAGAGAGATACGGTACCTGCTAAGAGCAGGTGTTCACAAAATGTTAATGCTCGCCAATGTGGGTGCACACATCTTTTTGGGAACTTTATAGTCAGTTTGGATGGGCCATACAGTAACATTACTTCACGCCTGACTGTCCAATTGGGAAAAAAGCTCGACCCAGACACTAAAGATAAGTCCATTTGAAATTGAAATGTATTTGTTTGAAATTTGTAATTTGCAACACACAAAAAAAAAAGGGGCAATACGTGTACCTGAACACGAACTAATAGATTAAATATCCTGACCATTTGACGAACTGCCGAGACTGGGTTGCTATGCCCCCTCACCTACACCCAACCTCCTACTGTGGCTCCCTCGTCATCTCACATCTGGACTAATGCATCTCCCTTTCCTGTGGCCTTCCTCACAAAACCCTCCATAAACTCCAAATCATCCAAAACTCAGCTGACAAGGTCATCACTGGAACCCCCTCCACCCACCACTGGCTCCCGGTTCACCAATTTATATTCTGGTCCACACATTCAAGGTGATCACCCCCCCCCCCCCCCCCACCATTTCATAAACACAGTGTTTCTATATAAACAACCGTGTGTGGTAATGAAAAGTCAAACCAAAACTAGTTTTGTTAAAGTTTTATTCAACACTCTCCTTAAGGCCATTTGCATCAATATGCAGCAGATTTCAGTGAAATGTTCGCAGAAAACCAGTGTCCACTGTGTCACGGATTAAACAATGAAACTGTGAAACAAGACTTGGCAGCGGAAGAATCAGTTTTTTCTCTGATGATGTGGCGGAAACCAAAAAAAGTGCAAGTAAAAATCCTGTATCAATCACGTGACCATGGATATAATTACCTTGCCAGTTTTCCTTCATAATAAAATGCATGTTAATATACTGGATCACCTAAAGATGTAATACTCAGTAAGCCCTGCTTAAACCTTCGGATATATGTGTGGTCTGTTTCTTTCTATGTGCAGCTTCCTTTTATGAAGCATCAGGATTTCAAGCCAATATAAAGAGAAGGCGTGATGCTGTTTTCCAACCAGTTGATCAGTGAGCATCTGTTGTGTTTTGACTGTAGAACTGGTGGGAAACACTTTTATTCACCTCCACTTTGGGTATAACTCATCTTACTTAAAAGAGGAATTCGGAAAAGTTCGTACAATGTGCTTCAGTGACCTTCTCTACGTCACAAGGAAGAGATATTAGCATACAACTTCACACACTGCAGTGTTTTCAGGGAGAGGACAGACTCCCATGGCTACTGCAGGCTTGGATACTTCTCACAGAATCTGTTAAAGGCATCGTAAATGGCCCGTCTGTGAAGAAATAAAACAAATGCATTAGATATAACAAGTATTCTGAACTGATAACACAATAGAACAATCCACTGATTCCCAACAATTACAATCTGTGTGTGTGTGTGTGTGTGTGTGTGTGTGTGTGTGTGTGTGTGTGTGTGTGTGTGTGTGTGTGTGTGTGTGTGTGTGTGTGTGTGTGTGTGTGTGTGTGTGTGTGTGTGTGTGTGTGTGTAGCCAACAGTGCACTTTTAAGCTGCTGAGAGGAAAAGTTGTGCTAAAGAAATGACTCCACCTGGTTTAAAGTCCTGTGTTGCTATGACTCCTCCACCTGGTTTAAAGTCCTGTGTTGCTATGACTCCTCCACCTGGTATAATGTCCGGTTGCTATGACTCCTCCACCTGGTTTAAAGTCCTGTGTTGCTATGACTCCTCCACCTGGTATAAAGTCGTTTTGCTATGACTCCTCCACCTGGTATAAAGTCGTTTTGCTATGATTTCTCCACCTGGAATAAAGTCCTGTGTTGCTATGACTCCTCCACCTGGTATAAAGTCGTTTTGCTATGATTAATCCACCTTGTATAAAGTCTTGTGTTGCTATGACTCCTCCACCTGGTATAAAGTCCGGTTGCTATGACTCCTCCACCTGGTATAAAGTCTTGTGTTGCTATGATTTCTCCACCTGGAATAAAGTCCTGTGTTGCTATGGCTCCTCCACCTGGTATAAAGTCCTGTGTTGCTATGATTTCTCCAGCTGGAATAAAGTCCGGTTGCTATGACTCCTCCACCTGGTATAAAGTCTTGTGTTGCTATGATTTCTCCACCTGGAATAAAGTCCTGTGTTGCTATGACTCCTCCACCTGGTATAAAGTCCTGTGTTGCTATGACTCCTCCACCTGGAATAAAGTCCTGTTGCTATGATTCCTCCACCTGGAATAAAGTCCTGTATTGCTATGATTCCTCCACCTGGTATAAAGTCCTGTGTTGCTATGACTCCTCCACCTGGAATAAAGTCCTGTTGCTATGATTCCTCCACCTGGAATAAAGTCCTGTATTGCTATGATTCCTCCACCTGGTATAAAGTCCTGTATTGCTATGATTCCTCCACCTGGAATAAAGTCCTGTATTGCTATGATTCCTCCACCTGGTATAAAGTCCTGTGTTGCTATGACTCCACCACCTGGTATAAAGTCCTGTGTTGCTATGATTAATCCACCTGGTATAAAGTCCTGTGTTGCTATGATTCCTCCACCTGGTATAAAGTCCTGTGTTGCTATGACTCCTCCACTTGGTATAAAGTCTTGTGTTGCTATGACTCCTCCACCTGGTATAAAGTCCTGTGTTGCTATGACTCCTCCACCTGGTATAAAGTCCTGTGTTGCTATGACTCCTCCACCTGGTATAAAGTCTTGTGTTGCTATGACTCCTCCACCTGGTATAAAGTCCTGTGTTGCTATGACTCCTCCACCTGGTATAAAGTCCTGTGTTGCTATGACTCCTCCACCTGGTATAAAGTCTTGTGTTGCTATGACTCCTCCACCTGGTATAAAGTCTTGTGTTGCTATGACTCCTCCACCTGGTATAAAGTCCTGTGTTGCTATGACTCCTCCACCTGGTATAAAGTCCAGTTGCTATGACTCCTCCACCTGGTATAAAGTCCTGTGTTGCTATGATTCCTCCACCTGGTATAAAGTCCTGTCTTGCTGTGATTCCTCCACCTGGTATATAGTCTTGTTGCTATGACTCCTCCACCTGTTATAAAGTCCTGTGTTGCTATGATTCCTCCACCTGGTATAAAGTCCTGTCTTGCTGTGATTCCTCCACCTGGTATAAAGTCCTGTTGCTATGACTCCTCCACCTGGTATAAAGTCCTGCTGCTATGACTCCTCCACCTGGTATAATGTCCCATGTTGCTATGACTCCTCCACCTGGTATAACGTCCTGTTGCTATGATTCCTCCACCTGGTATAATGTCCCATGTTGCTATGACTCCTCCACCTGGTATAACGTCCTGTGTTGCTATGACTCCTCCACCTGGTAGAACGTCCTGTGTTGCTATGACTTATCCACCTGGTATAACGTCCTGTGTTGCTATGACTTATCCACCTGGTATAATGTCCTGTGTTGCTATGACTCCTCCACCTGGTACAAAGTCCTGTTGCTATGATTCCTCCACCTGGTATAATGTCCCATGTTGCTATGACTCCTCCACCTGGTATAACGTCCTGTGTTGCTATGACTCCTCCACCTGGTATAACGTCCTGTGTTGCTATGACTTATCCACCTGGTATAATGTCCCATGTTGCTATGACTCCTCCACCTGGTATAACGTCCTGTGTTGCTATGACTTATCCACCTGGTATAATGTCCCATGTTGCTGACTCCTCCACCTGGTATAACGTCCTGTGTTGCTATGACTTATCCACCAGGTATAATGTCCCATGTTGCTATGACTCCTCCACCTGGTATAATGTCCTGTGTTGCTATGACTCCTCCACCTGGTATAACGTCCTGTGTTGCTATGACTTATCCACCTGGTATAATGTCCCATGTTGCTATGATTCCTCCACCTGGTATAATGTCCCATGTTGCTATGACTCCTCCACCTGGTATAACGTCCTGTGTTGCTATGACTTATCCACCTGGTATAATGTCCCATGTTGCTATGACTCCTCCACCTGGTATAACGTCCTGTGTTGCTATGACTTATCCACCTGGTATAATGTCCTGTGTTGCTATGACTCCTCCACCTGGTACAAAGTCCTGTTGCTATGATTCCTCCACCTGGTATAATGTCCCATGTTGCTATGACTCCTCCACCTGGTATAACGTCCTGTGTTGCTATGACTCCTCCACCTGGTATAACGTCCTGTGTTGCTATGACTTATCCACCTGGTATAATGTCCCATGTTGCTATGACTCCTCCACCTGGTATAACGTCCTGTGTTGCTATGACTTATCCACCTGGTATAACGTCCTGTGTTGCTATGACTTATCCACCTGGTATAACGTCCTGTGTTGCTATGACTCCTCCACCTGGTACAAAGTCCTGTTGCTATGATTCCTCCACCTGGTATAATGTCCCATGTTGCTATGACTCCTCCACCTGGTATAATGTCCCATGTTGCTATGACTCCTCCACCTGGTATAACGTCCTGTGTTGCTATGACTTATCCACCTGGTATAATGTCCCATGTTGCTATGACTCCTCCACCTGGTATAACGTCCTGTGTTGCTATGTTTCCTCCACCTCATTCCTCCATGAAGCCCCATGTTTCTGCCGTCTGTTACCTGAAGACGTTCTGTTTAAACAGATATGCACTGATATGTCCTCCGTTGAGATATCGAACTTCACATCCAGGCCAGATCTCCGGCAGACTGAGGACTCCTGTTCGAGGAACGTAGGCATCTTCTCTGGCCTGGACCACAATGATCAGACTGGTGTCTACAGGCACTGTGGAGGACGGAGACATCATCCTTATCCACTCATCAGGAAACATGACAATGATGATCTGTGTGTGTTGAGTGGAGAAGCTGCTGTGCTTCATCTTGTTTCTTTCCCTGATGTGTTTTCATGACTCACCAGAGAAGTTGGCCATGTGTGTACATTCGTCCATCACTCCCTTCATGAAGCTGATGGACTCTCGGTGTAACGATGGCCGGCAGCATTTAGCCGCCCCGTCACTCTGCGCTGGATCCGGGACGACCGGCTTCCTGTACACACAGAAAGTTCAGTGTGACCAAACATGTTGGACACACAAGTCAGAAAACTGAAAAAGGTTTGAAATAAGAAGAAAATGGTGAAATATTGTATCTGGACTATAAGATTTGTTTTCTGTACCTGTCGAGCTGAAAAGATGATTATAAAAGCTCTCAAAGTTTTCTAAGCTGCATTCCAATGCCATATATAGGGACGGAACCAAAAACCGGTTCTTCTTGAGAACCGGTTCCCAGTGATTTGATTTCATTGAATCGTTTGCTAATTTTGCAATCGATTCCATGTTCGATTCCACTAGGGATGAAGTGTTGCCACAGTTACCTTGAAAAAGTATTATGATTACCGATTACTAGCTACTCATTAAAAAGTCTAAACTTTACTGATTACTTCTTTTTTAAAGTAACTAAGTTAGATTACAAGTAACTTTTTTAGTTACTTTCAGCAGCTGCCGACAACACCCCCCACAGTCTCAACATTAAAATGCCAACGAGTTTTTCCAAAACTCAGTTCTGATCCCTGCCTGGCCTCCTGCTGATACATATTTTAACCTTTACTTTTTATTGTATCTATATTTGACTCACTTTTATTGTCCCATTTTTACTATTACTGGTATTTATGTACCCGGTGATGTAGTTGTAGTCTGTTGTTGCACTATTTATCTATTTAATTATATGCACTACCTGGTCTGTGCTACCTTTTAATCGGCTGCTGGGGACAAATAGTCTTTGATTGATTGATTGATTGATTGAAAAAAGGAGGGGCTTCCTGCCAATACATCTTTTTACTGAGGGAAATTACGAAAATAGTGTAACATTTCGGCAGCTGTGTTATTGATGTTAAGGTTTAACGATGATGTTTGTAGGTTCTGACTAAATAGTAATGCATTGGATTATTCCTGGTCATATGGGAGTTACTAATTAGCGCATCACTGGTCATTAACGTCACGTTGTGCCAATGACGTCAATAACCAGCCCAGTCAGGGCTAATTCTTCATAGTCAATGGTTGCAGAATTGTACAGTTCCATTGGAGGCTAATCGACCTGTTTGTTCTCAAAATGAGAACAAACAGGTCGAACTCTCTCAAAATGAGAAATGAGACTCGATAAATAATGAAATCGTTAAGCAGAATCAAAAATGTAAAAGCAATCGTGAAAATTCCTAGTCATGAGGATGTGTGTGATTGAAAGACTGAACCTGGATGAAGGGTGGAAGACTGTTCCCTCAGGGCGGAGGACTGTTCCCTCAGGGCGGAAGACTGATCCCTCAGGGCGGAGGACTGATCCTCTGGAGGAAGACTCCACTGACACTCTAAGAGTTTCTGACAGGCCCAGCAGCTCCGGTGACTCCACTGTCTTCACAATGTCTGGACCCATCTTGAAGGAATCAGCCTGAGACAGGGACAGGGACAGGGACAGAGACAGAGATGAGGTCAGGTGTTGTAGCTTTGGGGGCAATAGCCACTCTGATTGTTCTCTGGTCGTTAACGTTAATCTGTTGTTCCTCAATGAAGTGAGGAGACCAGCTGATGTGCAGGAGGAAGAAACAGCTGGACTTCAGTTGGTAGTTCAAATCTCTGCTCTGTGTTGAAGAAGAGCTCCACCCTGGTCCACCATCATGTCCAGGGAGATGTGTGTCAAAGACAGCATAATCAGCAGGAATCACTGAGGTTCTACTCCAGTCTGTTCAGTCCTAACACCTTCACTCTTTTCTTACCGGAGCGAGAATCTCTTCTACCTGCTGCAGCCGACTTCACCTGAACTTTATGATGTCATGGTTGATGTGTGTGAAAACACACAACTTACACACACTTCTGGCTGAGCCAAACGGTGTAAAATGTGTGTCAGGGAGCTATTGCCAAGTTGTAAATGGGCACAATTCTGTTTTTCTCAAAGCTTTAATTTTACCGACCCTTTTTCTGACTCATACGCTTCATTTTCTGCCTGGAAAATATCACCTGGGATTAATAGAGCAGGAACCCTCAGCCTCTCAGTGGCCTGCTGCTGACAGAGGACTATAGGGGGACAACTGGGCTTCCTGGAAGACTATTGGTGTCCTGGGAGATGAGTGGGCTTCCTGGAGGACTATTCGGGGACGACTGGGCTTCATGAAGGACTATTCGGGGACGACTGGGCTTCCTGGAAGACAATTGGGGGACGACTGGGCTTCATGGAGGACTATTCGGGAACGACTGGGCTTCCTGGAGGACTATTCGGGAACGACTGGGCTTCATGGAGGACTATTCGGGAACGACTGGGCTTCCTGGAGGACTATTCGGGAAGGACTGGGCTTCATGGAGGACTATTGGGGGACGACTGGGCTTCCTGGAGGACTATCGTTGTCCCGGCCCCCACCAGTATGACCAGGCTACTAACAGAAACCCGTCAGAAAGGGGGATTGTTTGAATGAAGAGTCCCTCAGTGTTTCTCCTCAGACAATCACAGTGAGCCTTTCAGTTCATGTGTCTGCTGACCTGAAAACAATGGACATGATCTGACCTGAAAACAATGGACATGACATTATGTCATCTCGGGGGGCCAAGTCTGGATGCTATCTACCTCACAGTACTCTTAATTACCCCCACAGTACTATGACTTACCCCACAGTACTCTAAGAGATTGATGATCTCCTCTTCATATACTGAATTGATGGCGTACTGTTTCTCCAGCTCCGTCCAGTTCACTGCTTTACTCAGGACACCCTACACACAGACACAGACACAGACACAGACACAGACACAGACACAGACACAGACACAGACACAGACACAGACACAGACACACACACAGACACAGACACAGACACACACACAGTGTCATAGGGCCGCTGCAGTGTTACGCACTATTGCCTCACACTAACAGGACTCTGGTTCGATTCCAGGGACTTAGAATCGAAATCTGGAGAAAATATACGTCCGGTTCCATGAATCACTCTTGTGGTTTGTAGACGGAATCATTCTCCAGTTCCATTTGCACAGTGCCTGTCACAGCAGGTTAGTCCAAAAGAGGAGCTCACCATGGTGAAGACACTGGAGGCCGTTGACCAGGACAAACAGGGGACAAGAGGGATGGGCTTTGGCCAGTTGGTCACTGCCAGGGACGCCATCTGCAAAAGAAGCAAAAGATTTTACTGAAACAAAAACCACCTGCAGAAACTACAGTTTATTTCTTTGTTATATCAATTCTTGGCAGTAAACCTTCTGCCATTTTAAAGTCTTTTTTATTAAACTTGTCAAATTTGTCCTGTAACACAGCTTTTCTTTGTTGGTGACTCTTGTCATCCAATGACTGTAATGTAAGAATCAATCAATCTGCCCACCTGTAGCTGGGTCAGATCCAAGAAGATCTACCAAAAATAAAGACTTACATATCCTCCCATGGAGATGCCAGTCATTCCCAGAGGTCCATATCCTTCTCTGTCCAACCAGTGGAGAAGCACTGTGGACTCCAGTATCAAAGCCCCGCCCATCACAAACAGGTCTGACACGTTCTTCAGACAGGAGCGCCTAAATATTCACAAATAATCCAGTTTGGCTTCATGAGGACTGAATCCAGGCCAAATCCAAAGATCCATTACCACCATTACTCACACAGGTTATGTATGTGAAAGTTGGAATTATCCTTCTCTTTAGCTGAAGGAATCAAAAGGAGGTGAAATGTGTATTTTGGAGCTACAGGACAAATGCATTTTGAATGAATCTGCAGCAGAGAAGGATGAATCTCTTATTTTGCATGTGTGGGTTTAAATGTTTTACCTATTTTATAAATGAGGCACCAAAGTCTGATTAAAGTGATTTACTGAATTCTTCTAGAAATTTTACCACCATCCCATCTTTTTCGGAACTGGCAGGTTGTCATCATGCTTATGCATCATAGATGTACTGTATAAGCATGGCACAAATAAAGTGTAGAAGGAGGACATGACCCCACACACGTATTACTGTCATGAAAAACATCAATGTCAGCACATAAAAGGTTATTGAATTTACAGGTTTTTTTTTTAAGTAAAAACAAAAGTATAAGCTGTTGTTCAGTTGTAACTGCTAAATGACTAATTAAAGAGCTGCTTCAGTGGATTAATGCTTCCTATCACTGTAATGAAAAAGCTTAGTTTGATGCAGTTTCGCTCCTTTAACCATCAGAATGATTGTGAACCGGCAGGGTTTGAGTGGAGGACTTACAGCTGGTCTTTGGGCTTCCGATAGCCATGTGGTTCTCAGCTAAGGAATATGAAGTTCCCACAAAGTGTGCAGGACATACAAAAAACAAAACAAACAACTTCTGTCCTGATGTAGTGTTAAAATCTCATTCGTGTCTTCACCAAGACTTAATACATGTCAACGATGCTAACTGGTTGGCATCTGCACTTTCAGACATAATCTGAATATCACATCTTAATGTAGGAGTCTCGTGGAGTTGAACACAGCTGTCTTAATATTTAAGTCATCAGAAAAGACCATCACACATCTATCAGCGAATTTCTCCAAGTCTGTGAAATATTAAATAATCATAGCTTATTGTAAAGGGACCACCAGCATTATTTCAAAGGGCGATATTGACCAAAGGAGCAGATTGTAAAATGATGGGAGGATATAATAAGGATTCTCCAGAAGTAAAGAGGCCATCCCTGCTTCTTTGATCATGGGTCTGGCCATGAGGGTCCGCCGGCGCCAGAAATGCTGCAGGAGGATCACAAATACAGAAAATAAGTGTACAATTATTGCAATGATCTGATATTTTGTCTGTGGCACAGTCAAAAAGTAAGCACAGCTTCTGTTTTGATTTCAACAGTGTTTCACTAAGCTGCAGTAATTCTTAGTGAAGTGTGATTGGCTGCAGTGCAGCAGAAACCAAAAAGACGCATCACAGGAAGTGGAAGAGATGCCTCACATACAGAATCATAGCCTGATGAGAAAAGTTAGGAGCCTTACATGATCTCCAGTCCCTGCCAGGTGGATGCATACTGGTTTGTTCTTCTGCCACTTCTTAGGGACTATGAACTGGAACCTGGAAACACACAGCTATGAGACACGACGCAAATATAGAATAGAATAGAATAGAATAGACAGCTGTGGCACACTACACAAATATATTAGAACCTCCACATTGAGCTGCATTAATATAAAGTCTCAATTCTGCAGTTATTGTTTGTTTGACAAGAACCATGTTTAATATTCTGTGACAGACAACTTGAAGCAGAAAGCAGCGTAATAAAGGTAAGATCCTTTTCTTATCAGAGAAAAGGTTTTGGTTTCTTTCAAATTATATTTTCCACTGGATTACACATTTCCTGAAATTGTTCACATGCAGCGACATATACTACTAATACAGTTACTATAGCTTCAGCACTGCCTTTACCCATGTTTGAATTACATCACGGTACTTTGTAGTTTCTGTAAAAGTGGTATAATGTGACAATCTACAGTTGTGCAGTCATGTGGCTCTGCCTTCCCTCTGTAATGGCTATAGTGACACTCCTGCCCCTTTTAGTGGCTCTACAGCCCCTCTGTAGTGACTCTACGTTCCCTCTGTAGTAGCTCTACGGCCCCTCTGTAGTAGCTCTACGTTCCCTCTGTAGTGACTCTACGTTCCCTCTGTATTAGCTCTACGGCCCCTCTGTAGTAGCTCTACGGTCCTCTGTAGTGACTCTACGTTCCCTCTCTAGTAGCTCTACGGCCCCTCTGTATTAGCTCTACGGCCCCTCTGTAGTGACTCTACGTTCCCTCTGTAGTAGCTCTACGTTCCCTCTGTAGTGACTCTACGTTCCCTCTGTAGTAGCTCTACGGCCCCTCTGTAGTAGCTCTACGGCCCTCTGTAGTAGCTCTACGTTCCCTCTGTAGTAGCTCTACAGCCCCTCTGTAGTGACTCTACAGAGCCACTACAGAGGGGCTCTCCGCCCTCTGCTCTACACTATGTGTGAAAGTGGCTGCTGCTGCTGTTCTAACAGGGAAGTTGTCCAAAGGAACAAATGTTTCTAAAATATAATATCTAATAAATAATAAAGACACGCTGCCACAACAGCTGATCAGGAATAAACTTGCTCAGGTCAGAGCAACACTAAATTCATCAACGCTATAAGTCAATTCCTTTATGTAGTCGTATCAAACACATGTTACAGGCAGACGAGTCAAAACACTCCGGGATGGAGAGATGGTTTCTGTAATGATACACAGTCCTCCAGAGTGACCACAGCCTCTGAGAACAATGGTGTTCAGTGGACTCCTCCAGAGTGACCACAGCCTCTGAGAACAATGGTGTTCAGTGGACTCCTCCAGAGTGACCACAGCCTCTGAGAACAATGGTGTTCAGTGGACTCCTCCAGAGTGACCACAGCCTCTGAGAACAATGGTGTTCAGTGGACTCCTCCAGAGTGACCACAGCCTCTGAGAACAATGGTGTTCAGTGGACTCCACCAGAGTGACCACAGCCTCTGAGAACAATGGTGTTCAGTGGACTCCACCAGAGTGACCACAGCAGTAAGACTCCATAGCGGGACGTTACCTGGCCTTGACAGCCTCACTAGGCAGGATGCCAGGAACCAGGTGCTCCAGCGGAGAGAAGAAGAAGCCATCATGGACGAGACAGTCAGAGAGCTCCTCGGTCTGGACACAGAAGCTTCATCAGACATCCTCAACAGACCAGTGGCATCAGCAGCTTGAGAGCAAACAGTTTACCTTGCTGATGTACACCGGATAGTCCTTGGGTACCAACGACTTGCACTTTTCTCTGTCAGCAATTATTTTCCGGAACTCAAAGATTCTGCAAAACAAAGAGGAGAACATTGAGGATTTTATTTCTGATCCCTCCAAAGCATGTGGAATAGAAGAAGCTTTCAGAATTTTTCTGGAATAGGAGGCCTTCCTTAGAACTGTAGTTTGGGATTTGGGTTTGGGTTAAATGTGAAAATGTCTGAGCAAGACCCTCAGCCCCCCCAGCTCTCCAGGACACACTTGAAAAAGAAATGTGGTTCTCCTGGATAAATAAATAAAATAAAATACGATGTCGAAATGTTTGTTGTTTCGATTTGATTCACAAGCCTGTGATGTGATATCTTCGTGCTTCTTCTGTAGGCGCCCGGCAAATTCGTAGTGTTTCCCGAGTATTTTAACTCGCATTGACAGTGTTTGCATTTTGTCTGTTGAGCCGTCTTTCCGTCGGAATCCAAAATATTTGCATCCCGCTGATTTATTTTCAAGAGGTGAGCGTATGTCGTACTTTTTTGGGCTGGTCGCGCCAGCCATGACGCCGCTGGACACATTGCGTGAAAGCGGCGGGAGTGTGAAGGAAATGGTGACACCGACGTACAGATGTGCTACGTGAATTTCAAAATAAAGGCATATCTAAAAGATGAAGATGTGAGTCGATGTCGTCATTGTGCATCATGATGTAATTGCATCATTAATAAATGAATCGATGTGTTGATGTGATTGGATGTATTGTTACACCCCTAATATCCAAGGAGACCTAGTCCTGAAGCTTAGACTTGGTCCTGAAGCTTAGACCTGGTCTTGAAGCTTGAGGCAGACTTACCCTAACCTACAGACAGACTAAGCCTGCCCTACAGACACACAGACTAACCCTAATCGACAGACTAACCCTCCCCTACAGTCAGACAGACTAACCCTACCCTACAGACAGACTAAGCCTGCCCTACAGACACACAGACTAACCCTAATCGACAGACTAACCCTCCCCTACAGTCAGACAGACTAACGCTACAGACCTGTAGAGGTGCAGCTCCAATCATCGGTTATCTAATTTTACCGTTTCAGGTCTTCAGGCTTCCCCCATCCCCCGATGAAGAGTTTAGTGAGGAGCAGCCGTCTGTAGAAAACATCGAGTCGGCTCAGACCCATGGACCAGAACCTGACATCTGGAGATCTGGAGAGAGAGACATCCACAGAGTTCAGTCAGAACCAACCAGTACAAGCCAGGACCAGCCAGTACCAGTCAGTACCAGCCAGGACCAGTAAGAACCAGTCAGGATCAGCCAGGACCAGTAAGAACCAGTCAAAACCAGTCAGGACCAGTCAGGTCCAGCTAGGACAAGCCAGTACCAGTCAGAACCAGTCAGTACTATAATGTTCCCCACCACATTGTTCTCTAATGAAGATCAACTTGGCTCCTGGACTCGTCCTACCACAGAGCCCCCCAGTTCTACTGTGATTGGGTCGAGTGGCGTTTTATGTTCCACCAGAGTAAAACTACAGAGGATAAAGCTCTCCTCTATCAGAACAGCCACCATGGAACCAGTTCTCCATATCAGCATATTTATCAAGGTTAGAGTTGCTTTTAGAATTTATAAACTATATTTTCGATGCACTTTACGCCTCACATTTATATTCATCGTTTCCTTATTGCCTTTCTACCCTGTAAACACTGTGTTCTTTTAAATAACAAATTATCTTATTGCAATTTTTATGAAATTTATTTTCTGAAATGTTTTTTTCTTTTTTCATGTATTGATGCAGGTTTTTTTTCTGGATTTAAATTTGTACTTTATTCTTAATTATATAGATATAAGGATTCGTTTCAGAAGTTAAGCATTGTTTAAACGTTATATTGCTTCTTATAAAGGATAATACATGAAAATATTACCAAAATATTTTCTTGCATTTGTGCTTCTTATCATAAAATAAGATATATTTCTGGGAATTAGATGTTCAATTTTCAGAGCCGCCACATAGTTTCAAACATCTCAAGATTAAGCAGAAAGTTCAAGGTAAAAAGGTAGAAACAACCAAAAGAACTTCACTCAGCAGTACACTGTGGCTCAGGGAACTACAACAAGTACTTCAGTACAAAGTAGTTGCATACAGTGTGTGGCTGAACGGTTTTCATGGTTTGGCTAGACCTGGTCCTGGTGCTTTGGCTGGTCCTGGTCTTGGTGCTTTGGCTGGTCCTTGCCGTGGTGCTTTGGCTGGTCCTGGTCTTGGTGCTTTGGCTGGTCCTGGTCCTGGTGCTTTGGCTGGACCTTCTCCTGGTGCTTGGCTGGACCTTCTCCTGGTGCTTTGGCTAGACCTGGTCCTGGTGCTTTGGCTGGTCCTGGTCTTGGTGATTTGGCTGGACCTTCTCCTGGTGCTTGGCTGGACCTTCTCCTGTGCTTTGGCTGGTCCTTTGGCTCGACCTTGCTTCAGTGCTTTAGCTGGACCTGGTCCTGGTGCTTTGGCTGGTCCTTGCCATGGTGCTTTGGCTGGACCTTGCTGCAGTGCTTTGGCTGGTCCTTGCCATGATGCTTTGGCTGGACCTAGTCCTGGTGCTTTGGCAGGTCTTCGTGCTGGTGTTTTGGCTGGTCTTGGTCCTGGTGCTTTGGCTGGTCCTGGTGCTTTGCCTGGTCCTGGTGCTGGTGCTTTGGCTGGAACTGGTCTTGGTGCTTTGGCTGGACCTGGTACTGGTGCTTTGGCTGGTCCTGGTGCTTTGGCTGAAGCTGGTCCTGGTGGCTTGGCTGGACCTGGTCCTGGTACTTTTGATCATGAATGAACTCAGAGCAGCTCAATGTGACGTTGAACCATTAGACGAAAACGGTTTGATGGTCAGATGACAAACATGTAATGCTACAAAATAATAGACTTTATATCAGCCAAGTCTTAGGGAAGGGGCCGATCCGATCCAGTACCGTTATCAGGTTCCGATATCAACGTAATTTACTGATCAGAAATTTCCGATCCAACCTGCAGAGGTTCCTGATCCATGATCCTGGTCTGATCCATGATCCTGGTCTGCTTCATGGTGCTGAAATGATCCCCAGTGTTTCCCTGCTGCTGCTCTGCTCGCTGGCTGCAAACTGTGGACTGGATTTCCTGAAGGGAGGCGGGTCTCAATGAGACCAGGAGGAATGAGGCAGGAAATCCAGTCCACAGTTTGCAGCCAGCGAGCAGGCTAGGGAAGTAGCACTGTGCTATCCAACTTTTCATGGCAACATGTTGCTGATTGGATGGATTTTACACTCAAAACACCACAAAGCAACACAGCAACGTGGATGTTAGCAAAGCAACGCAGCAACATGGATGTTTTCAAAGCAACACAGCAATGTTAGCAAAGCAACACAGCAACGTTCAATGTTTGCAAAGCAACTCAGCAAAATGGATGTTTTCAAAGCAACACAGCAATGTTTGCAAAGCAACACAGCAACATGGATGTTTGCAAAGCAACATAGCAATGTGCAATGTTAGCAAAGCAACACAGCAACATTCAATGTTTGCAAAGCAACTCAGCAAAATGGATGTTTTCAAAGCAACACATCAATGTTTACAAAGCAACGCAGCAACGTGGATGTTTGCAAAGCAACACATCAATGTTTACAAAGCAACGCAGCAACGTGGATGTTTGCAAAGCAACACATCAATGTTTACAAAGCAACGCAGCAACGTGGATGTTTGCAAAGCAACGCAGCAACGTGGATGTTTTCAAAGCAACGCAGCAACGTGGATGTTAGCAGAGCCGTAGTCCAGCAGGGCGGCGCTCTGCAGCCAGACCTCAGTGTTTTCAGCCTCCAGCTCTGGGAGGAGAACAGCTCTGACATCAGAACAATGAGCAGCAGCTCCTCCAGGCTGTCAGCAGGAGATTCACACCTCCGTGAAGCTGCGTCCTACTCCACCCTAAACTCCCTGGAAATAGTCCCAATGGTTGGAGCTGCGTTAGAGCTGGAAACATTGTGTTGCTGCTGCCTTGCTCAAGGGTTTCCTCAGGGATTAATAAAGTCATTCTGAGCTTTTAAAGATAGAACTAGTTTATTATGAGATGATGACGTCATGCAGACCCCCACATTGTCCACATGGAACTAAAATACTTTGTACTGCTTCCTTTTCTGTCCTGATACTAACCTCAAGTTGTCTTTAGAGAGAGTACATGTATACATTAGTACATTTCATACTTTACTGTAGAGAGGAGTTTATTACAGCCTCATATAGAATCAACAATAATGATAATAATAATAATATTAAAACAAACAGAGCTCTGCTATCAGAATAGTGTCAGTATCAACAGATATCCAAATTCGAGTATCGGGATCGGATCGGAAGGGAAAAACGTGGAATGGTGCTTCCCAACCATGATGCAATGGTGCTATGCTACAAAATAAAAGACTTTACTTCAGCCAAGTTCTCCATGATGCAATGGTGCTACAAAATAAAATTTGATTTCTGCCAAGTCTTCCAGGAGGCACATTAATCAACCGTGTAACGCTACAAAATAAAAGACTTTATTTCAACCAAGTCCTCCAGGATGCAATGGTGCTATGCTACAAAATAAAATACTTTATTTCAGCCAATGAGCTCAGAACATGAAGGAGGTGCGCGTGCAGCCTCCAGAGCCCCGGGTGAGACCGGTAGAGAAGCAACAGGTCACCCGAGTGTGGGTCAAACATGAGACAGACTCCTATAGAGACAGACAGACAGACAGACAGACAGACAGACAGGCAGGCAGGCAGACAGACAGACAGACAGACAGACAGACAGACAGACAGGCAGACCCCTATAGAGACAGACAGACAGACCGACTCGTGCAGAAACAGACCGACAGACAGACAGACAGACTCCTATAGAGAGAGACAGACAGACAGACAGACAGACTCCTATAGAGACAGACCGACTCGTGTAGAAGCAGACCGACAGACTGACCGACCTCACAGGTCCTGTATCTTCAGTCGTCCTCCTCCCGTCTGGTGGTCCTATATCACCATCTAGACCCACAAGGGCAAGCAGCACAAACAATAACCTGTCAAAGGTCTCCAGTCTCACGCGGCCGCGCAGGAACTTCCGCATGACATTTTCAAAATAAAAGAATCATACTTCCTCAAATGTCAAAGTAAAAGAAAAAGTGAAAAGCTGAAATACTGATCAAATCAGGGATCAGATCAGTCTTCAGAAATAGTACAATCAAATAATTATTCAACTTGGTATTGAAAATGTTTTTTCTGTTAAATAGTAAAATGATTAATTACTAACCTGAAATATCACAATCCTGTACAAACAAGCTCTGTTCCTTATTGTTCGCCACAAATGTCAAGTTTGTAGGAAGAAATTAAAACATTTCCAAGTCAGATTGAAGTCAAAAGTCAAAGAAAACATTTCAGTGGTATGGGAAAGAATATGTGAAAGATATATTTAATCTTTGATCTCCACGAAGTGCCTCTCCCATTCACTCTGGATGGGACATTTTTTCCACAATTCTGGGGGATTTATTCGGAAACGGTTAGCCGGATTGTTAACAAAAGTCAGAGCAACATTCCCGAACCTTCTGCAGGCATTGATGAAGGGCAACTGGTCATTAGGGGCAGGGGGGCTGAGCGCCACCTGGTGTCATCAGAAAGGACTGGATGCAAAATATGTTATTCATTCTTTAAGATTATCTACCATATTTTCCTATCTATGAATAAAACCTCTTCCAAAATTGCACATATCTAGAGTGTGAGTATTTTCCTTCCTGGTTCCTCTCCTCTTGCTGCTTCAGGCCGTTTCCTCCTGATCTACAACGGGGCCTCAGTGAAGCTCGCCCGTCTCTCACCATGCAGTGTGTATTGCATTCAGTAAAGTATAATTGTAAAGTGTGACTTCGATTTTCCTTTTGATGTCCGAAAACGGGAAACCATCTGATTTTCATTTTCCAATTTGATATTGGTAGACAAAAAACGGGAGACGGCTCGTCTGAGACTGGAGCTGAGGAAATCGGCGATGCTGCCATGAATGATCGTTTCATAGCAACCAGGTCGCGATCATTTATAGTTGCTATTATGTATTTTAATAACCTTATTATTTATTTAGTTATGTGTTACTTTTTTGTTTTTGTGTTTACTTTTGCTCTGTTATGTTTGTTTGTTTGTTTGCTTGTTTGTTTGTTTTATTGTTTTGTTGTTGTACCCACATGTCCAAAATGAACTTTTCCACACACAAATAAAAAAACCTAGCTGTCAGGGGGAGTTTGTAAAAACAGCCAGACTGCAACGCTTTTTTGACATTTCACTGTATTTTGCACCAGAAAATACAATATAAATTGGATTAAGTTGATATAATAGTAATTTTCAGTCATAATTATCTGTTTTTTGTGTGAAAATATAGACATTTTCATCAACTATACCCTGCGCCACAACAAAGAAAAACTAAAGATTGAATTAGTTTTTTATTTTTTATTTTTTTTCACTAAAAAGTAACAATCAAAAACACTTCCCACAACAAAACTTCCAATCTGACAGTCTGAATGAGATGGAGCAGAACAGAAGATCAGACCCCTTTGTTACCTTACAATCACTTTACATCAGTTATTTTGTTAATATCCAACTTTCTAAACATTTACAGTTTCACAGATATATTTTGGAATTTTATGTGCAATATTTACAAAATACAAAAGAACCCATAATTTTCATATTTGTTCAAATCAAATGTCTAACATTATTTTTGTCCAAATGTAATTTTCATACTTTTTTAACATTCTAGCTTTTATGCGTTTCTTGAATGCCAATTTAAAGGGCATTATGGCACTATGTAACCTGTCCAGTCCACTCAAGATACAGTTGGGCACTAAAATGTGTTTGAGGCTGTTGATGAAGATGACTGAACTACCAACCTATGAAGAATGTTCAAACCATGAATTTGGATGAGAAAAAAAAAAAGAAACCCTTTTTCTTTACATACCTCATGATAACATCAAGACTGCTGTTTTGTCCCACATTGACTCAATATTCAATCACTCTGCACATCAAACTCATGTAATGTTCGTTGTGCCTATTCATGGTACTTTATTAAAAATGTGGGAAGAGGAATGTCTGACGTGGGAAACATAAACATTTGGTGACTGGCTGTTTGATTATTTCACTAATAAAAACCAGAGAGTGAAAACAGCAGCTTGTTGGCAGTGAGCATTTTCCAGGCAACCACCACAGACTCCAGAAAGGTGCTGCTCATGACGGGAACATAGTCCAACACGTAATCTGAGTTTTTTTTCTCTTATTAGAAACAAAAAGATATAACTAGGTCGGTAAAGAAGTCTTGGGAGATAGTTTAGTCTGTCCTTTTTGGTATTTCATTTGTTATTTTATGTTAATCATCCCCAAAAAATATCTTCACATTTTGTTCTAACAAGGTTTTTAATAATAGAATTATTAGTAGTGTTTCTGCTTCATCGTTTTTGGTTTCTTTTCAGGGGTGTCAGACATGAGAATGCAGCAGCTACAAGAGAAGTTTTCTGGACATTTCGCTGGATTTTGCACCAGAAGGTTTCATTAGAATTTGCTTTATGTTGAGATTGGAGTCATTTTCAGTGGTAATTGTTTAGTTTTCTCAAAATGTAGATATTTCTATCATGTATACTCTGCGCCAACCACATAGAAAACCTTTAAAGTTTAAATTTGATAGTTATTACGACAATATTTTACTGGCCTGGCCCACTCGCCCACTCAAGGTGAAATTGGGCTGAACGCCGCTTTGCGCACACCGGGTGTTTAGTTAACTCAGTTTATTAAAAATCTCGGTACACAACACTGCCCCCTGGTGTTCAGACAAAGTGCAGACGCTCCACTGCCTAACAGGAGAGAAGGAGATTCAGTGGGAGCTGGACACTGCTGCTCAGAATTGGAAAGTTTTCCAAGTACTGTGCTGTGGAATGCATTTGAGACACCTAGTTTATCATGATTTCCTCTCAAATGATGAACCAATGAATTATTCTGAGAAAAGCATGCCTTGACCCCCAGATTCACTCTTTCGCCCCCTCTGCAGCTCTCTGGCGACCCCCTGTTCCTGTTCTCAAAAGGCCTTTGAAAACCTCTGAGAGGTCTGCAGGTTAATAAAATCACATTCATTTTCTTCCGCTTATCTGTTTCCAGGTCGCGGGGGTGATAGTCTGAGCACCATCACCCAGATCACAACGCACCGATTAAGAACCTTCCTGCAGGTGATGAGCCCACGGGAAGGTGACGCCCGGCGTGGGACACGAACCCACTGCCCCTGAGATTGTGAGTCTATTGCTCTACCAACTGAGCTAGCCGGGAAATCACATTCATCCAGAAATATATCCTGTGCCTTGAAGTCAATGCAAAGAGCTCAAAAACCATTGTGGTTGAATTTCTTTGCATTTGAGTATCAAGTTCATTGGACATCTAACAACAAATACAACAAAGTCATTCCATTACAAATATCACATACATAGTAATTCTTATCAAATTGGCTGAAATATCAAGCTTTTCTTACTATTGTATTTACAAAAAAGGACATTCAAATAATTTCTACCACACAATAATTCCAGTCTGTGTTATACTGTCAAACCAGAGCAATTAAAGGTGAAACTGGCTCTGTGAGCGGACTGGGCTCCCGGCCGACTCTGTGAGGAGGTAAATCAAACAATAATAGAAGATGAGTCTTGTTCTCCCCTGCCTCCTCTTCCCCTGTGGACCATGTGACACTCCCTGATAAATAATACAACTCAAAAGCAGCAGCAGGCAATCAGGAACACAAAATGAAGGCCTCAGATGAAAAGGATTACAGTGGAAATCTTTACATTGGGCAAAGTAATTACTACACTAATTACTACACGCCTTATGTGTGTGAGAGAGATTTTCTCAGCCCAAGTGAGTAGGTGAGCGGAAGAGAGACAGGCTGCATTTAAATGGGAAGTGTACTTGCACCTGTTTCACCAAGTTCTGACCGACTGTATGTAATTATAGCTGATTTAAATGAGACACGAGCTGAAAAATGCATTCCTGACCGTCGTCCACCTGCAAGGACAGAGTCTGTATGGAAGGAGGAGCGGAGACGTTGATTAAAAAGCCACTTGTACTCGTCTGTTTTAGAGAATATCTCTGCTGGACTAGACAGTTGTGGGTTGAGAGAAAAAACTCTTGAAAATCACCATTTTCAAAGACTAAAAGGAATAAACAGTCAAAATTAAATGAAACTGTAAAATGTTCTTATCAGTTTATTATTGTATAAACACATTCTAAACATATGAATGTGTTCTGAACACTAGAAAGTGTCTTATTTATAGTGTTTGATGCAAGGAAAGGTCATTTTCCCCAAAAAGGGCCCCAGGACCCCACGTTGAGACCCGCTGGTGAAACTTTGAATGTGAACGCAGCAGATTATTCTTTTAATTTCATTCTGTTTCCCATGAGTAGAGTAATAGCTGCAAAAATATGAATTATTGCACTTTGGGGCCCATTTACACAGCAATGATTTTAAGCAAAAATGCTAAACTTTCACAGCATTTTCTGTGTCTATTTGCACAACAATGATGCTCAGAACTGCTGAAAACGCAACTTTTAGAAAACACTTTAACTCTGTCGTTGAAAAAGAGACTTCCTGGAAATGCTTGCCGAAGTAACTAGTTGTTCTGCACATGCTCAGAAGATGGACAAGAAGTACAATGTTTCCTCCGTGGTGTCATGACTCCTAGTCCATTGTCCTGGGACTTGGTACTTTTATTTTGACAGTCGCCATAATAACAATCCAACTTTGTGGTCTGTCCACTAGAGTGTCCTGTTCTCCCAGGGTCAATGTTTGGAGCTCATTGTTCTCTGCTGCAAGTGTCTGTGGTTTCATTATAAAAACAAACAGCAGCACCCCCATTATTGTAATATACAACAAGAACATTTCATGGTGAATAAATGTGTTTAAGATTGCTTTCAATCAAGTGTGATTGTTGGTCATTTACTATATTGGTAAATGTCTTATTATAAGAAAAGGTGAAAAATATGGTATTAAAGTATTGCTGTACAATTTCCTGATTTGTATGGAACAATGGACTTTTCCCAAATACTACACAAACTAATTTTTTCTTTAATTAATAATTTTATGAAAATGCATGGTTAATACCAACCATTTCATTTAATGTATCTGTATTAAATATCAAATGAAAACATTAAACTATATGAACATTAACCTGGACATTAGTTATCTAAGAAAATATAGATATAAAAAATAATTTTCTTTTAAAATTATGAATCTAATGGTTACATATAATAAATATTCATTCATCTGCATGATGAATGAATATTTATTATATGCATTTCTAAATATTTAGATTTTACAAGTAGCTGTTGGAGGAGGCTAAGTAGCCTTAGTACAAGCAACATGACATATACTTGAAAAAGGAAACCAATTATTTCTAACTCCTGACTTCTATTCATGATCATAAAGGAGACTGAGAATATATGGCATGTTGCCGTGGAAACCCACTGAGCACACACTTCCGGTGAGGTACCACCATCATGTCCACAACACACTGAAACACACTGAAACACACTGAAACATAGTGTGCTCCATACGTTTTCAGAAAAAGATTTAAGTGAGCATCAAACCTGATGTCAGTCTCCCACTAGATATATTCATGAGGTTTCATGTTGCTGCAGGATTTCATCCTTTCTTTCTCCTTCGATGGCGGACACAGCAGGACCAACAATTTACATGCAGCCCACAGTTTTTCTGTTTGTCTGCACAGTACTGGAAACCTCCACAGTGTGAAAACTCAACAAATCCAACCAGGCATGATGGCGGTCAAACATATGAAACAGAACCAGAAGGACGGCTATGCAAACTGTAATTTATGTTAGTTTCTAATTTAAAGTAACTGATTTTCCAATTTGATATTAAGGCTGTCTCAGCTGAAATGGTTTCCAAAGTTTTCCAAGGCCGACTGGTTCACACAGATGATTCAGTGCTCAAAAGCAGTCCGACTGGACCCAGCTGATCGGTGCATGTGCATAAACAAGACCTTCCCCAGTAAACAGGTACAACTTCAATAACTTTGGAGAAACAAAATACAAAGAAGAAATGTAAGCTGCAAACATTATTTGACTAATTTTCAAATAGCAGTTACTTTGTCTTGGGGTATTTGAAATTTTTCAGGTTTTGTCAAACTATATTTAATATAAATATCAATTTTCATACATTTTTCACTGGAGCAGGATAAATATAAGATTTGATTATAGAAGAAGAAAACAAGTTGTACCTCTTTCTACAACTTTTCAGATATGCTAATTTAGGTGTATGTATGTATGTATGTATGTATGTATGTATGTATGTATGTATGTATGTATGTATGTATGTATGTATGTATTTCTAGATTGGTGTGTGTGTGTATACCTGGATATAGATTATTTATTTTATATAGTGTGTATATATTTTTTTCATAAAGTATAGATTTATTGATTTACATAGAGCATTTCCAAGGTTTTTTTTTGTCTAAATATGTGTGTATATTTGAGTAGGTGTATATGTAAAAGCATGTATATTTATGTGTGTCTTTATATGGTATACACACAGAATACATTTTTTTTTCCTTTTGTATCGCTCTATATTCTATATATTCTATGTTTTACCAGTCTGAAGCCACATGAATTCTTTATAATAAATAAATAGTTCCAGTTAACTTTCAATTCATGTAGAAGACAACCCAAAAGCATTAAAAAGGCTCTTTTTGATCGTTGTTTGATTAGTACTTAGTTGTAAATACTGTAAATACTGTGTGGAGCTGAGGACTGAAACATCTCATTCACTGAGTTGAGACAAGCGCCTGCAGTTAAGCTCTAAATTCCTCCTGATGACTCCTTTTGTAGTTTCTACTTCAAAAGAGACATTTCAAAAAGGAAAAACGGCACCACAAACTTTATGAAGTGATGATTTGGGGCAAAGCACATCTTCTGTTTCCACGGAAATCATCAAATATGCACAAACGATCAAAGTGATATCAAGGTCCACTTTCTGGAACTGAAGCCCCTGAATGTCAAACAGGAACCAAATTAAATCTATTTATCTATCTACACAACGGAAACCACCGGCCTCACAAACTGATTTTAGATTTAATTAGACTCATAAAACGTTACGAAAATTGTTAAACTGTCAAAAGCTTGTGTCTTATTCTGCAAAGTCAAGTAAAAATGAGGTAATACTTTTCTGTGCACTAGGTGGCAGCCTACCCACTGTTTACAATTCAATCCAACATGTTTCATAATGTTCTGAGGACAGAAAAGAAAACTGATTAGATAACGTCTATATCCATTAACCAATGGAATAATATCATGGCTGTTCTTCTTCCTTCATTAGCTTTTTTACAAATAGAACTAAATACAGTGTATTGCCTAACGTATTTGCTCAGCTCTCCAAATCATTGAAAGCAGGTCTTCCAATCACTTCCATAGGCACAGGTGTATAAAATCAATCACCTTCAACACCTCGTTGTGAGGAAAGATGTAATTACACTGGCGTTTTTACTTTTTACAAGAAAAATTATAAGTTTTCTTGTGCATTTTTTGTTTTGTTTTACCAGTTTAGTGTGTTTTCATACATTCCATCCCAGTGCATCTTGGAGGGATCGTGGGGTTTCTTCTGTTTGTTTGTTAGATCTGGTTGTTGTTGTTGTTGTTGTTGTTGTTGTTGTTGTTGTTGTTGTTGTTGTTCTTCTTCTTCTTCTTCTTCTTCTTCTTCTTCTTCTTCTTCTTCTTCTTCTTCTTCTTCTTCTTCTTCTTCTTCTTCTTCCCATTTACTGTATCCTTCTATTAAAACCATAAACTTTGGAAAAGCTGAAGGCATGTGTGTTTGTATTATTTTAGAATGTTTTTATAGCTTCAGAAACAACTGAGGAACTTTTACAGGGAATTTCTTTTTTTCTTTGTCATGGTACCCGTCAGAGGGTGGGAAATCTTATTCAGAACATTTTGTTCTAAAAGTTTCTGTGAGGAGAAGAAAAAATGGGCGAGCATGGAGATTGGAGGGTGTTTGAAAAGGGTCCCACTGTGAGGGTGAGACGACCCAGTTGGAACTGCTCCAGAACTGCTCCAGAACTGCTCCAGAACTGCAGCTGGTGGGTCGTTCCTGGTCAGCAGAGGTCGCTATCTGTCAAAGGGCTCCAAGGAAGGAACAGTGATGAAGGTGATGAAGACTCATGGTCACATGGAAGCTCCACATCCAAACTTCCAGGACTTCCAGGATCCAGGGTTGTTTACAGATTACAGATGGAATCTGGACTTCAGTATATATATATATATATATATATATATATATATATAGGCCTCCAGGCCTCCAGGCCTGGGGGTGCTGTGTGTGTGCTGAAGGTTAAGGTTTTACAGTTTCAGGTGGTTTCATGTGAGGAACTGAGCAGCTTAAGCAAGCAGCTCACTGCAACATGTGTCCATCTTCTCGAGGCATCTGAACATTTTCATGGAAATCCTGATATTATTGTTCCTTGGGTCATGATGCAAGCGCAGTTTGACATGGTTGATGTGTTTTACTGAGCATCATCACGATGAATACATTATTCTAAGCAACCAAAAAACATCCCTTTTTCCTTTTTTCTGTTTCTCTTTTTGTTTCTTTTCAGTTTTTTTCTATTTTCCTATCTTCCCCTATTTATTTTTCAACTCTTTTCTCTGTAAACAATACATCCAGTGACTTCAGTGACTAACGGTGTGTGGATGCTCCGGTCTCCTACATACAACAAAGGCTCGAAAAACCCTGAGACCGCAGCATATTGACGGGACACCACAACCTGGTTGAATTTGGGAAATAATATTCAGCAAGAAAACCAAAGCTATTAGAGAACAAAAGAAAGGGTCTGGAGACCCCGGCCGAAATATTCAAAAGGATGAGAAGACGCTGAGCCAACCACGCAATGGGCCGTCGCACTCAGCACCTCCTCCTCACCTGTGGAACCACAACCAAGAATCCAAAAACCGATAACTGGACTACCAGAGATCTCCAGCCCAAACTAAAACAACAAACTAAAATACCAAAAACCCCAGCAACCTAGACATCTGAAGAGGGGAGACCAATACCGAGGAGAGGGGAGACAAAAACAAAGAAAAGTTCATCAACAGAACAAACAAAGAAACTTGCCCACAACGGTGAGCTGCAGGAGGAGGACGCTCGTGTCTCCGCCCTCCTCATCTGCCCTTTATCACCTGCTCCTACCTGAGTGCTGATCTCACTGAGGTGTGCAGTCGGCAGAGGGAGGAGGGAGAGCAGAGGGAGGAGGGAGAGCAGAGGGAGGAGGGAGAACAGAGGGAGGAGGGAGAGCAGAGGGAGGAGGGAGAACAGAGGGAGGAGGGAGAGCAGAGGGAGGAGGGAGAACAGAGGGAGGAGGGAGAGCAGAGGGAGGAGGGAGAGCAGAGGGAGGAGGGAGTGCAGAGGGAGGAGGGAGAACAGAGGGAGGAGGGAGAACAGAGGGAGGAGGGAGAACAGAGGCAGAGAGGGAGAACAGAGGCAGAGAGGGAGAGCAGAGGGAGGAGGGAGAGCAGAGGCAGAGAGGGAGAGCAGAGGGAGGAGGGAGATCAGAGGGAGGAGGGAGAGCAGAGGGAGGAGGGAGAGCAGAGGGAGGAGGGAGAACAGAGGCAGAGAGGGAGAGCAGAGGGAGGAGGGAGAGCAGAGGGAGGAGGGAGAACAGAGGCAGAGAGGGAGAGCAGAGGGAGGAGGGAGAGCAGAGGGAGGAGGGAGAGCAGAGGGAGGAGATAGAACAGAGGCAGAGAGGGAGAGCAGAGGGAGGAGGGAGAACAGAGGGAGGAGGGAGAACAGAGGCAGAGAGGGAGAGCAGAGGGAGGAGGGAGAGCAGAGGGAGGAGGGAGAACAGAGGGAGGAGGGAGAGCAGAGGCAGAGAGGGAGAGCAGAGGGAGGAGGGAGAGCAGAGGGAGGAGGGAGAACAGAGGCAGAGAGGGAGAGCAGAGGGAGGAGGGAGAGCAGAGGGAAGAGGGAGAGCAGAGGGAGGAGGGAGAACAGAGGCAGAGAGGGAAATCAGAGGGAGGAGGGAGAGCAGAGGGAAGAGGGAGAACAGAGGCAGAGAGGGAGAGCAGAGGGAGGAGGGAGAGCAGAGGGAAGAGGGAGAACAGAGGCAGAGAGGGAGAGCAGAGGGAGGAGGGAGAGCAGAGGCAGAGAGGGAGAACAGAGGGAGGAGGGAGAACAGAGGGAGGAGGGACAGCAGAGGGAGGAGGGAGAACAGAGGGAGGAGGGAGAGCAGAGGGAGGAGGGAGAGCAGAGGGAGGAGGGAGAACAGAGGCAGAGAGGGAGAGCAGAGGGAGGAGGGAGAGCAGAGGGAGGAGGGAGAACAGAGGCAGAGAGGGAGAGCAGAGGGAGGAGGGAGAACAGAGGCAGAGAGGGAGAACAGAGGCAGAGAGGGAGAGCAGAGGGAGGAGGGAGAGCAGAGGCAGAGAGGGAGAGCAGAGGGAGGAGGGAGAGCAGAGGGAGGAGGGAGAGCAGAGGGAGGAGGGAGAACAGAGGCAGAGAGGGAGAGCAGAGGGAGGAGGGAGAACAGAGGCAGAGAGGGAGAGCAGAGGGAGGAGGGAGAGCAGAGGCAGAGAGGGAGAGCAGAGAGGGAGAGCAGAGACAGAGAGGGAGAGCAGAGGGAGGAGGGAGAGCAGAGGGAGGAGGGAGAGCAGAGGGAGGAGGGAGAACAGAGGCAGAGAGGGAGAGCAGAGGGAGGAGGGAGAACAGAGGCAGAGAGGGAGAGCAGAGGGAGGAGGGAGAGCAGAGGGAGGAGGGAGAACAGAGGGAAGAGGAAGAGCAGAGGGAAGAGGGAGAGCAGAGGGAGGAGGGAGAACAGAGGGAGGAGGGAGAGCAGAGGGAGGAGGGAGAGCAGAGGGAGGAGGGAGAGCAGAGGGAGGAGGGAGAACAGAGGGAGGAGGGAGAACAGAGGGAGGAGGGAGAACAGAGGGAAGAGCAAGAGCAGAGGGAAGAGGGAGAGCAGAGGGAGGAGGGAGAGCAGAGGGAGGAGGGAGAACAGAGGCAGAGAGGGAGAGCAGAGGGAGGAGGGAGAGCAGAGGCAGAGAGGGAGAGCAGAGAGGGAGAGCAGAGACAGAGAGGGAGAGCAGGGGGAGGAGGGAGAACAGAGGCAGAGAGGGAGAGCAGAGGGAGGAGGGAGAGCAGAGGGAGGAGGGAGAACAGAGGGAAGAGGAAGAGCAGAGGGAAGAGGGAGAGCAGAGGGAGGAGGGAGAACAGAGGGAGGAGGGAGAGCAGAGGGAGGAGGGAGAGCAGAGGGAGGAGGGAGAGCAGAGGGAGGAGGGAGAACAGAGGGAGGAGGGAGAACAGAGGGAGGAGGGAGAACAGAGGGAAGAGCAAGAGCAGAGGGAAGAGGGAGAGCAGAGGGAGGAGGGAGAGCAGAGGGAGGAGGGAGAACAGAGGCAGAGAGGGAGAGCAGAGGGAGGAGGGAGAGCAGAGGCAGAGAGGGAGAGCAGAGAGGGAGAGCAGAGACAGAGAGGGAGAGCAGAGGGAGGAGGGAGAACAGAGGCAGAGAGGGAGAGCAGAGGGAGGAGGGAGAGCAGAGGGAGGAGGGAGAACAGAGGGAGGAGGGAGAGCAGAGGGAGGAGGGAGAGCAGAGGGAGAACAGAGGGAGGAGGGAGAGCAGAGGGAGGAGGGAGAGCAGAGGCAGAGAGGGAGAGCAGAGGGAGGAGGGAGAGCAGAGGCAGAGAGGGAGAGCAGAGGGAGGAGGGAGAGCAGAGGCAGAGAGGGAGAGCAGGGGCAGAGAGGGAGAACAGAGGCAGAGAGGGAGAGCAGAGGCAGAGAGGGAGAGCACTGAGCCACACGTAACAGTGTAATATATCATTTTTACACTCTGGTGATCTTTTGTGTGATAATCTGATTACTGCGTGAAGAATATCATTAAGACACGCTGTCAGATTAGTCCAGGGTTTGGGTTGAGTCAGGATTGAACAAAAACGGTTTGGAGTTAGAATTATGAACAAAACTCATGTAACTTGATGTATTTTCCCCACAGTGTGTGTCCATATAGAATATTATAATGCAATAATGATGGAAGAGTGAGAACGTCTGAGCAGGATTATGCAATGAACATGTTATATGAGCTGCTCATTGTCCCACGTGAAAAAGTGTGGAGGGATCAAACTTTTTGACATTTTTCATAAAAAATGCAGCATGTTAGATGGTTTTAATGAACTTATTTTCTTGAATAACATCCTCAACAGTAAACATTTCAATGTCCTGTTGACTGTCTGCTTTATGGTGGCTCTCAATGAGAATTTAAAAATTGCTTTATTAACTGTCGTCAGTTGAGCTGATGGAGACAGACACTGAAATGTGACCCTGGTGCTGGAAGTACTTTTTGAAATCCCAGTTGCATAGCAACGCATCTCCATCTGCAGTTGAGCTTCTCTCCACTAAAGAAACAACTGTCATTGCAGCTTCACATGCACTTTTTATAGAGTACAATGATGCTTCTGCAGAGAGGAACATAATCAGTTTATCAGACAATACTCCAAATAGATTAAATCCTTTCTGTTTCTCAAATTACTGCAACATTTATGAGTGAAAGTCAGAACGGCGGCTCAGCTTTCACAACATTCCTGAAAGCGAGGATTTGAATGCTTTACAATGGAGTGCAACAAGTCCTTCATTCAGCCACAGAACTAAGCAAATGGCTGTGAAAATAACTAATATGTTAAAATAGTTAATTGTGCACTCCATGTTTGCTTCATGCTTCATTTCACAGTTGCTGAAGACGCTCTCCATTCTCATTTTAATGAAAGAAATCTCATTTCACATCAGACCTCGTCAGGCATTCATCATGCAGTCACACAGACACAAAGACCTGGGTTATTAACTATCCCAGCTTTAATATCCTCTGTGCATCGTACATATACAAACACAAGAAGCCCATGAATACAAACAGAGACGGGAGTTATTTATTCTCGTATGTCATGGAAAGGTTGGGAATGTGGTTCCCTGGACACACGACAACATGCAGCCAAACACTGGAGAAGTTAAGAGCTTTGCACTGACACCAATCCCCAAATGTTATTGAACAACTCTGAGAGTCATTAGTGTAATTAGCAGGAGACTATTAGGAGAATGAAGACACCTTTTCCACTTCTCCAGACAATTCGCTTCATTCATTACAGCTCGTATTACAGTTCTATGAAATGTGTGGCTCGGAGATGCTGTGCAAGCGTCCTGCAATTTATTTCTTGGTGCCTCACATCTGAAACAAGACACGGAGGATTAACCTCAGACTGAAGCATCAGGACAAACCCTGATCCAGGGGATGGGGGGTGGATGTTAGTCAGTGGTTTCACTGTTGTCAAAAATGTCATGCAACAGTGACTATAATTACATTTTTAACAAAAAAAGTAAAAGATACATAAAGTTTATAAGGACGACAGTGACAGCTCGATTAGATTTAGTGAAACTGCTCTTAAAATCTTATACAGGCAGAGTTTTAAATAGTGAAATGGTTGAACACGAATTGGTAATAGAATATGAAAAAAGGCATTAAGTTGCTTGAAAACAGTGGAAATAGTGAATTTTGAATTCCTCCCCCCTTTTCTTTTTTTTTTTTAAATAAGCATATGTGTATACAGTATTCTTATATTGTCCATACATTTTCAATACCCGCTTAGGACATTAAAAACAAACACAAAAACAAACAAACAAACAAAAATAGACTCTCCCTTCTCTTCCTCTTCCCCTCTCCCTTTCCTCCTATTTGAATAGTAATTTGTCATTAAAAATAACTAAAAAGGACCTTTTCAGTTTACGAATTGGTATTAGAAAGTGAAAAGGGGCAGTCGTTTGCTTGATAACAGTGAACATAGTGAACTTTGTGAATGTCCTTTTTTTGTCTCTTTTATAAACACAAGATTTCTATCATTTATCACCATTAACTTTTCTGTCCCAGAATCATCAGTTTGTGACCAAATGGATGTTAAGTTAACTCCATATTTGAAGTTTTAATTTACAAACGACACGCTCTGAGTCGTGTGATTCTAATCTCAGAGGGTTCGCAGGGAAAATCTCTTTAAAGACGTTCAAGACCCCTTCAGTGTGGCAAAGTCCCATTTTTGATCCCACAGCGAGAAGAGAGGAAAAATAAAAAATAAAAACGAGCACAGACTGTTTCTCAGGTTAGCACAAGCGAGAGAAAACAGAAGCAGGTGGCGCCGGGGAGAGTGAAGGGCGTCCGGTACTAAGAGGGTAAATATCCCAGGACGGAGCAGTATTCATGTAACCATGCACAACCACACTTTACTGCCGGTGGCTGGCTGGCTCAATTTCTCCTCGACTCTGCGTTGTGTTATTTTATAGAATGAGACGGGAGGCTGGAACTGTCTTTGTGTCGTCGTTTATTGCCTGGATATGAAAGAACAAATGCTGGTCAGGTTCACGGCTCGCAATGGCGTTTACACGCAGCACGCTACAACAGAAATACAACATTCATTACCGGAGGCTAACAAGCTAGCCACAGAGTGAATTAAACACAGATACACATTTAAACTCGTGAGACACACATCAAACACATTAAAGCAACACTCCGGTAATATACAATACACACACGATTACATAATGAACAAGAATGAAGATGAATATAAAGTATTTCTACGCTGTGCTGTGCGCAACAACCCACCTCGTGCACGCCTCCGGTGAACTGACAATGCTGGCCTCTTGGCAGCAGCATATACACACACTTCCTAAGGGAGGCGCTATGGAGCCATTTAATTATTTAGTGAACCCAATTCATAACAAGTGGAATTAAACAACACATAACCCTTGTTACATTCACACAATGTTTATGCTGGGAAACATGACAAATGTGACGCTACCAAACACAATTTGTTACATAAGAGGTTGGAAAGTGTGAGTTCAATGCCCTGAGCAGGTTCACCATGAAGCTGGAAGGAGAATGAAGAATCATGTAGAGGTGAGTGAGGAGGGTGTTGACGGTTTGAAGGATGCAAACTAAACTGACCATACTTTATTAATCCTTCCATTCATCCATCTTCTCCCTCTAATCCGGGTCGCGGGGGTGTCAGTCTGAGCACCGTCACCCTCATCACATTGCACCCATTAAGAACCTTCCGTGCGGGTGGTGAGCCCACGGGAATACTTTATTCATTCTCTTGGGAAATCCCTTTTTTTTCACATTTACCCATCTGAGGTCCATGATGGGGGAATCAAACCTGTGAACCTCCAATCCCAAGTCAAACTTCTCCAGCCTGAAGTCCACCGATGGATGTGGCTGCCGCGTGAGGCGCTCTTCTTGAGTCTTTGTAGAGGCGACTTCCACCTCATTATCATCTGGTCTAATTCTCAGTTTCTTCCCTAAAGCAAGTTTTATTGTTGTTTGATATCAGTTCTACTCTCTGTGCAGTAATTACCTTTAAAATTAAAAAGTTAAGGTTTTTCTTTATTAAGTATACCAATTGCAATGGAAAATGATTACAAACTGATTTTAATGAAACCTTCTGATGCAAAATAAGTGAAATGTCTCCCAAAAAATCTTCTTCTTCTTTTGGGTTTAACGGCAGTTTGTATCTGTGAATGTTGCATTACCTTTGTCGTTCTCTGAACTCCTCCACTGCTGGACCTTTCTCTGCTGCCTTCACCCAGCTCTGCATCCGCTCTGAATTTACTGATTTAGATTTCCTGAGTTCACTCCTCCTGCTCTACCATTCTGGACTCTGTGGTTCCATTAAAAACTAGGCAGCCTCAAGCCAAACCTGAGCCTTGGTTCAATGAAGATCCTGGGCAGTCAGACGGGAGCGCAGAGCTGAACGCAGCTGGATAAAGGACAAGCTGCATGTTTCCTGTTAAATCTTAAAGGAGAGCTGGCATCAATATCAGAACACTGTAAAAGATGCTAAAAAGAGCACTTGTCAAACATAATTCTAGAAAACTGCCACGACTCACCGGCAGACTTCAGGCAGAAGACGTCCTGCTTTTCAGAACTATTGATTGTGTTTTAAATGCCCCACAGTCGGTTTTCCTGGAATCATCCCTTGAAATGGGTGAAAACTTCCTACACTTTTTCATTGACCAGGTTCTTGCCACCAGGGCCCTGATTCCAGCTCCTGGCTCTGGTCCCTCTGGTTCTGCTCCTAGTCTGGTTACGTTTGATAAGTTTCAGCCAGTGACAAAGTCACTTTTAGAGGATGTGGTTGTGACTATGGTTGTGACTTTGGTTGTGACTTTGTCACTTTTAGAGGATGTGGTTGTGACTTTGGTTGTGACTTTGGTTGTGACTTTGTCACTTTTAGAGGATTTAGTTGTGACTTTGTCACTTTTAGAGGATGTGGTTGTGACTATGGTTGTGACTTTGGTTGTGACTTTGTCACTTTTAGAGGATGTGGTTGTGACTATGATACTTTTGGAGGATGTGGTTGTGACTTTGGTTGTGACTTTATCACTTTAGAGGAAGTGGTTGAGACTTTGGTTGTGACTTTGTCACTTTAGAAGATGTGGTTGTGACTTTGGTTGTGACTATGATACTTTTGGAGGATGTGGTTGTGACTTTGGTTGTGACTTTGTCACTTTTAGAGGATGTGGTTGTGACTATGATACTTTTAGAGGATGTGGTTGTGACTTTGGTTGTGACTTTGGTTGTGACTTTGTCACTTTAGAAGATGTGGTTGTGACTATGATATTTTTAGAGTATGTGGTTGTGACTATGATACTTTTAGAGGATGTGGTTGTGACTTTGGTTGTGACTATGATACTTTTAGAGGATGTGGTTGTGACTTTGGTTGTGACTTTGAAACTTTTAGAAGATGTGGTTGTGACTATGATATTTTTAGAGTATGTGGTTGTGACTATGATACTTTTAGAGGATGTGGTTGTGACTTTGGTTGTGACTATGATACTTTTAGAGGATGTGGTTGTGACTTTGGTTGTGACTTTGAAACTTTTGGAAGATGTGGTTGTGACTATGACACTAGGGGATGTGCTTGCACATATCAAGCCCTCAGGTGGTTCTGTCCCTCCTCATCTCTTT
Organism: Lipophrys pholis; assembly: GCF_963383615.2. Lineage (NCBI taxonomy): Eukaryota > Metazoa > Chordata > Actinopteri > Blenniiformes > Blenniidae > Lipophrys > Lipophrys pholis. The sequence goes on along the minus strand of NC_137629.1, from coordinate 34,573,514 downwards.
AAAGAAATCTTCCTCAGCATAGGCAGCTCATCGTCATCATTATCCTCTGGTGTTCCTGTGCTTTTTAAACATGCAGTGGTTTAGCCCCTTCTTGAGAAACCAGACCTCGATCAGCCTGTCTTGGCTAATTTCAGGCGGTTCTCCAACGGCCTTTTTTCCTCAAAGATTTTAGAGGGTTGTTGACTCACAGCTTAAGGCCTACCTAGAGGAGCACAACATTTTAGAAGTTTTCCAGTCTGGTTTTGAACCCCTGCACAGCACAGAGTCAGCATTGCTCAGGGTTTAAACGATGGTGGTGATCATGTGGTTCTGGTTCTGCTGGACCTGACTGCTGCATTCGACACAGTGGACCATGACATCTTGATGTCCCGGCTGCAGCCCCTGGTGGACATCTGTGGTACTGCTCAGGCCTGGTTTAGGTCCTATCTGGCAGACAGAACCATGTGTTAGCCTTGCTGGCTCTGAATCCTCCTCTGCTCCTCTCACATATGGGGTTCCACAGGGCTTAATTTTAGGGCCCCTGCTTTTTCCCCTGCTTTCCCTGGGTTCTGTGCTCAGGAGACACTGCATCTCTTTTCACTGCTATACAGACGACAGCCAGATTTATGTCCTGCTAAAAAAGAAAGATGGCTCCTCACTGTCACCTCTTCTGTCAGGCCTCGAGGAAAGTAAAGCCTGGATGGCTTTTAACTTTCTAAGTTTTAATGCAAACTAAACTGAGGTGATGGTGTTGGGGCCCAGTGGCTCCTGTGGAGCCTCTCTTTTCCACTTGGGTCCCCTAATGGTTTTAAACCTGGGTTTTAGAATGGACAGTGATTTTAAACTGGACTCAGATTAGGGCAGTGGTTCAGTCCAGCTTCTTCTGGCACAGCAGCACTTTGAAACAGTAATCCAGGCTTTGATTACCTCCCGGCTGGATTACTGTAACGCTCTTTATGTTGGAGTCGGCCAGTCGTCCCCACTCGTCTCCAGTTAGTCCAGAACGCTGCAGCACACCTTCTACCTGGAGCAGGTAAGAGGGCGCACATAACTCCATTCTGGCTTCTCTCCACTGGCTGCCTGTGCATTTTAGAATTCATTTTAAGATTCCTTCGAGGGGAGATTCCTACAGCAACAGCTGTAGGAGAAGTCTTCTGGACATTTCACTGGATTGCACCAGGACTTAATCATTTTCCATTGTAATTGTTTGGTTTTAGTGAAAATATAGATATTCTAATCACATAAACTCTGTGCCACAACAAAACACTTTTTAAGTGTGATTATAGCACTAATTTACGTCTGTCCCACTCGAGATGAAATTGTCCCTGAACTAGAATGTGTTGGACACTCTTGATGTAAACTGAAGCCCGATCAGAAGATGTGACATTGACTTGTTGCATGATAATCTGGATCATGACTTGCGCTGCACTCCACAGGTCCACCATGTTGAGATTGATTCCATTTGCTGCGGGAGAGAACAAGCTTTTTGTTTTTTACATTTAGGATTGAATCATGATATAACTTCTTGGGTGAGACCCAACACCGAGCACGGCGCCTCTCTTAGGGCCGAGGTGAAGGCGCAGCTTCAGATATTAATGCATGTTATTGCTTAGTGCTGCCTTTTTTAAAAGCAAGGCCCGGCTGCACACTTGGCTTGAGAACATGCAGTCCATCTATTTTCATCTCGTCTCACAGAAGGGCTTCTAGATGGTAAAAAAAAACAAAACTGCTGAGCAAACAAGTTGTTGCAATTACACAAGCAAGCCATGCAGAAAAATCTTTTGACAATAATGCAAATCACAATTCCTTTAAAACATAGTTGTTGTTTTTTTCCCCCTCAGTCAGATGGTACACCTTACAGGGACAAAGTGGAGAAGACGGTACGCCGTTAAAATGCTCTTATGTTCACATGGGGCAATTTCATTTGACTCACCTGATGGAGGAGTGGTGAGATGATAGAGACATCTCCCGACATGCCAATGTAACCAGTCCCAATGAGCATTAATTATTTATTGTTATTGTACTAATGGCCTGGTCTTAAATTTGATTTAATTGCAAATAACAATTTGCCAGATAGAATTTTTACCATCGATAAAGTAGCTGTGTGAAGCAGACTAAAAACTACCTTTTGAATTTTCTATCTAAATCTGTGATAATCCATAAAATATATTGAAGTCTAAATAAATAAATATATAAATAAATAAATAAAGTATACTGCACTTCAGTTTGTTCGGAGGTTGAATGCAGGTCCAAACAGCGATACTCTACCGCCCTCAAGTGGAAAATACCAGAAACTGGTACGTTCAATGTTTTCAATGTTTACATGTTTAAAACTTGTAATCATCATTATAAACATCATGATTATAATGATGATTTATTATGTTTAGAATATTGCTAACGTATATTAATAATAGTTTATAAGGTTTATAATGATAGATAGTTATAATAACTGTGTAATTTAAATTTGAAATGCAAGAATATTAACAAATATTAAATTTTCTCTGAATACGTTTTAGCCATGTGGAAATCTTTAGCACTTTGACTTTGTCCCCAGACCTTTTGTCCAGGAGACTGGATTAGACCTCTGGTTATTGATGAGGGGGGGGGGGGGGGGAGCTGCCTGTCTCCTTAAATGCTCACTTCCGGGTACAGTCCTTCCGGCGCATGCGCAGAATTCAATCTAATGGCGGGTAAACGAAGACAAACGTTACAGTAATTTACGGTTTTCCTCGTTTAGAACTCATTTCTGGGTTTTAATCAGCAAACAGCGACATGGTTGAAGGTCCGGGCTGCACATTAAACGGAGAAAAGATCCGCTCCAGAGTGAAAAAGGGCCAGAAGGTGAAAGAAATCCGAGGCGGGTTCAAAAATGTAAGTCTGTTATTCAACTTTTCTTGCACCAGAAACAAATTTCTCCTCTTTTAATCCCTAATAATCTCCACTTCCACAGAAAAACGATGCTTCCCGCTGTTTTCACGGCTGTCAGTATACCGGCGTCCAAACCCTGGGAAAGGAGCTCTTCGTGTACTTTGGTCCGAGAGCTTTTAGGTAAAGTTGACAAATTGTGACCCTGATTTCTCCTGGATTAAGTCTGAGATTAAGAGTGAGATTATGGTTCCCTGCCACATAAAATATCACTTCACCATGAAAACTAATATAATGCTTTATTTTAAACACATTTCCTAATTGTGCTCATCTTGACACAAACATCTTGTTTATTTACCAGTTTGCCTTTACAGCTTTAATAGTGGAAATAATCTGTGGTGAAATCCTCCAACATGTTAAATTGAGCTGGAAGCTGTTGCAGACATGCTTGGATGGAGTTAGATTACACAGTGACAGCTGCTTGTCATGGATTGACTATAAAGAAAGATTTAAAACCTCAATTACACCCCTGCTGTCTTTTGAAATGTCTGAAAAAAATGTAATTTTCATGGGATGAAAGACACTTTTTTGATGTTTAATATAAATTTCAAAAATATAGTAAACTGTAAATTCCATACGTTTTTATTGGCAATGTAGTTTACTTAAGGTAATGCAATATTAACTTGTTTCATGTTTTTGTGAGGGAAACTTCACTTTTTGTTTTGCTTTAAAGGCCAAATTGAAATTATTATTTGGACCAACAGAAATTGAACAAATAGAAGAAACTAAATTATTCGGGGTTATAGTTGACTCTAAGCTATCATGGAACAGTCACATAAATAATCTATTGCAAAAAATGGGTGGGAGTATGGGCATGCTCAAACACTGTAGGAAACCACAATGGTTGACCAAATGACTAGTTCAGTCACTAGTACTGTCTCTCATGGACCATGCTTCTGTTTGGGCAAACCAGCAAAAAGAACTTACTGAGTAACAGGTCGCTCAGAATAAAGCAGCTGGAATAGTTTTGGGACGTCTATACAGAACCTGTGTAATAACAAAACACAAACTGGATAGACAATAAACAAATTGCAATTGGGGTATTTGTGGACCTACAAAAAAGCATTCAATATCATTGATCATAAGATATTATTAAGTAAACTAGAAAAGTATTAGGGGAGTTGGACTGAGCTGGCTGTGGATCTGTCTAAGGAACAGGCAACAGTTTGTGCAGATAGGCCACCATGAATCTGATTTCATGAACATTACATGCGGGGTACCACAGGGGTCAATATTAGGTCAGAAATTATTCATATTAAACATCAATGACTTGTGTAGAGTGGTGCTAGTACTGACATTTGTTTTGTTTGCAGACTACACCAATAGTTTTCTTTCTGGCGAGAATTTGAAGCAGACTTTGGAGGAAATCACAACTGAAATACATAAACGAAAACTATGATTTGACCAAAAGAAATTACCATTAGATCTAAGCAAAACAAAGATCATATTGTTTGGGAGACATTAAATAGATTGAAATGTAGAATTGATAATAGACAATACTAAAATAGAAAGGGTACAGGAACTTAAATGTTTTGGTGTGATATTGGATTCTAAAGTCTGCTGGAAACCTCATGTAGGAAACATACCAGCTAAACCGGCATCATGCTCAGCAATTCTGTGGAAAACAAAACATATTCTTGACTACAAATCATTGCTTACTTTTTATTGCTCATTATTTTTGCCATATCTGACTTACTGTGTCGAAGTCTGGGGAAACACCTACAAAACCACTCTACAGCCGCCATGCACAACCCAGTAAAGAGCAATAAGGACAATAAACAACACAGGATACTGAGATCACACAAACCTGCTAGTCATGAAATCACACATGTTGAAATTTATGGATCTGGTCAAATTCAGAACGGCACAATTAATGTAGAAAGCGCGAAATAATCTATTGCCAAAAAATATACAGGGAATGTTTAGTGAAGGGGAGGGGGGATATATTCTAAGGGTAGATCTAAACTTTAAAAAACCAAAGGTTCGAACAAAGATGAAAAGCACGACTTTATGGAGTCTGGAGACAGAAATAAAACAAAGTGCAAATATAAATCTGTTTAAAAAAAGGTACAAAAAACATTTTTGAAGAAGTATATAGAAGAGGAAGTATGTCTCTATAAATAGAATAGTCTCTAAATAGATTAGTGTTGATTGTTAGATTGTAACTAAGTATATGGTATATTTATTTATGGGGATGGTTTTTTTTTAGGTGTATGTATGTGTATATATATATATAAGGATATGTATGTAGTATATTTTTGTTTTGTAATTATATATTTATATAGATATTTATGAGTGTATATATGGTATAAATGTATATAGTTATGTATAGAATGTATATATGGCAGATATTTATATAGCTGTATTATGTAATTATTAGGATATCTGTGTACAAAGTAAAGAATTGGTAATAAGGGGGGGAAATTAAAAAAGTTTTGTACTTCTTCCCACTCCTTTTTCAAACAATGTTTTGTTATGTATCGGCTCTATGTTTATTTTATTTTTTTTAACTTTTTATTTCTTTTGTATGTACACATAGTAACATAGTTTTTATACATGTTCGGAAAAAAATAAAGTCTAACTAACTAATTAATGAGTTGGGTTGGCTGACTGTCGAAAGCAGATTAAAATATTGTTTGATAACATTTATCAGGATTATTATTTTAACAAAAAATCCAGAAGTAATTTATAATAAATTGTGTTTTTTCTCAGATTCTCACTATTCTCTAACTACAAGGCAAAACAGTAACATGAGGGCTGTGCTGCCTGCATGTCGAACCAATACAGTCCAGTACCAGATCCAGCCATGGGTGCATGGAAGGCAGTGCCCGTGTTTGTGTTGCTGGAGAACAACAAGGTTTTCAAAAGAAATGAAAGTTGCTCCTTTTCACCCAATAAACACAGGTTTCATTGGTATCAGTGTAAAAGGGCCTGAACTGCATCAATGGTTCGTGAGGAGATTGAGCGCCTTCCTTTTGTTGTCATTATCATCACATCTATCTACTGTCTGTCTGTCTGTCTGTCTGTCTGTCTGTCTGTCTGTCTGTCTGTCTGTCTGTCTGTCTGTCTGTCTGTCTGTCTGTCTGTCTATCTATCTATCTATCTATCTATCTATCTATCTATCTATCTATCTATCTATCTATCTATCTATCTATCTATCTATCTATCTATCTATCTATCTATCTATCTATCTATCTATCTATCTATCTATCTATATACTGAGTACTATGATTTCAATATGAATGTACAAAAACATATGCGCATATTTCTGAGACTGCAACAAATACTATGAAGAACTAAATTATGCAATAGGTGAATCATTTTTCAAATACATAAGAGAGATGGAGAAAAAAAAGATTAAAATAAATACATAAATGGAAAAGAAATAAAGAGTAAAAAATGCGCTATGTTTTCAAGGCAATTCACAAGGAAATACATTAAAATGAGGCAACGGAGAATCTGAAGTGATTAAATATAACGCATTTCAATATAGAAGTTTTTTTTGTTTCTGAGCTTCTCAGATGTGTGTTTTTGATGCTCAAGTGCCAAAGAGAAGGAAAATGTAGACGTAAGAGGAGACCTGCAGTGAGTGACGTGTCAGCAGTAACGGAGACACGGGACTGACGGATCTATGTGTGTTGCATGTGACTGGAGACGTGATTGTACAAGAGCTCTGACAGGAATGAAGTCCTGCCCTGTGTAACGAGTATTAATTGAGTTATCCCATCTTTAAGCAGATTTTTTTGTTTCTTTCTCTCTAGAATCCACTTCGGCATGAACGGATCAATGCGTGTAAACCCGGTTGTGCGGAAGGACCAGACGGGCTCGGCTCCGGCGCTGGAGATACACCTCACCAGCGACATAGTGTGCTTCTTTGACAGCACTGTGGAAATAAGGTAACGAGGACAGCAGCCTAGTCTAGATAGATGGAGGTGCCAGGAGCTGACCTTGGGGTACGAGTCTGTCCTACATTGGGCTCCATCTGAAGACGGAGGCTATTGTAGGAGGAGAGGTGCTGCCTTTCGGACCTGACATTTACCCCGATCATGACCTGCAGCGTCCTGGTACAGTGGTCAGTAGCTAGACATGCTTCATTGGTTTTCTTTTTAACCCTATTTACACAGGATTTCTGCTTTTTTTGAACGTGTAACCTTCAGAGAACAACAGCTGACCTGATAACCCTAACCCTGACAATAACGCCGTCTGCCCCCAGGTTGACGGAGGACTGCGAGCAGCGGGTGGAGGCCATGGAGAGTCTGGACGTGTGCTCCTCCATGTTCAGCTCCTCCCGGAGCGAGGAGGCCGTGAGGAGCCAGAGCAGCAGGATGCTCTGCGACGTTCTCCTCGACCAGACCATCATGCCGGGAGTCGGCAACATCATTAAAAACGAAGCCCTCTTCGACTCGGGCCTCCATCCAGCCGTGAAGGTATGGAGGAGATGATGGATTGTGTTCAACAGAGGAATAAGAAACTGTGAAAATGCAAGACGTCTCTCACAGAGAAAAGTTTTGACCTTGTTTTATTGAGTGATGCGTTGCAATGAGGAGGGTGAAACAGGGAAGAGACAAACAAGTACAGATCTGCCTCCGATCTGTTTGGAAGTGGGTGGAAAGGGAAAATGTACGTACCATATAGTATGTTTGTTTTTACTTTTTTCAAATTTTTGAACCTTAACATCCCATTTATTGTCTCAAACTCTTTCATGCTTCAGTGTCTTCACTAACATTTTAACTTCATTGATTACACGTCAGGCCGGCCTCTTCTTTGTCCACTATGAAAACCTTCAAACATACTTTTACTGGCTTTCAGCCCAGCGTGAGGCATTGATCTGTTTTTATGGTTTCTTGGGTTTCTGTTTTAGTCCATGTATTCCCGTTTTAGTTGTATCCCCTATTATGTGTTATGTTTTAATTCACTGCTCATGCACATCACTTTGTTTTCAACCGCGGTTGTATGAAAGCACTTTATAAACAAACTTGGTATTTGTCTGTGTATATTGTGTGTATGAGCTCTAATTACCTGAAAAAGATGAATCAATCTGCTCTGAATCAATCTTGTTAATCTCAAAAGAGATGTGAGTGTCTATTGCATCTAGGGAAAATCACGATTAACCAAAAATCCACCGAAGAAAAGTGTCATTTTCAACTGACCTATTCTCTGCAGGTAAGAGACACTTTGCGGTATGAATACATCTATTCAACTATTACCAGGGGCTCCGCTCTGCTAGGATGTGTGCCCTCCATTGAAAGTATTACACGGGGGTATGGGAATATAGCACACTGTACCAAAACATTAATCTGGGACTTTTGGCCTCGACTTGTTCTGGGACCACTGGAGCTTTATGAGCCGCTCCTCTATTACCGAGCCCTCCGGTGTCCTGAAAGAGCAACAAGTGCTGTTTTTCCACAGCGGCTGAACCAGGCTCAGGTCCTGGCTGCCAATAATAGGACTGTATTTTATGTGATTTTTCTCCATTGCATCATTTTACATCATTTTTTATTTATTTCTTTTCCATTCATGTCTGCTTGTTTTATTGTTGATATGCTTGTATTATTGATTTGCTGACGGTGAAGTGCCTCGCATCTCTGTTTTGGAACGAAGGGCTGCACAAATAATGTTTATTCACTCTCATGCTGTGAACGGGAACTAAAGGGGGTACTTTATTAATATTTATTTTTTTTTAGGTTCGGCAGCTGACAGACGAGCAGATCCGCCACGTGGTGAAGATGACTCGTGATTTTACTCTTCTATTTTACAAGGTGAAACTTTTTTTAAAGGATTAGTTGTGAACTTTAAATGTTTATTTATCAGTTTTCTTTAATATGCATTCATTGAATTTGAAATAATCAGCCTAATAAATCACATAATCTCAAAAAAACCCAATTGTGGGATATTGTTGATATACCTACCAAATTTAGCAACTTATCCATCGTGTTTGTTCAGGTTTGAAATCCAGGTAAACGATGGAAGGAGCACTCAACTCTCAGTTTTCACAATGTTTTTAAGAGAAAGCGCAAAACTTTCATAGCATTTTTAAAGGATCTGTATCCATGACAACGATGCTCGGAGTCAATAAAAACGGTAATATGCCAAAATCTAGTTGATTGGTCCTTGGATGATGACAAATCATCTCTGAAGATTTCATGCAATTTTTTGTGAGTTATTTTTGGGAAGAGTTGGTGAAATACATACAGTACATACAAACCAATAAATAAATACATGAATAAACATACAAACAAAAACATAACCTTCTCAGCCCAACTTCTGTTGGCGAAGGTAACACGGCCCCCACTGGTGCCCGAGCATCTTAACTACATAGTTTTCAGTGTTTCTGCTACCGTTACCTCATGAATACAAGTTTTCTGTCACGAAAATGCAAAATCAATGTGTTTTCACTTGAAATGTGTAAACGGGGTCTCGACAATCACTGAAGCTCTTCGCTTCATGATGCCATTCAAGCAACAACAACAAACTGGATTTACTTTTAGTTTTGGTTATGAGAGACACACTGATATTTCCTGTTCAACCAAATAAGCACTGATGCAGATGATGAGACTAATATCAAAGCGTCGGAGTGCTCTGCGGACTCGGGTTCGACTCCCTGTTTCGTAAAAGGCTTCACATGTGAACCTCAGCTTCTACCATCAAAGAGCCAAACCTCAGACTGAGGAGAGCGACTCACTCATTTTGTCATTCGAATCACGCATGATGAGATCCAAACACACTTCCCAGGTCACAGTGTAGCCAGATAAATGAATAAATAAATAGACAGAATAAGACGATAGAATTTAAAAAAAAATACAAATATCTGTAGTATATACAGTATAGCATGTGTACAGCAGCAACAACAGTTTGAGATGTTTAGTGTAATAACTGTAATAACAGCAGCTGACCATGTGGTGAAGAGTTTGTGTCGGGCGCTTTAAAGTGCATCAGTCAGTCTTGGAAAGGGAAGCAGAACGTCACCATCTGATGTAATGAACCCAGTTTTAAAATGTGCCCCTTTCACGTTTGATGTTTATCCAGCATGTTATTCAAGTTAAAAAAACCAACTATTTTCGCTGTCTTCGATCTCATCTCTATCTGTTTTGTCTGCCTTCCTTTCTCGTCTATCAGTGTCGCAAATCTGGTTCTCCTCTCTACAAACATTACAAAGTGTACAAGCGTCCCCAGTGCGGCCGGTGCTCCCATGTCACCACAGTCTGTCGTCTTGGAGACAACGGCAGGATGACTTACTTCTGTGAGAAGTGTCAGAAAGGAGATCCCAGTGCGCTTGACATCAGGTACAAAACCCTTATCAAGCTTCACTCCTTTGAGAAGATATTTTCCTGCTGCTTTGTCAGGGTCGCTCCTTTGAAGAGCATCTGAACGTACCTTCAAACACATCTCATCCAAACGGAGCAGAGCTGTAGCACTATGAATGTCTTATTTTATGTTATCCTGCTGCCATAACCAGTGTAAACTGAAATATTGTCATTATGTGATGAAAACTTAACTCGTCTTGTAACGTAACAATATCTACATTTCAGTTCTTAAATACTCTCTTGGTAAAAATGTGCTGCCGGCACACAAGGCGACACGCCGCTAAATCTAGGTGTTGTCGTGGAAAAGCTCGTCTTTGCAGAAAGTTTTAAAGCTCTTTAAATAATATGTTCAAATTTAGAGGGGCCATCTTTGCTGGCAGATGGGCTTGGCAGGAAGTGGGAAGTGTTACGGGGGAAAATTAATGCGCATATAAGGCTGTGTTTGCCAGACGAGGCACCGGCTCAACACCTCCTGGGCTGTGTTTGAGCAAAGCTTTGCGAAGGGGTTAGAGTCTAAAGCCCTTACAACGCATTACACAGCTGATAAAGCAATCTGAGAAGTTTGCTGAAAGCCCCCCCCCCCCCCCCATGACTGTTGGCATTGCAGATTTGCCGTCTCGTCAAACATAGTTGTGCTCAGTGTCGGCGCAGCAACGTGTACGCTCCAGGCGGCTCATTGCATATCTGCAGCCACAGAGCTGCACGTGTTTGTGGAGTTAAAATTACCTCTGTGTCTGAACGCTCTCATAATCATGTTCCGCTCACGGCTGGAGTCGTTTTTTGACTAATTGTGAGTAATTGTAAATACAGCTAATCAGGCAAATTGATGTTTACATAGACTCACACACTGCACAAGTGCAACACTAACATTCTAAAATTAGTTCTCAACTGTAAAACAATTCACACTATAATATTAACCTAGAGACAATCGTACTTTACATGGATCATAAACAATATACTGAAATACCTCCAACAAATAAACACATATCACATGTTCTTCCAAAAGAAAGAATATCATCATTAGGCTTTTTCCACAGTTTCTTTCCTTTTTGTTTTCCTCAAATACAATTCTAAGTCGCAGCCGTTTATCTGTTGTAAATCTCTGTAATATTTTTAATTCTAGCTAAACCTTTTCTTATATGAAGCACGTTAGAGACTCTGTTCATTGTTAATGACTGTTTAGTGATTCAAGTACACATTTGAGGTGGGGATGCACCAATATCACATGTACAAGTTCGACGCTTTAGCTACTTGCTGATACAGAATATTGATTATTTATATATACACTGTTCAAGAAAATAAAAGGAACACAAATAACACATCCTAGATCTCAATGAATTAAATATTGCAGTTGAAAGTCTTTATTCAATGTATAGTAGAGTATGTTGAGAACACAATAACATAAAAATGATAAATGTAAATCAAAATGATTATCTCATGGAGGTCTGGATTTGGAATCCTATCAAAATAAAAGTGTGGAATCACATTGCAGGCTGATCCAAAGTCAGGTAAAATTCCTCCAGACAAGTCCAAATGAGGCTCAGCAGTGTGTGTGGCCTCCACCTGCCTGGAGGACCTCCCTACAACGCCTGGGCATGCTTCTGATGAGGCGGTGGATGTTCTCCTGAGGGATGTTCTCCTGAGGGATGTTCTCCTGAGGGATGTTCTCCTGAGGAATGTTCTCCTGAGCGATGTTCTCCCGAGGGATGTTCTCCTGAGGAATGTTCTCCTGAGGAATGTTCTCCTGAGCGATGTTCTCCTGAGGAATGTTCTCCTGAGGGATGTTCTCCTGAGCGATGTTCTCCCGAGGGATGTTCTCCTGAGGAATGTTCTCCTGAGGAATGTTCTCCTGAGGGATGTTCTCCTGAGCGATGTTCTCCCGAGGGATGTTCTCCCAAGGAATGTTCTCCTGAGGAATGTTCTCCTGAGCGATGTTCTCCCGAGGTATGTTCTCCTGAGGGATGTTCTCCTGAGCGATGTTCTCCTGAGGAATGGCCTCCCAGACCTGGATCAAAGCATCAGTCACCTCCTGGACAGTGTGGTGCAACATGTGGTTGGTGGATGGAACCAGACATGATGTCCAGATGAGCTCAGTTGGATTGAGGTCTGGGGAACGGGCAGGCCAGTCCAGAGCATCAAGACCTTCATCATGGAAGGACTGTTGACACACTTCAGACACATGAGGCCTGGCATTGTCCTGCATCAGAAGGAACCCAGGAACCACTGCACCAGCATCTGGTCTCACACTGGCTCCGAGGACCTCATCCCGGTACCTAATGGAAGTCAGGTTATCTCTGGCTGGCACATGGAGGGCTGTGGGCCATCCAAAGAAATGCATCGCCACACCATTACTGTCCCACCGCCAAACCGCTCATGCTGGAGGATGTTGCTGCAGCAGAACGTTCTCCACGTTCTCCAGACTCTATCACGTCTGTCACATGTGCTCAGTGTGAAGCTGCTCTCATCTGTGAAGATCACAGGGCGCCACTGGCAAAATCTGCCAATATTGCCGTTCTCTGGCTAATGCCAATGGCTCTGCAGGGTGTTGGGCTGTAAGAACAGCCCCCCCTGGTGGACGTGGGCCCTCGTAGCACCCTGGTGAAGTCTGTTTCTGACAGTTTGAGCAGAAACATCACATTAGTGGCCTGATGGAGGTCATGTTGCAGGGCTCCTCCTGTTCCTTCTTGCTCAAAGGAGGAGATAGTGGTCCTGCTGCTGGCTTGTTGCCCTCCTACGCCCCCCTCCACGTCTCCTGGTGTCCTGGCCTGTCTCCTGGTGTCTCCTCCATGCTCTGGACACTGTACTGGGAGACAGCTCACATTGATGTCCCGCCTTGGATGAGTTGCTCAACCTGAGCAACTTGTGTTGGTTGTAGACTCGCCTCCTGCTGCCTCCAGGACTGAGAACACTAACTGCATTCACAAGTGAGCAGAACATCAGCCAGGAACCAGGAGAACAGCGTCATGGTTTGTGGTCACCACCTGCAGAACCTCCTTTATAGGAGCTGTGTTGCTAGTCGCCGCTCATTTCCTCATGTTGTCAGTTTCATTTGCACAACAGGAGAAATTGATTCACAATTAGTGTTGCTTCCTACTGGACAGGTTGATTTCACGCCAGTGTGATATACTTGGAGTTACACTGTGTTGTTTAGGTGTTCCTTAAATTTTTTTGAGCAGTGTATACTTATTAAATGCCATAAAGCTTCATTCATACTCCGTAAGCAAACAATATGTGAAAGCTATGCATCGCCTCAAACCTCCGCCACACAGCCGGTGTCGACACTAAGCACACTTCTAACAGGCTACAGAAGCTTTTTAGACGAGCCTATTCTTCTTAAAACTATTTCAGTCTATGTTTTTGTATTGTTTTGTTGTTATTTATATGTTTTTAACTGCATTTTTAACATGTATTGTAAAGTGACCTTGGGTGTATGAAAGGCGCTAACAAATAAAATGTATTATTATTATTATCATTACTATTATAGCGCAGTGTGTAGCACTTCGCTCGGTGTATTTTAGAAGCTTACTGTTAATGAGTGCATCAGTCATGACTGTAATCATGTGTAGCATGTAGCATTGAAAACTCTTTAGCATGTAGCATGGCTCTAGCAAACTCTGCAGGTCCAGATGTCTCTGTTGAGGAAGTTGCTGGTGTTGTTTGAACTTTCTTTCTCCTCTTAATATTTTGTCAGAGCATAATTTACAGCCTGACTTACTTTTCACATTCTCATTAAAGGAGACATATCATGCTTTTAAATCCTTCCTTTTTACATATAAATCATACAGTTGTGGTCTATACAACGCGGAACTGCAATGCTTGGGTCTGAATTCCTCATTATTAGAGCTCCACAGGCCCCTTTTCTACCCCTTTTCTGATGTGCTTCTGAGAGCAACTGGTTTTGGGGCGGTCTCTTCATACCCCGCCTCCTCTCCAGGTTGCAGAGGTGACACTCGGTTCAACGCCACCCTGTTCGGCCATCTTTGTAGTTTGATAGAACAGATACAATTATCTAGCGGCGCAGAAACTTTATATTCACACATTATTTACAAAATGTCAACAAGGGAAGATTTGTCCATCCAGCCATACATGTTGGAGCCAGAGTCGGACCCGGCGGAGCCAGATGAAAATGACCATGATGCACCTGAAGAACAACGTCTTCATATGGATGTAACGCAATGGTGTGTTACTATATTTACACTAACTTCTCCATCCATGCCCACTACTACAATACTGCCTGTATTACAACGACTATTTAACACAGAAGTTACATTCTAATCTAAAACGAGCACACAGCGCTAACATATGAAGACGGTGCAACTGCTAATGCTAACAAAACAATGACAGGGACGTCTTATCATCACACTTTTTAGCGTTATATACAGCTTACCGAAGTGCTCTGTTCGTCGTCTCCATAGATAGAAGGAACTGACCGCTCAATCAGACCAAGTCTTTCGGCAAATCCTTCTTTATACTGACGGAGGTTGTTGAAGCAGTCGTCCTTAAAGTGATTCGCGCACACAAAAATGACCTTACCCACAGATGTGGGTACATTTCTGTGAAAAATAAAACTCAACCAGGCACTTGGAAAAGGTTCTGATGCTGGGAGACGGTGTAACGAAGCTTGTGGGTTACTACATCCAACAACCGAACATTTCCACTTATCCTCTCGTAACTTCGGTTGGACTACAAAATCGCAGCGAGAAACAAAAATGGCGGATTGCTCGAAGTGTCGATGTCCTAATTTGGCAGTTCTGCTGAGAATACTGTGACGTCGTTGTTCAAAAAACGTAATAGAGAATAGAAAAATCGAAACCGATCGCAAAATATGACCAAAACAGAATATAAAGATATCAACGGAGCACCTGAAGAGACTACTTTGAACCTTTCTGTACTTCTAAACACTCTAAATATACAACAAAATGCATTTAAGGGCTAAAAAAGTGGATTTAGCATGATATGTCCCCTTTAATATTAAAGAATCTCCAAACCGTGGATATCCCTTGTGCTCAAGTATCGGACCTGATACCAGACACTGGTATCGGTGCATCCCAAGTTTGCTCGTGAAGCACCTATTTCTTCTTTCTCACATCACAGTGGTTTTCTTCATCAATTACGACAATTAAGGCATATTATCGTATTATTTGTCCAGTAAGCTGCCTGTCAGAAACACTCTGATGGGATGGGCCCACAACAAGAGGAGCCATGACAACGTGACTAAGAAGGAGGAAGAGGACTGGGCCTGTCAGCTGTGCACGCTCATCAACCAGCCGGCGGCGAGCGCCTGCGACGCCTGCCTCACTCCGAGACCCCGGGGTGAGCAAAACGTTCCCATTCCATACACTCATTGAGCTTAATGAGGCGGCAGAACGTCTTTGTTCAAAAGAGATAAAGTAAGAGCAGCTGAAGCTCGGCTCTTCAGCTGAACGAGAACACGTACAGCTTGACATCCATACTCAAGTGCTTTTGAGCAAGACACCAAACACTCAGTGACACGGCAGTCAAGTGGGCCGACTCCTCTGTACTTCTGAGTGTTTGAATGTTGAAGCCCAAATAATGAGCCAGTCTGTCAGTTGGCCATTTTTCCTCTCCGCAGCTTTGAACTCAGACGTGCTGCGTCTCTGTTGCAGAAACTAAACTATGGGCCGACTTGCATTTTTTATTCATTTTTAATATTTCTTTTAGACAAATTTCTTTCCACTCGACGAGCTGGATTCCCACCGCAGACACTGACGTAGCACAGTGTGTTTCTACGCGACAGTGATTTGCATGCATAGTCTCGTATATCAGGGTTTTTCATGCCCCAAAGAAGAAGTTATTGTCATTTCCTAACATGTGTAGCAGGCGAGGAATGAAACAAAGAAGAAGAAACGGTGTGAATCAATACTGAGGGAAGAGGAGGTTACTGCAGCTCCAGCTGGGTGCTGCTTTAGAGGGTTAGACCTCATTTACACGACACCGTTTCAAGTGAAAACACAGTGGTTGTGCGTGTTATGTGGTTTTCATGTTGAGACACCAGTGGGTGCTCTTTTTTTGAGATGAAACCACACATACATGCACAGAGAACAATGCACTATAAACATTACCGATGGAGAGTAAATGGACATTCGTATGGGCAGACAGACAACAAGTCGGATTATTACTTGCTATTCGCACTTGAGTGTTGATTTTGCCCAATAACAAAATGACAGAGCCCGAGGGTTTTCGAAAAGTTCCACCGTGGAAGCCCTTTTCCCAAAAGCAGCAATTCCAGTGGTTCAGAGCAACGCTATCACGTAAACGCGCCACAAAACTCAACGAAAGTTTTGCGTTTTCTCTTGAAACCGTTGCCTTGTAAACGAGCCCAAAGCTATAGAGACAGAGCAACTGGCACAACCAAAGACTTGAAATCTGTTCTCTTCGGAAGTGGTGAGGGCGATTTTACAGAAATGTGTTCATCTATTCAGCTAAAACCAACGACAACCTGCGTTCTGAGCGCAGCGCCTGAACATGAACGTTTCTCTGGCTTCACTTCCACAGTCAACAAAGACGCCGTCTGCCCCGAAGCGTCGCCGTTCGCTACCCCGTTGATTAAATACCCCTGCAATGCCTTCAAAAAACCACAAGAGGAGCTGAAAGTCAACTGGCGGTCTGCATTTGGGACTTCCACCCTTGTTTTTTCTGACTTGAGCGAGAAGCCAAAGTCTGTAAACTCACCGCTCTCCCCTGCCGGCAGTCATTTGAATTCCTTGGCGGCAGAGGGAGGTTTTTATAAATACAGCGTCTGCCAAGGGACAACAAGCCCCAATTATGCCTCTGGTGGCTGGCAGAGGCAAAGTGCCGAGCTCTCCAATGGGGAATCGCTGGCCTCCTACAGTCACCCATCCAAGAAAATGAGAATTGATCACAGTGCCTTTCTCAGTAACAAAGCTCAAAATGGAAGCCTCAACTCAGGGTGAGTGAATTTCTTACTTGGCAATTCATGAATAAGTTTATAATAAGAGAAGTTTTTTGCAACTTCAGGGAGATGTGTGGGATTAAAAAAAAAAAAAGCTTCTGACTGGAGTTTTATTACAACATTGTTAAAAAAAAAGAAGAAGAAAGTTCCGATTGAATAATGGGCAGTGTGAGATACCAGGCATATACAATTATTACCAGCACACATCGTCCCACTGCGGCGGAGAGCCTGCGTGCTTGCTAATAAGTGTTGATGTGACAGCTATTGGTGTGTTTGTCTCCAACGTATTTCAAACTAATAGGACTGTTTCTTCACTGGTGTCAGGGCACACGAAATAGCAGCGAAAAGCACCGCGACCACGGGTCCCGGTGCTCCGTGTTGTGCATCACATCGTCGTCCAGCTGTTCTCCGAGTGGTCCACAAGGACGGGGTGAATAAAGGACGCCACTTCTATGCCTGCTCGCTTCCCAGAGAGACCAAATGCACCTTCTTTGAGGTGAACGTGGCAACCGACTCATCTCTTCTGGCGTTGTCTCGCCCTGGAAAATAATCTTTCTTTAAGTGCCTGAAGTATTAGTCCATCTACGAGCTCTGTGATGTGTTGCAGCAAGTTTGCGGCCCAGTTTAATGAGATGCTATGTTTTCTCTGTTGCAGTGGGCAGACCTGCACTTCCCTCTTTGTCACCACGGGAGACGCTGCCTAATGAGGACGGTTCTGAAACTAGGACCCAATAATGGCAGGAATTTCTACACCTGCAGCTCACAAAAGGGGAAACAGTGCGACTTCTTCCAGTGGGCAGTGAATGGACCCGGCGTGTCCATCTAGCCCAGCTGCTGAAGCGTTCACTTTAAATAAAACTACAAATCATGTACGTTCTGATGTTTTGATGTAAAGAAATAGTTTTACTGTGAAATACTTTAACTTGTACCTAACTTAACAGACATGTTGGAGTTTCTACTCAATGATGACAAACAGAAGTTTACTAATCCGCAAAAAAATGAAGAAAATTCTATTAAAATGTTATGTCACCCCTAATATAAAAGACGAAGACCCTGAAGATCCCACCTTTTACACTTCAGATATTCTATAATTCATTCAGATGTACTGGATGCTGCTGATCTTTGCCATTCGGGAGTCACTGAGTGAAATCGTATAACTGGGAGGAATCGACTCACCTATATAATCTAATTGTAATTAATGGATTTAACTCAATTACATGTGCTTGTGAGGTGATCATGAAACAAGTTTCTTTCTTTCGTTTCATTATCACTTTTTTTGTTGTATTTCAGTAAAGTTGTAAAAGTTCTGGTCTTGTGTTGTTGAGCAATGTAAAGCCTGATAACTGAGCATTGTCTGTGTGGAAAGTTTTTAAATATTTAATACAACATTTCTCATTTCTTGACTCGAACTGCCTCTTTGTCAATTTCCCGCTGCTCCACGTCAAGTTCTTGACTCTTGTCTTTGCTCACATTGTTATTACATGACTTCCATTTTCTATGATTTTTAATTTCAACTTATGAGCACAAAAAAGATATAGATTAGCAGGAATACATGCACGAAGGTGTCGCAGTAATGTGAAGAAATATAAAGAGCATCTGGAAAGTATTCACAGCCTTTTATCCCAAATGGATTGAAATAATAATTTTCCCTCAACATTGGACACACAATGGCTCATAATGATGACCTGAAGAAAAAAAGGTTTTTATTGTAAATATTTGCAGATTTACTAAGAATAAACTTGCTGCTGTGTGCGTCTGGTCCTGTTGAAAGATGATCCGTCGCTGCAGTACAAGTCTGAGTTTTCATCCAGGACGTTCATCTTTCCCTCTATCCTGACTAGACTCACCCAGCAGAGGACGTGTCCATCATATCTCAGCTGGTCACACATTTACTTTCATCTGAACCTCCTGTCACATTTGGCTTTACAATCTTTATCCTCGTCATCTTTCACATATAAATATATACACATGTACACACATACAAGTGAAACAATTTCTGATTGTTTCCCAGCAGTAAGTTATTCTTTGCTCTATAAAGTATTTGAATGATTTTAAAATCCACAAGATTGATGAATTTCAAAGTTTTAGACGGTAACAGTGGGTTGGAGTGACCAGGAAAGCCAACATTGTGTAGGATTCTTATTCTGAAGTGTTTCCCCGAACCTCCACACTGTAAGTTAAATATGGTAGAATCAGGGAATTATAAAGAATGAGAACTGACTTAACAGCCAACATATCTTTAGCTTTGGGCAGGATTGAGTTTCTGGATAGTTTGTCTTGATGGTTTTATATTACGTGAGGTTTCCAGCCAATTCTGTCATTAGTACTCCTAGAAATTAGTTTAGAGTCACCCTCTATCTCTACAGCCTCTATCTGTACCTTTATCTGATTATTCATTTTACATTTTCCAAATATCATGATTTATGTTTTACATTAAGGATAACTTATTTTTGTCTAACCATGATTTAATTAAATCTAATGTGATCAAGTCTAAGAGCCGGACTAAATCCTCACCAGTTCCTAAAACGTGTGTTATCAACCAATATTAAAAATGTCCCACGTTCAGATAACTTACAAATGTCATTGATAATTCTAAACAGTTTAGGTCCCAACACTGACCCCTGGGGGACACCACACACAATATACAAATACTCTGAGTGGTTTGTTTGTCTGAATAATCTGGTAACTGCAGTAAACACCTTCACTTGACTCGAAATCATTAAAAAAAGTTATAAACATTCTACAAGAGATCAAATAAAAATGTAAGTAGTGATGTGTTTTTGGTATCATTTATTAAGAAAAAGACGACTGTTAAATCGTTTAAAAAATACATCATAAAGAGTTAGAAGCAGTCCACAGATTTCAGGACGGGTGCGTCTGTCTCTGAGTTTGAAACCATGAAATGAAACTGAGTGAAGCCACTCACTTTGTTACAGGCTGCACCTGAGGACAAGGAGAAAAGCAACTGTTAAAAGTACAATGTCATTTTGAAGAAGGGCCACATGTAGGATTGAAGCTTCCTTCAGGTACTTCAGTTGACTTTTTGTGGTATCGAGTGTTTAAATGAAAACATCCAACTTGAACATTTAAAATGTACAGTAATAATACACACTGCAGGTTTTTAATACTCCTGTCTCACTGAGATTTCATATTTGTCTCAACTGGTGTCACCTGCTAATCCAAGTGTCTCCTTACGCCATCGCCTCTGCCACACCGACACACACTGTGTGTGTGTGTGTGTGTGTGTGTGTGTGTGTGTGTGTAGGATGAATGGATATAATAGAGAACAAACTGATATTTGAAGATGAAAAGGTTGTGAGGAGAGGTGGAGGCCGCTCTGCTTCAGCTCCTCTCAACTTGTTGCTATGAGAACAAAATGGAGTCAAACCATTTAGTTTGAACCTTTTGAGAGACGAGTGGAAAACAAACGGCGAGAGAAAAGTCAGTGGCGAGACTTGATGTCATCAGGGTCAACTGAGGCCTTCGAAACTAATTAGTTGTATTTCATTTAAATTTGATCAGATTTAAATGAGTTTGACTTATCTCCTTGGATTTATGTTTTTGTTTATTTAAATAAGTCACTAATGTTCCCACTGGGGGACCAAACAGCTTTCCTTTATTCTGCACCATCAACCTGAAATCGACTCTCACAGGAGCTGAATGAGATCCGATCCCCTGGGTGCTTTTGAAATCCCATTAATAAATCTCAAGAGAGTCACTTTGCTATTTTTCTTAATCATGTTTTAATTATTTACTGCGTTAATCCACCAAGCAGCTATGTTTACCTTGATTGCAGCTTGATGTCTTATGTAAGTTAGATTCTATAGGTTGACAAGGCGTTGACTTTTCGACCTGATTCAGCTGAACCCTAAGCCTTTGATATGTTTTTAAAGATGTAATATTTACTGCACCATTAAGTCCACTTTGATTCAATCTGCCTGCCGCTGCGTCTGGGTTGATGTGTGTGTTCGTACCTTTGGCAGGCGGCTGCTTCGAGCTGCTGTACTTGTGAGGCCAAACACTCACCATAATGGCCTGTTGTGTTAGCACAGATGATGGCTCCAAAGAACTCGGAGTAATGCCTCTTGATTCTGGAAATGGCCGCCTCGCAGGCTGCCGAGGGATCGGCCCCGGCCCTCATCAGCTCCACGGCCAAGTAACTGTTGGCAGGATTACACAGAGTACACATGAGGCGGGCTAACAAGTGCTGTCGGGGGCCACCAACCGAGGCGGCGACACTGATGTGCTCCAGACGTGACGCAGGAAAACAGAAACCAGGCCGGGCTGCACTCGACGTGCCGGGTCTGCCTGTGACGCGGTGGTAATCCACGACTTGTCAGATGTTTACACGTGTACAAAAGGAGAGAGATCGCAGTAATTTCCGCTCGGTTTGAACTCGCAGACGCACGCCACTGGTGTCATTGCCTCCATCAGCCCGAGGTCTGCCGTGCGCCACGCTGACTGACACCTTTCCTAGAATCGACCTCGGTGAATTGTTCTGACAGACATTCAACACACGTCAGTTACATTGCATATTTTCTTCCCTCTTTGGTAGTGCTTGTTTTTTTTATGTCTGAATTATGTGCACAACCAAAATGATTCAGAAAGAGCAGATAGAAGGAGAATCATACATGACAAAGCTGAATTAGAACTTTTAACAGGAGTCTCAAGTGGCATTTTGGATCCTCGCAATGAATAAATTCTACATTTAACCTTCACATTTTAGAGGTTTCCTACTTTTCTATGTAGTTTGACTGATGACATTTTTCTTCTTGGGCTTTCAACGTTACTTTTAAAGGTGTCTCATTGTGCAGCGTTTCACCTCCTCCTCCTGTTCACCTCCTCCTCCTGTTCACCTCCTCCTCCTGTTCACCTCCTCCTCCTGGTCTCCTCCTCCTCCTCCTCCTCCTGTTCACCTCCTCCTCCTGGTCTCCTCCTCCTCCTGGTCTCCTCCTGTTCACCTCCTCCTCCTGTTCACCTCCTCCTCCTGTTCACCTCCTCCTCCTGGTCTCCTCCTCTTGTTCCTCCTGTTCACTTCCTCCGCCTGGCCTCCTGCTCCTCCTGTTCACCTCCTCCTGTTCTCCTCCTCCTGTTCTCCTCCTCCTCCTGTTCTCCTGCTCCTCCTGTTCACCTCCTCATCCTGTTCACCTCCTCCTCCTGGTCACCTCCTCCTCTTGTTCCTCCTGGTCACCTCCTCCTCCTGGTCTCCTCCTGTTCACCTCCTCCTCCTGTTCACCTCCTCCTGTTCTCCTCCTCATCCTCCTCCTGTTCACCTCCTCCTCTTGTTCCTCCTGGTCACCTCCTCCTCCTGGTCTCCTCCTGTTCA
Source organism: Lipophrys pholis (assembly GCF_963383615.2). Classification (NCBI taxonomy): domain Eukaryota; kingdom Metazoa; phylum Chordata; class Actinopteri; order Blenniiformes; family Blenniidae; genus Lipophrys; species Lipophrys pholis. Next base: position 34,551,046 of record NC_137629.1, on the reverse strand, counting down.
CCTCCTCCTCCTGTTCACCTCCTCCTGTTCTCCTCCTCATCCTCCTCCTGTTCTCCTCCTCCTCCTGTTCACCTCCTCCTCCTGTTCTCCTCCTCCTCCTGCTCCTCCTGTTCACCTCCTGTTCTCCTCCTCCTCCTGTTCACCTCCTCATCCTCCTCCTGTTCTCCTCTCCATGTTCACCTCCTCCTCCTGTTCACCTCCTCCTGTTCACCTCCTCCTCCTGTTCCTCCTGTTCTCCTCCTCCTCCTCCTCCTCCTCCTCCTCCTCCTCCTGTTCACCTCCTCCTCCTCCTCCTCCTGTCCTCTTCCTCCTGTTCTCCTCCTCCTCCTCCTGTTCCTCCTATTCTCCTCCTCCTCCTGTCCTCCTCCTCCTGTTCACCTCCTCCTCCTCCTGTTCCTCCTGTTCTCCTCCTCCTCCTGTCCTCCTCCTGTTCACCTCCTGTTCTCCTCCTCCTCCTGTTCACCTCCTCATCCTCCTCCTGTTCTCCTCTCCATGTTCACCTCCTCCTCCTGTTCACCTCCTCCTGTTCACCTCCTCCTCCTGTTCCTCCTGTTCTCCTCCTCCTCCTCCTCCTCCTCCTCCTGTTCACCTCCTCCTCCTCCTCCTCCTGTCCTCTTCCTCCTGTTCTCCTCCTCCTCCTCCTGTTCCTCCTATTCTCCTCCTCCTCCTGTCCTCCTCCTCCTGTTCACCTCCTCCTCCTCCTGTTCCTCCTGTTCTCCTCCTCCTCCTGTCCTCCTCCTCCTGTTCACCTCCTCCTCCTCCTGTTCTCCTCCTCCTCCTCCTGTTCACCTCCTCCTCCTGTTCTCCTCCTCCTGTCCTCCTCCTCCTGTTCACCTCCTCCTCCTCCTGTTCTCCTCCTGTTCTGCTCCTCCTCCTCCTCCTCCTCCTCCTGTTCTCCTCCTCCTCCTCCTCCTCCTGTTCTCCTCCTCCTGTTCTCCTCCTCCTCCTCCTCCTGTCCTCCTCCTCCTCCTGTTCTCCTCCTCCTCCTGGTCTGGTCGCTCCAGAAACCTTCAGTATTCTAAGTTTCTAGCTCCTCCTTGATTTTCCTCATTTGAATATTGGATCATAGGAGCTGCATTCAGAATCTGCTGTGTCTGTGTGAGCTGGACTGGCTCCGCCCACACATGCCCATCTTGGGAAGAGGAGGAAGTACTTCCTCTTGTGGTGCCATGTGCCAGAGCAGAGCTGCCTAATTGTGGGAGGAGTCAAAGGGAGGGCCTACCTTGATTGGGATTGGCTAAACCCCCGATGACACTATATAGGGTTTGATTCTGATTGGCTGCTTGGAGCAACACACTTTTTAAAACCTGGAACAAGCCAGGGAGAGAGAGGACAGACTGTCTTCACTTCTGGGACGTCTACTTCCCCCTACCCGAACCAGGGTCTGTTTCTCGACAACTACCCAAACCAAGGTTCGTATCCCCCCCCCCCCAATCTACCTCTCTGTCTATCCTATCCTTCCTCTCCTCTACCCCCCCCCCCCCCCCAATCTACCTCTCTGTCTATCCTATCCTTCCTCTCCTCTACCCCCCCCCCCCCCCCCCCCACCCAATCTACCTCTCTGTCTATCCTATCCTTCCTCTCCTCTACCCCCCCCCCCCCCCCCCCCCCCCGACTCTGGTTTCTACAAAGGTTCTTCCTGTTAGAGGAGTTTTTATCTGCTGCTCATGTGGATTCGTTGGGTTTTTCTCTTTTCTCTGTTAGAAGCTCCTAGAAATGACTGTGTTGTATTTGGTGCTCTATAAATAAAGTTAAATTGAATTGAAAGAAATGGTGATGGATACTTTAAATGGAGGCTGTTTAATAGCAATTCTTCAACTTAATTATTTCTTTTCTTGGTTGTGGGAGTATATAACAAACATGTAGACACGTGTTATAACTGTTGTTATTGGAATTCAACCTGAATACAGTCAATTATGAACCACAGCTAAATAAATAACGACCCAGTTTGAAGAATAGAAATGGGAGAAAGTGCATGAGTCATCAGAAAAATTAATATTAGCGTGATATACAAATATCTGAGATAATATTCTTTAGTACAGTAACATAGTATAAATACTTTACTTCAGAGCTTCTGACTCCTGATCTTGATTACAATGTTTAACCTCATCAACAAGGTAAAATATTAAATCATGACACTTCTGACAATAGTCTCTTGAATAAGAAAAAGAGCAGCCTGTGTGTGTGTGTGTGTGTGTGTGTGTGTGTGTGTGTGTGTGTGTGTGTGTGTGTGTGTGTGTGTGTGTGTGTGTGTGTGTGTGTGTGTGTGTGTGTGTGTGCGTGTGTGTGTGTCAAGAAGTGTAGAATAGAAAATCAGTACATTTTCCCACCAAAGTATCCTGAATACATCAGGTTAAAAAGCCCTTATGAGACCTCCACATTCTCAGGCTGGAAACAAACAAGCACTTCAGTGAATCTCACTTCCTCTGTGGGATGTTGGCATGACAGTTCTGGGGCATCGTGGTTCCGCCTCCACTTCGTTCATGCACTCGCAGCTCGGAGGGTTTAACATCCAACAGATTTCATTCCAACAGGGCCGGGACATAAACTCAGGTTAATCTCAGTCCGCCAATCTAACGTAGTTTAAATCAGTGGAGTCGGAGCTGATTAATGCAGGCTTATGGAGTCAAACTATCGATGTGATGTAATCTGGATACACAAGACTAGATTATCTCTTCATGAGGCGTTTGTGAATTTTAGTGTCACTCACTTTTTTCCTTCAAACAAAATGAAAGCATACTGTATATGTTTTAAGTAAGAAAGAACAGTGATGTGGGACTACTTTCTCAATGACCTGAGGAGTGACACAGCAAAGACAGCGGGTTTCATTTCTCCTACAAAGTGTGAGAAGCACCTTGGCAGAAAGCGCATCATGAGGTCTCCGTCCCCCGTAGCAGCGGCACCACCAGCAGAGCCGTCAGCGTACGCCCCGGCCCCCATGATGGGGGAGTCGCCCACACGGCTGCAGGACAGCAGACACACACACACACACACACACACACACACACACACACACACAACTGCAAGTGTCAAATATTCAAACAAGTCCCTTTATTATCTCTCCAGAGCGTCGACTCATTAGAGGAGTTTAAACACTCAGGAGAGGCTCTTTGGACTTTCTGTTCCCACAGCTCCACCTTTCAGCTCCACCGTTCAGCTCCACCTTTCAGCTCCACCTTTCAGCTCCACCTTTCTGCTCCACCTTTCAGCTCCACCTTTCTGCTCCACCTTTCTGCTCCACCGTTCAGCTCCACCTTTCTGCTCCACCTTTCAGCTCCACCGTTCAGCTCCACCTTTCTGCTCCACCGTTCAGCTCCACCTTTCTGCTCCACCTTTCAGCTCCACCGTTCAGCTCCACCTTTCAGCTCCACCTTTCAGCTCCACCGTTCAGCTCCACCTTTCTGCTCCACCGTTCAGCTCCACCGTTCAGCTCCACCTTTCAGCTCCACCTTTCTGCTCCACCGTTCAGCTCCACCTTTCTGCTCTGCCGTTCAGCTCCACCTTTCTGCTCCACCTTTCAGCTCCACCTTTCTGCTCCACCTTTCAGCTCCACCATTCAGCTCCACCATTCAGCTCCACCTTTCTGCTCCACCTTTCTGCTCCACCGTTCAGCTCCACCTTTCTGCTCCACCTTTCTGCTCCACCGTTCAGCTCCACCTTTCTGCTCCACCTTTCTGCTCCACCGTTCAGCTCCACCTTTCTGCTCCACCTTTCTGCTCCACCTTTCTGCTCCACCGTTCAGCTCCACCTTTCTGCTCCACCTTTCTGCTCCACCGTTCAGCTCCACCGTTCAGCTCCACCTTTCTGCTCCACCGTTCAGCTCCACCTTTCAGCTCCACCTTTCTGCTCCACCATTCAGCTCCACCATTCAGCTACACCTTTCAGCTCCACCGTTCAGCTCCACCATTCAGCTCCACCTTTCAGCTCCACCGTTCAGCTCCACCTTTCTGCTCCACCTTTCTGCTCCACCGTTCAGCTCCACCTTTCTGCTCTGCCGGCCTGAGAATTATTCCCTCACCCGTGACATTAAGATGAATCTACGTACCCGGGGACCTTGTGGGTCAGCCCGTTGGTTGACGTTCCAGCAGCGATGTGACCATTTTCATCAAGGACGATCATTCCTGTTGGAAAGAGAAGTTTTACTGAAGCATCACCTCCTGAGTTTCTGGTGCAATAATGTCTAGATACCGTATAGTTCCCAATAGAAGAGCACCCCCCTTTTCCAAAGATGTGGCGCATGCAAAAAAAGAACAAACCTCACTAACTGGGGGCCTCCCCTCCAAACATTTGAAAGAAATGGATCTTTAAGGAAGCATTCTAATGATTTCTGGACTATTAAATTAAACTACATTGTGACCTGCTAAATTGTAGGATGAGTTAATATTGAACGAACCAAACACCACTTATGTTATAGAAGAAACTACTTATTTAAAAACACATAACTGAACCAATATAAAAATGTATACAATATATATACATATATGCACATGTGTATAATATATACATAGATGTATACAAAGTAAATCAAATGTTACTTCAAGGTAAGGCGGACTAGTAAAATACTGCTATAAAAACCTTTACATTTCTACTTGAAACATTGACACCTGATGAAATTGTCTATTTTTGCAAGATCAAACAATTACTACTGAAAATGACAACAATCTCAACATAAAGTCAATTTTAATGAAACATTCTGGTGCAAAACACAGTAAAATGTAAAACCAAAACAACTATAAATCCTAGGAACCACCTTGCTCGGTGGTTTGTGGGGCTGGATTGGAGAGTTCTGGGGGCCGGTTTTGACCCACGGGCCCCCGGGGTATTAAGATGGAACCTAAGAAGAGCCACAGCGCAGCAGCGCGCTGAAGGCAGGACGTCTGCTATTAACACTACGTTACTCTGCATGACGATTTGTTCGCTCTTACGGGTTCTGCTCATCCGAGGTTCTGATGTACACAGATTTTAGACTGTGCTGGGCGTGCTGCTGGCGAGCCCCCAACCTCCAACCCTGCATGCCTGCATGGCTCAGCAGGTGCTCATGGTTTTGGTCATGTTTTTAATGCTCGCAGCAGCAGGACAGACAGGACTGAACAGTGGTACCAGACACTGAACCGGACTTTCCTCCAGCACACAGACTCTTTCACCTGACGAGACACCGCCAGGAAGAGAAGGAGTTCCGTGGATGCGCTCGGTTCGTCGTCTTTAATGTTGGTACAATGGTGCATTCAGGGACGCTCTGTACCTTTCAAATATCACGTGTTCATATTGTGCTGCCGCCTTTGTTGTGAATTAGATTAAAACAGTATCTGGATATAATTTAAGTGCTTAGAAAGAAAGAAAGAAAGAAAGAAAGAAAGAAAGAAAGAAAGAAAGAAAGAAAGAAAGAAAGAAAGAAAGAAAGAAAGAAAGAAAGAAAGAAAGAAAGAAAGAAAGAAAGAAAGAAGTGAAGTTTAAAAGTTTGTGAAATGTATTATATATTAAGGTAAAACAATTTGGTGAAAGTATGAACAATGATTTAATTTAAAAATGAATAAATCTTGTTTAAATGTATGAATATAGGAAATATTTACAATGTGAATTGAAATAATATCGAATTATTTGAATAAAATTTATTTTGACAGTGCAAAAGTATTCCAAGTTTGTTAACTGAGTAATTACAGAAGTGTTTTGTTATTTCATTAATTAATTGCTGATTGTTTTCAAGGTTTTTTTACCTAAAGAAGTTAAAGACTACCTGCTACAACAAAATAAAAAAATGCAGGAAAGAATTCTGGCGTCTGAGTAAATTCCTTCCAAACGTCTTCTGACAGTTAAGAGCGCGCCTGACAAACCCTGCACTATTCTGTCAGCCTTCTTTTTCAAAAATTGACCGTCCAAATGACGGCTGGACGGCTCGCTTCGCGTTTACACAGCAACGATTTGAAAATGATGACTGTTTATATTACGGAATTATATTTGTGCCACAATCCTGAGTGTGCAGCGTGAAAATTAGAGCTCAGAAAAACTAACTTGAGCAAAGAAAAACTTCATCCGAGCAAAGAAGAATCTATGATTGCAACCGTCCACAGTCAGTCGTGGTGTTTCCTCCTCCGTTGTGTTGTTTGCTTTATAGATCTCTTCTCTATACGCTCTATACGCTCTATACGCTCTATACGTCTTCCTCGCTCTCATTCAACAGCTACTCTGCAGGAACTTAAATCTGCCTTCATGTTCGCTCCACTTGCACAGGTTGGTTCTGATTGGCTGATTCGTGACCATCAGGTTGCTGTTTGCCTCTTGGGAAACGATTCGTAAATCAACTGGACTTTTGTGCTTTTTAAAGATTATGACACATTTTCGGGGTCTTTGTATTATTGAATTACATCAAATTAAAGCGTTTCTGTGCAAACTGACTGTTTCCAAAAATTGCCATGTAAACACAAAAAAACGATGTGATTTCACTTAAAATATTGTCGTGTCAACGTGTTTAAGGGGCTGTAGAGCCACACCGATGGCTTTAGAAGAGGATCATGATAAAAAATGGAGGTAGAGGGTAAAACGTACCGATTGTGTCATGGGAGCAGGTATTAGCTGGCCGTGTCCTCCTGCCCTGCTGCCCCCGGGGCGGCGCTGTGGTTCTGGGTCTGTACGGTCCGCAGGACCTGGACGGATCTGGACTCACATTCTGAGCGACAAACGTCACACGAACACATCATGATGAATTATATTCACTCTGCTGGAAAAGCTCCACGGCATGGATCAATACATGATAATAGCAGTGTGCAGCGACCAATGGATCAATACATAATAATAGCAGTGTGCAGCGACCAATGGATCAATACATAATAATAGCAGTGTGTAGCGACCAATGGATCAATACATAATAATAGCAGTGTGCAGCGACCAATGGATCAATACATAATAATACCAGTGTGCAGCGACCAATGGATCAATACATAATAATACCAGTGTGCAGCGACCAATGGATCAATACATAATAATAGCAGTGTGCAGCGACCAATGGATCAATACATAATAATAGCAGTGTGCAGCGACCAATGGATCAATACATAATAATAGCAGTGTGTAGCGACCAATGGATCAATACATAATAATACCAGTGTGCAGCGACCAATGGATCAATACATAATAATACCAGTGTGCAGCGACCAATGGATCAATACATAATAATAGCAGTGTGCAGCGACCAATGGATCAATACATAATAATAGCAGTGTGCAGCGACCAATGGATCAATACATAATAATAGCAGTGTGTAGCGACCAATGGATCAATACATAATAATAGCAGTGTGCAGCGACCAATGGATCAATACATAATAATAGCAGTGTGCAGCGACCAATGGGAGAAGAATGCAGTAGCAAGATGAATTTGGCCATTTTAAATGTATTGAAGCCAATTATGTGATAACTTGCTAATAGATAAATATTTGAGGCAATACCAATAACTGAATGCAGTTTTACATCAATGACCTAGCAAAAGAGATAATAATACATAAATAGGACAATTCATTGAAATTAAATATTTTTTTCCTTTTTCTGCTCATTAAAAGCAGGTATAAAGGATCGATATACACATTCATTAAGGAGAAATACCATGCAGCACTCTATCTCAATTATAGCTCTAAAAAATGGAAAGTTATTTTATTTCATTTAAAATGGATGGAATTATTACAATATTGGTTGCTACACAGTAAAAGCTGAATTCCTTATTATACAGAATCCCAATGTACCTCGTTATTCCGTTAAATTTAGTTAAAGCCAAAATGCGAGGATGTGCCAGGCTGAAGGTTCGTTTGGAGGTTTGGACTTAATCGTCTGATTGAATCGGCCGAGAAAAGTTCACTTCCACGTTGGTCACAAGTATAAATCTGCTGAAAGCTGATGGATCTGGAGTTCAATGAAGAGCTGCAGAGTCGCTGGAGGTTAAAGCTCTAGAAATTCATTCAATATGTTCAGCGTAAATGTTACACAAAATCCTGCAATTAACTACAATTTATTGACGAGTTTAATTATGTTTTTTATACTGTTGGTTTTTATACTGTTGGTTTTTATACTGTTGGTATTTATACTGTTGGTTTTTATACTGTTGGTTTTTATACTGTTGGTTTTTATACTGTTGGTATTTATACTGTTGGTTTTTATACTGTTGGTATTTATACTGTTGGTTTTTATACTGTTGGTTTTTATACTGTTGGTCACGCCTCTTGAATAACATTCGATTTATTTTAGATTAAATATTCCTTTATCGGACCCACTGTCTTGAAATTCCAACATTATGTATTAAAATGCTGCAATGAAAAGTTAAATACAAGTACTGTACACCTAATAATAGAGCAAACTCACATAGTTAAACATTTTAGATTTATTACACAAAAACTGCAATATTTCCAACTTTCTACTTGTTTTTTTTTCTTTAGAAAGGCAGTGTTATATATATATATATATATATATATAAATATATATATAATCCAAATTACAGTGTCTTAAAATATGAGAATATTTAAAGAATATTTTTCCTTTTTAAGGACTCCAAAAATATAGTTTAATTTTAAGAACAAACCAAGAAATTAAACTTGTTTTAGTTCATATGCTAGGAGGGTAGAAACACCTGATAGAACTATAGATTATGAGGTTATGATAATGACATACACACTTTTGGTCTTGCGCATTTTTCTTCAAGAAATGAATAGAACAGAAGAGACAAACTTTGAGGAAATTGGGAGTTTTCACAGTTTCACTGGAGCAACTTAAACTTAAACATCAGTATATGTGACTTTAACTTCGCTGATTTAACCCGACAATTCTTTTTGTTTTCATGTTCTGAAACTGTCTCATTATTAACAGTACAAGTCAAGTTATTCAATTGTATGTAGAGCAATTTAATACAAGGGAAAGCCTGTGAGCGTATACATACACAGATTAAAGAATTGTTGACATAAAAAAAAGTATATGGAATGTTTTTAGTTTGTTTTATTGATTTTGTGACATAAAAATATCGTATCATATAAAAAAAAGGCTTTTTTGTCTGTGAAGTTTGAGACGATCATTCAAACAGCTTTGCACTTTTCTAATATGCAGGAATCTGCAAATACATGTGAAACATGTGTCCACCAGCCATAACATTATGACTGCTCTGTCATCACAAGTGGTGAACCTAAGATTTATTATGATGGAACTGTGTCAGAATACAGTGTATTGCAGTTTTTTTGTTTTTGCTTTTGTTTTTGTGATGACAGACTTGTGGGATATTTTATTGCTTTAAGATAACAAATGTTGAGTCTTGCTCTTATTAATTCTTTTACATGTAAAGCAGTTGTTTATGAGATCAACAATGATCTAATTCTATTCCTGATACAGCAGATTGAATACAAGTCTGAATCAACTTAAGTGTAGCAGCATGCAAGAAATGTTTTTCTCCCTACAGTAAAGATGCAGTCTTTTTTTTTTTGTTAACAAATTTAGTGGTTGGGTGCAACACATATACATAATTAAGTATTCAGCTTCACGGTGAGGGAAGTCCTTGTTGTCCAGTAGAGGCGATGCAGTTATTTTAAGGATGTAAAAGGACAACATGCACAATATTAGCTCCCGTTTACACGTTTCAAGTAGAAAGTCATCATTTTGCGTATTTTGGTTTCAGAAAAGTTTTGTGTCTTGAGCAGAAACTGTGAAACAGACGACCAAGTTGGATTATTACAGTGACTGTCAAAATAAAACCACCAAGTTGGATTGTTATTACAGTGACTGTCAAAATAAAACTACCAAGTCCCAGGAGAACATGGAGTGGGAGTCATGACATGACGGAGGAAACTTTGTTCTGACAGTCAGTCTGCTGAGTATGTGCACCACTGTTCACTATAACTGTGGTGCACAGGAGCAGTGTTTGTGTTCCCCCCGTTCCCATGGAGACAGAATCTTAGTGTTTTTGAAAAGTTTAGGATCCGTCTTCCAAAAGTTGTGTTCGGTTCTGTTTTCACTCAGAAACACTGCAGACAGTTCTAATATTATGGCTGATTGGTTCCTATTGGGATGTCCCCCCGGACGCCTCCCTAGGGAGGTCTTCTGGGCATGTCCCTCCGGTAGGAGGCCTCGGGGACGACCTAGGACACGCTGGAGAGACGATGTCTCTCGCCTGGCCTGGGGACGCATTGGGGTCCCACCAGAAGAGCTGGAGGAAGTTTCTGGAGCGAGGGAAGTCTGGACATCCCTGCTGAGACCGCTGCCCCCACGACCCGGCCCCAGGTAAGAGGAGGACAATGGATGGACGCTTCAGATTCTGTCTCAGGGGCGTTATAAGTAAGTATTATAAGTAATAAGTGATCAGGTCGACTGAGTGCTAGTTTTTATTTTATAAATGTTTTACACATTTTTTTATATAAATGGTGTGAATCCGATCAGTGGATTAAAAGACGCTCTCTGGACCGATAATCTCTGGATCATCGGGGGAAAAGAACAGCAACAACATAGAGCTGCAGGGCAGAGCCACTTTTTATCTACTGCTTCAGTATGACTGTCAATGTCCCTCTTTAAATATCAATCTAACAGGAGCAGGGGGCCTGGAGCCAACACACACACACACACACACACACACACACACACACACACACACACACACACACACACACACACACACACAGAGACACACACACACACACACACACACACACACACACACAGAGACACACACACACACACACACACACACACACACACACACACACACACACACACACACACACAGAGACACACACACACACACACACACACACACACAGAGACACACACACACACACACACAGAGACACACA